>NC_087532.1:4073851-4373851 GCF_963921805.1 Phalacrocorax carbo | reverse complement strand
TCATTCTAGGAAGCCCAATCTGTGGGAGCTTTGGCCCTCCTTGGGAATTTACACCATCTGCTTGCAAAGGAGTAGGGGGAAAACACACAGCCACCAGGGCACAAAACCTGCCCTCTAGGCACTAAAGATAAGGCACTAAGGGTCTTCCACCCACAGAAGTACTGAGCGGGCTGTTTCCCCTGCTCCCAGGAGCACTGATATCCCATTGACCAAAGGAAGAGAAAGGGTCCCTTTCTCCCACAGGACAACACCACAGTGCAGGAACACAGATTGCACAGGCAATCGAGGCATCCTCCCCGAGAAGCACTTCACACTGTTGCTCTGTCCCCTTAAACGCCGGAACAGCTGTCTTCGCACGGGCTTGGTAAACTGGTGCCTGATTCCCTTAACCAACGTCCCCTACTCAAGGCAGGCTGCCTGGTGCTGCCCCTCCAGAGCCAGCCCTGCCTGGTTCACTGTACTCAGCCACCCAGATGTCCCTGGGAAAGCAGGTGCACCAATGTCAACTAGGAGACATACAGGCAGCAAGATGTTAAAATAATCATTTAGTTTTTACACAAGGGACTGCAGCCAGAGTTGCTGGGAAAAACAGACAGTGGCAGAGTTGTTGGAAACCCCGTTTTATTTAGCCAATGACCTTCCCCAGCTCATCTGTTTCATGAAGAGCCCTAGAGGCTGAAATCTCTACCTCTGCAGAGTAGGTGGGTGGTCACAGCATTGCCTGCAAAATACCAAACAACAAAACCCTAACCACTTCACTCCAGACAGGAAGCATAATTCCTTTAGCAACACAGTCCAACCCAGAATGGCATTTACAGAACCAAAGACTTCAAACCCAGTTCCATCAACCCCTTAATCCCAGAATAGCGCTGCTGCGTCCTGGCATCGATATTGCAGGATTTCAAAGGCTAATTTTCCTGCAGTCCCCACCCCTTAGTGTCTGAAGACAAGTAAGTCTGTACTGCAACTTCTGCTCTGTGCTCAGCTCCATGCCAACAGGTGGAGCTTTCCATGATGCAGAACTCCAGACTTTCCAATGATACCAGTGGCCAGAGAGACCACTCTGACCCATCAATTACTTTGCAGACAGAGGTATTTTCACCTCTCTCCTGCCAGGCAAGGAAGAGTCAGACCCACCACTTCCTCTCACAGAGGCGTGCACATGCACAGTTCACCTGCTATCAGGCTTGCAAAGGCTGCTGTGCTGGATAAAAAGTGAAGATAAAATGTCCAACCCAAAGGACACACAAACAAAGCTTCATTAACAAGGCCTCCTTCCCTTTGGCTTAATTTACAGAGGTCCTGGATTTCAAATATGTCAGAGTTTAGGTCAGGTCAACAGGTCCCCAAAGAAGGATGGAGCAAAGCAAAAGGAAAAAAAGCTTCAAGTAAGGACACTGAAAGGAGCGTCCTGACAATGTGCCACACCATCCCTAGGAGGACCTGGCTCAGAGCAGTCAGACTGCTGGAGCAGGGGACACAAGGAGAAACGCAGCGTCTCTCGGCCTGTTAGCCAGATAGCCAACTATTAGCTAACACACCCTCTAATATACTGTTTTCTGGCTGTGCTACAGATCATTTCCTAAGATAAGAGGGGGTCTCCATCATCACCTTAGTCACTCCTCTTCAACTCATCAGTAAGGGTAGAATCCTGACGTTCAACTCAACTGCCCCACAAGCCCTATGGGCCACCCAGAGCCACTGCAACTTTTCTAGGTGTCAAATGTGCTCAGCATTTTCTCAGCAGGCTGGATGCTTAGGCTGCAGGCAGAAGAATATACCAGTGTCTCTCTTGAGAAGCGACCGCAGTGCCCAGGATGCCGGATAACTGCTCTTACAGCTCGTAACTTTCCTGATTCTACAGCTCTGTCTCCACAAGGGCCCAGGAAAATGGGGAAAGGTTTGCCTCGGGATCCTGAACTGCCACATATGAGTCTGTCAATGGCTTGGTTCTACACTGCTGCAGACTAGTCTCTACAGACTAGGAGGAAACAGTGCCCTTTACAGGGGTGGCAGAATCCCCCATTTCACTTTAGGCATGAACTGGCACCTACGTATCAGGAATGGGATGATGAAACCCAAGAAAATTCTCAGCAAAGGAGACGCCCCAGCAAAGCAAGGCACTTCCATGCATGTGTGTTTGTGTTACAAATGATAGAAGGGTATAATTTATGGACTGCGTTTTCCACGAGGCTCTTGGCTGCAGCATCTTACCAGCTATAGCATCAGAGCCCTGCCGAGCTCAGTTGTTTGTGAATATCCACCCCACCCCACGCACTCCCGTTTCCATGATCTCGTCGTCCCTCCTCCCTCTGCCACCGCTCAACACCAGCAGCCGGAGTCTGACTGTCTTTCCAGGAAGCCCAAATCGAAGTAGCAGACTCACCACAGACTCCCTGCTGGCCACGCCGAAGGTAGCTTTCTGACGCCTGCTGGCGATGTAGGCAGAATTTTCCTGCAGTTTCTCCAAGAGCTGCCGGATAGGCTTGCAGTAGTTGGCAATCTTGCATTCCTTCAGGAAAGATTTTAGCTGGGAGGAGGAAAAGGAGAGGAAGAATGAAAGCAATGTAATAGTTTCCATAAACAGAACCCACCAGCAAAAAACCATTTCCCGCCCCGAGTGACAGACCGCATGAGGCGCCTCTTCCCTTCAATTCATACCATACTTGAATGTATCACCCATATTCAACCCTGGGGGTCCTGCCAACCTGGGCTGGGAGGACGCAAAGAGGCCAGATGCTTGCACGCAATCCAGCACAGGGGCCTTGCTCAAAAACAGCCCTTCACACCCTTTGACACTACTTATTTCTGAAAAAAAGTAGTTTCAGTGGAGTTCAAGCAGCCAGCGAGAGAAAAGTCAATGCTCTCTGGGGCCTCAACTCCTAGCTGCCATTGCAGTTACAGTATCACCGTCTCCTGCTCAGCCAAATGGTATGAGGGACTATGGACCTGATGCACAGCGACCAGGAATAACAGTGGATACTTGAGGATGCTGGATGGCCAAAAGCACAGGGAAGCAAGGATCAGAATGGGGAAAGGTGTCTGTAGGTTAAGACTGTAGAACACCAGTGGATATTGGAATGGGAATACCAAATACAAGAGGCTGTGGATAAGACTGATGTCTGGGATTGAAGGCAGAGCTTGAGAAGAGACTTAAAATTGGGGTGGAAGTGTCTGTGGACTGGGAGTAAGGGTCTTTGGCATAGCTCAGTGGGAAAACTTGGTGCTGCTACAGCAGCAGAGCTGTGGGTCCGGACAGATGACCCTCTGCAGAGTCACCTGGGGCGAAGTGTGCTTAATGACTGACTGTACCAACCCAGCTCCAACTGGCACCGCTGATTTTTCAAGGGCGCAAACCCACACACCCACTACGCAAAAATTTACAAAATAACCCTCTCTGTGGACAAGTTGTACAGCATATGCCTAGATAATTCTTTCTTTTAGAGCCAAGGCCTTATGCGTAACCCTCAGGACAAGAGCCAGTCTGCCAGGAAACCACAAACCCTACTGCTGCCTGAAAGAGCAAGGACCATCCTACTCACAGAGAATCTGCTCCTGCCCCCTCTTTACACCCAAAGCACACTTCACTAGTTCTCAGACAATGAGACTTCATTGCAAACAGAGCACGGTTTTGTGTTTTCTTTTTTTTATCTCAGTAGCTTTGTCCTCAAGCAAACCTCTCCCCACCAAAGATGATCTCCCCTCCCGATACAAACCGCCCTCCGACACCACTGCACTGTTCTGACACCTCTAAACTAAAAGCTGAGGCAGCAGTGGATGCTCCTGCTGACAGAAAGAGAGATGGGGGTGTCCAGATTGACTTGTGGCTTGAATTCCAGTTTACTACACTCTCTGCTAACAGTTTTGACCAATCCCAAGACAAGCCTCTGGAGTGCTGTCCAAATTGTGCAGGCCAAGGTCTTTGCTAGAGCCATACATACACACACAGACACACTACAGAGACACTCGATTTAGAGAAAGAGATCCAACAAGGCAAAAGAAAATGGTTAACCACAATGGAACCTTCATCTCAGCTGGGATCTGCAGATGCTATCATGATAGAGATAAAGGGTTTCTAGTCAGCAAATACAGTACTGCCTTCTCTACTCATGGCTTCAAATGTTCTGCTTCAAAAGACAGAGCTGGGGGAAGGAGGAAGCTGTCTCCCTCCTGTCAAGCCTACATGTTGGCTTGATCTTACGTGCCAAGTTGGTAGGTATTAAATGTTAATCAAGAGGTGACAGCCACGCCTAGCCCCTCTCCGTCAGGACACTGATCTCCTGATGGGTATATTGCTGCAGGATCTGCTGCCTGCTACACACATGGAGAATGCCCCCATTACCTAGCAGCAGGGGTCTCTCTTATCCCTTTATCCCCAGCATATGCCCACCTGCCATCATACAACCAACTCGGAAAAATATGAGCTAAAATGAATACCTTTCCCCCTTTCCACAAAGCAAACAGCCAATCAAAGTAGTACAAAGAAACCATCAGCAAAACTATTCTTCTGATGGTGAAGGCTGTCCTACCCTCACCCCCTCTTTCTAAAATATTTATTTTTTTATAGGTGCTGCATATTTATCTCCACTGAGAGATGCATTTGTCATTCGATTTATCTCATTTGATCCCCACAGCTGCAGCCCCAGATCCATTTCATCCGCTGCCACATACATTATTTTTCTTTCGTTGCTTAAGTGTCACCAGAAATCCTGCAAAATCTCAGGCTCTATCTGTGCAGTTTGGTGTTGTGTGTTCGCTCTCACAGACATATGCTTCGTTTCTTCTTTCCCCCTCCTCTCTCCTACCCCTGCAATCCCTCACAGTGCCACCACTATCTGCCACAGATATTAACGAGATGTAATGAGATCTCAGCCCTGCTTTAAGAGGCGGGGAACACAACCAAGAAGGTAGAAGATAGAGGAGAAAGGGACTCTATGCATGTCTTTTTCTCCTCTGCCAAATACAACCATATCTTTCCAGAATAAAAGCCATCAGAACATAAGCGTGCATGTATGTATGTGTATGCACATATGTTGTTAACATCTCACATCGGTTCCTAGCTAAGCAGCTCTGTGATTAGTGGGATTGATTCTGCTGAACTGCCAGCCTTAAACCCCAATGGTTTATACCAGCAGAGACCACAGCAAAAATCCAGCTCCTCTTACTGTAAACGACGCAGGGAACTATAAATTATCTGAAGCAGCTTGGTGTGTGTGTTCCAGGGAACCCGAATCAAGCCCAAACCCCTGCTCACAAAAAGCAGGGGGAATATTCAACTCGGGACAGAGCGAGCAGCAGGAGGAGTGGCTGCTGGCAAAGCAAACCGGCACCTCCTGCCCTTCTGTCCAGCTGCAAGTCATGCCTAGATCATGCCATCTCCTGCCTCCACCCAGCAGTACCTACCCCTTATGGACACCTGCCCAGCTGCTCCCTTTAACCTCCCACCTCTGCTCTGGGATGCCTCTCAGGGCTTTAGAGGAGGGAAGAGGCAGTCTCTTCCAAGCCTTCAGACACATGGGCTCTGCACTCTGAGCTCCATTACTAGCCTGTGGAGGCAGTGACCGCCACAGGGTCGCCCCAGCAGCTGGGCAGAGCACAAGCCTTTGAACTGTCTCCTGCTCTTCTTTCCTTTAATCTGCCCGGGTGCTTCCTGCCTTCCAGGCAAGGAGGTTTTAAAGTTCAGTTTGAAGGCAGTTCAGCCTAGCTTCTCCCAAAGCCGCTGACCAGAAGACGAGGAACGCAACCCTCGCCAGCTGGAACACAGCCCCTACGACACAGCACTGAGAGAAGCGTGAGCTCATCGGGGAGGAAGAATCAGGACAGATGGATTTTTACAGTTAACTGGAACTGTTCCAAGAGAAAAGCCTCCCCCCCACACACACTTTCCCGAAGACTCTGAGATTTTGGGAAGCTAACCTCAGCACCCCAGCCCAGGAGACGCCACGAGGCTGTGGTTAGTGGCAGCCAAATAGGAATCCGATAGCATTAATTCTCTACAGAAATACAGGCTGGTCCCAGGGTGTGTTTGGAAGCCACAGGGCGCTTGGTGCCAGAGGGCCGTCAGCCGTTTTTCATTCCAGCTAGAACACTGGCTCCGACAGCTTCGATGCTCTCAACAGCTGCTGGCTGAGAGGAAAGGGCTTTGTTCACTGCTGATAAGTGAGAAGCACGCAAAGCGAGAGCAAGCACAGGAGCTGCTCTCCTAGCACAGAGAGTGCCTGTCAGCTCACATTAGCCAAAGCTGCCTACTGCCAGCTAGGCAATGGCCTGTGCCAGGCTGCAGGGACCCAGCCAAGAGTCATGCGCCTGACAGATGCCAGCCTATTACATACAGCAGAAACAAGGAGATCTGCCTCCCAAGCAGCCTGTGGGTCCCAGCCGAGTCCTTGCTCCCATGTCAACCAGAGGCATCGTAGCAACAAGGGACACAGACACAGGGTCTCATGGCAGACACCAAAGCAAAGCAGAGGTTCATGTCCCCATGGAGGATACGACAGCAGCCCTCTGCCAAACTTGTATGACACCTGCCACTCATGAGTTAAAAACAGAGGGGACTGGGAGGAAGGGAGGGAACAAGTTCCAACATGCTCGTACTGACGAATCTTACTGTTCAAAGCAGAGGTCACTGCTCGTTCAAAACTGAAGCTACCCAGCTAGCAAGGTATTAGGGAAGGATTATGCACCCAGATGCACAGCACTATTAGGTAGTTTTATTGCAGACAATGAAGTATGCAAACACGAAGCAGCTAGGAAGAACACCCTGCACCGTGGAACGCCAGGGGAGAGGCAAAGGAGACTACTTTGCAGCACTGCTATTAGGTGCAGCAAGGATGAGGGATGGAGACAGGAATTGTGCTGTTTCGAATGGAGGGACTTGGGGAGAAAGTGCCCCAGTTGATGGAGACACTGTAAAAGGAGGGAAGATTGCCATCTTGTGGAGAGCACGTGAGGGAGGCTGTAAGGCAAGGAAAAGTACAGGCTCACAGAGCACAGGTACTGCTCTGAGACAATACAGCAATTCAGACAAGTCTGAACTGCCAAGAGCTCACCTGCGTTCGCTAGTCAAAAACACATCCCTACAGCAGTTATGCAGCCCTCTGTTCCACCTTGGCTCCCAAAAGAGTGGCTAACTCCACAACCACTTTCACCTACCTTCAGCCTCCTAATTAGATCCGATGCCTCTGTTCCTCCCCAAGAATTCCCCAAAATGCAAAGAAAAGGTAAACAGTTCTCCCCTCACATTGTGAGGACCTCTCAGTTTCTGAGCCCTCCTCAGAGAGCCTCCTGAGTTCACTGTTAGCTTCAATGACTTTATCCTGCTCTGTGCACATTCATAGCACGACTGAGAAGTATCTTACACCTTACCTGAATGACAGTGGGAAGAACCAACTCTGGGAATCCAATGCTGTAGGCTTGGCAATAGAGATACTCAAGCATCAGGTCATAGAGCTGTTCAATGAGTCCGTCCTGGGTAGGGGGAAACAAAAATAGAGATATCAGACAGGAACTAAACCCTATAGCACCCAGATTGGGAAATGAGTCTCCAGCCTTACAGGACAGGAACGCAAAGCATATTGCTAGGGCAACTCTGTTGCTTACAGAGAAGCTGTGCACTGCTGGCCGCTGGGGTTCCACTTACTCGGAAGGCCTTCTCCTGCAGGTTGGCATTGGAAAGCTTCAAGATCACTGCAAAGTTTATAGGCTTAGCACTTATACGTCCTGGCTTCTTGTTGAAATCCACCTGTTGGAAAACCTACAACAGAAAAAACTGAGTGTAAAGATGATCACACTGCAAAACAGATACCAAATGACTCAACTAAGATCATGCAGTTGTTGGCGACGCTGAGAAGATGATCCAGAAATCCCAATTCCTGCTTGCCTGTTCTGATCACTGTAGCACAGCTTTCTTAAACACCCTAGCAAGGGACAGTTAGGGAGCAAACACCAACCATGCTTGAAACTTTAGAGACCTGAGTGTGAAACATGCCACAGAAGTATGAGGTAAAAGGAAATCAACACAAGCACAAGAAACTAGAGGTTTGTTCCTCAGACCCATGCTTCTAATGGTCAGAAAGACTGTACTACAGAACTTGAGTGTATTTTGGAGCTTTCAACAGCAAGACAAAGTGTTGCTTACACCAAATCCATTACCCTTTTATTGTCACTGAAGTAATTGTCCCAGCAAGCAGAGACCAATAAGCCCTTTTCACAAACACCCCTTGCCGGGCAAGGTTTCCATTCTAACACATTTCCCACTCGCATCCTTTGTACCAGTTACAACCCAACAGCCTTTGAATAAGCGCGTATTATTCTCCATGGACACATTTCATTTTCTAGCAAGGGACAAGGAGAAAAGCTGGCCCCTTCCCAGAGTTTGAGAAGAGATAAGCACCCTGCTCATCAAAATGAGCACACACAAGCTCTAGGGTACAGCTGGATGCCCAGTAGACTAGTACGTAACATCCAAAGGCAGACCTGCACCTTTGCCTGCGTGTTTTTCCAGAGCTTGTATAATGATAATGCTTGGGGAAAAGAGTATTTCTGAAACAGAAGGTATGAAGCTTACATAGTAAAAAGAAGAAAATGGAGAAGTTTACATATGTGTGTGTAACTGGCTCTCCAGGGTGGCATCTCAAGCTTGGCTTTAATTAAGAAGAGTCGTTATTGTCTTAAAACTGTAATCAAGACCAAGAGCTATGAAAGCCTTTTCCCTACTTCCTCCTTTTTGTGAGGAGTTTCCCAACTTCACTGAGGGAAGGGTAACATGAACCAATGAGACTTTATTTTCCCAAACTTTACTTTACTTTCTTTACTTCACTTTCTTTACTTCCCCGAAAGGCTAAATTTGGCACACAGGAAAGCTTATCTTCAGCTGAAATCAGCTACAGCCTGAATCTGCCTTGGTCCCTACTGCCCTGGGCAGACATCAGGCAACAGGGTACACTACCCCAATAAGCCAGCGTGCTGTGCTGCTCCTCCTCTGAAGCGGTGATGTAGGAAGGAGCAAAAGGGTTCTAAAATGAGCAGCAATACAAATATGCCCTTTCCCAGCCTGGTAGGGGCAGACCTCAGGAGAAAGATGGTAGGAACTGTACTTGATCCAGGGTAGGTTCCCAGACACCCCCATCAGGGGATAACAAGAGAAAAAAAAAAAAATCAGCCAACAATTGGTACTCCTTTGCATATCTGATGACAACCATTGAGGGGGGACTGCTGAGAATACCCTGCACACTCATACTTTTGAGCACCTCAAAAGCAAGCTACAGTTCCTCTCCCTGTCCCCAGTCCTTTTAAATTGCACTCCTGATCAGGAAATAATTTCCATTCCCTCTGTGCAGCAGCAACACATTCATCATCAGACCTCAACCAGGCCAGCAACGTAGGGATGCAGCACACTGATTGCTAGAGGGTGAGGTGAGGAGGAAAAGGAGGGAGTTCAGGTCACAGAGATGCCCCCAGGCCAGAAAAAGCATGAAGACGACTATTGATTTTTTACATTTTATTTGTCAATCCAGGTTATTTGGAAGGGAGGGACAAGCTTGGTGGCTTGTGAAAACAAAGAGCCCTAGCCTAGGGAATCGATGCTATAAACCTCGTTATGCATGGTTATTTCTTTGGCCAAAACAGTAGTATTGATCCCTGAGGTCAGATGCATTAAAGCAAAAGGCATCAGGCTCTGTGGGATCCCAATATGCCGCTAGGCAAGAAAGGAAATGCAACCAGAGGTTTTGAAACTCTTCCAGGAGGCGCTAGGGAGCTGCTCATGATGTGTGGGAAGGGGGGAAAATGTGGTTTCCATCTCAAGACTATGCAGGATGGATCAGCTAACAGCCAGACTGGAGGAGAGGATGACTGATGTCTAGGAATCCTGTGGCAGGGTGGAAAGGCGATAATGAGGGACCAGAGTGCCAGAAAATGTCAAAAGCCAACAATTTGGCTTAAGCGATAACCACTAGCAGACAGAGGAAAGGACAGGGCAACACAGGCAGGAAGGAGAAGGATTTTTGGCAATCTCAAGCTCACCATCCATTTCCATGTGGCTAGTCAGAAGGGTGCTCAGATACACAGTTTACACTGCCAGAGTACAAACCAGAGAACCAACTCTGCACCCACAGCACTCCCACTGTATTGCCCCATCTGCCTCCCATTTCTCGGTCTCAGGCTCTAGCAAAAGCCTCCTGGCATCTGCTGTGATCACCCCAGAGCTGGCTGCCCCGGGCCAGCTCGCAGCAGGGATGCAATGCTTTGCTGGGCCTGCCGGCAGCTTTCCCTCAGGTCTGCCACTCACCATCCCGCTTCTCTGAGGAAAGGGCTGGGAGAGCCCAGTTACGCTGCTCCAGCAGAGTCTGATTATTGTCAAGTTCAAACAAGCTGCCCAACTTTCTGCAGAAGCTGGCTTGAAGCACTCGGTCACAAAACAGTTAAGATTGGAAGGGGCCTCTGGAAGTCATCTAGCAGGGTCTACCAGACCAGGTTGCTCAGGGTGATGGCCAGACAGATTGAGTATCTCCAAGGTCAGGCATTCCACTTTATCTAGGCAACCTGTTCTGGCCTCACCATATAAAATTGTTGGGGCTTCTTTTTTCTCCAATGCTTAAGTGGGACCTCCTGTATTTCATTTTTTGCATATTGCCTCTTGTCTTGTCACTAAGTGCTTTTGAGCAAAATCTGGCTACAAGCTCTTTATTGACAGAATGGTTGGGGTTGGAAGAGAGCTCCAGAGGTCACCTTGTCCAACCTGCCCTGCTCAAACAGGGCCACCAAGAGCCAGCTGCTCAGGACCATGTCCAGATTGCTTATGAGTACGTCCAAGGATGGAGACTCCACAACCTTTCAGCTTGTGCCCATTGCATCCTATTGTGTAACTGAAAACCACTTAAGACAGCCTGGCTCCATCTTCTATCGAGCCTCCTTTCAGGTATTTTATATACATTAATAAGATCCTCCCTGAGCCTTCTCGAGGCTAAACAATGCTAGCTCTCACAGCCTCTCCTCACATGGCAGATGCTCCAATCTCTTCATCTCTGTGGCTCTTCACTAGATTCACTTCAGTATGTCCAGGTTTCTCTTGCCCTGGAGAGCCCTGACCTAGACACAGCACTCCAGCTGTGGTCTCACTAATGCTCAGCAGACAGGAAAGACCACAGGCAAATGCTGGCAAAGCTCTGCCTAACGCAGCTCAGCATGCTGTTGGCCTTCTTTAATGCAAGGGTGCATTGCTGGCTCTTGGTCAACTTGTTGTCCATATCCTTTTCTGCAAAGCTGCTTTCCAGACAGTCAGCCCCCAGGATGTTATTAGGGGGTTACCCTTCCCCAGGTGCAGGACATTGCATTTCTCTCTGTTGAGCTACATGAGGTTTCTGCCTGCCCATTTCTCCAACCTGTCAAGATCCCATCCGAATTGCAGGACACTTATCTGGTGGATCAACAACTCTTCCCAACTTGATATCATCTGCAGGCTGGCTGATGGTGCCAATCTGCCCCACCATTCAAACCTTTAACAAATATGATAACCAGTATCAGCCCCAGTATCGATCTCCGGGGTACAGCTCAAGTGGCTAGCCTCTAGCTAGATTTCATACCACTGATCACAGCGTGAGCCTTGAAGTTCAGCCAGCTGTCACTATACCTCGCAGTCTGCTTATCTAGTCTGCAACTCATCAGCCTGTCTGTGAGGAGGTTATGGGAGATGGTATCCAAAACCTTGATAAAGAGAAGATAAACAACATCCACTGCTCTCCCCTCATCCACTGAGCCAATCATCTCATCGTAGAAGTCTATTAGATTGGTCAGGCATGATTTCACTCAAACAGCCCCTGATACCTGCAGGGCTGTGATCCAGAATTTAAGAGCTGCAATTCAGTGGTGGAGGGAGGTGAATGAGGAAAAGGAAAGATATATCTGCAGTGGGTGCAGTGGTTCAGCTTAGTCTGTCTAAAGCTCCTGTTTTTCCTCTCTGTGTAAAGGAGGCAAAGAGCCCATGTCTTGCAGAAAACTAATTTCAGATCTGTGCTTAAATGTATGACGGTGTCCAGCATTATCAATTGTCCAACTACAATCTTCGCATCAGCTGATCTCCTCTGACACAATCCGCTGCCCACTCCCATATATGTTGCGCTCCATGCCCCTGGGGACCTTCTCCAAAGCAAGCTGCACATCCAAAACAAAGACTCAAGCTATTTAAGTGTCAAAGTGAAAAACTCATGCCTTCCTAAGCACGTCAGGGTTAACCTCTTCCCCCATCCCTCCACAGGGGAAGCCAGTTTTAAATTGGCATGTGAAGTCTGCCTGTGGGGAGATTTCCACCTTGTTTATCCTCATCTGCCTTCCAGCAGATGAGCCACCAATGTTCCTGCTACAGAAACTAGTGCCTAGCACACAATAATTGAAGTGATGAGAAAAAAAAAAAAAAGCCTGGAATCTCACCAGCTCTTCAAGGGGAGTAACAATACAAAAATAAAAGCCTGCCTGCCTCACACTCTCTCCCAAGCCACCTCCTCCAATCTAAGATGTAATTTTAGCAAGCTTCTGCTTTTGCTCCATCCTGGAAAGCAGAGTCAGAGAGGAGATAGCACTGGATACCCATGCTGGGGAACATCAGCCCTTGTCAAGATGCATCAAGCAGCCAGCTCTCATTTCTATTGGCAGGGGCTTGGGGGATTCCTGTGCCTACGGGAATTGCACAAACATTCAATCTGCCATCTCATGAAAGCACAGCAGCGACAGGGCTGAGACAAGAGGTAGCAAGGGTTGGGTTTCCTTCATGGAGAGGGGAAAGGAAAATAGAGTTACAGTCACCTCTTACACAAGAAGCTTCACAGAATCCATACTCTAAGGCCATGCAAAACCCTCTCCAAAAAGTGCACAAGGCATAGGGTCACAAACTCCATGGCCATTCATTTACTGCACTTGGATTCAGTTGCAACAGTGACAGACAGAGAAGCCTTTCCTCCTTCCTATCAAATGAAGCATACCTCATGCTGGGAAGACTTCATTTTGCTCCCCCAACCCCAGTCAGACCCCTCAAGTCTACTCCTGCTTAGTACCAACACACTGACCAGATCCCTCAGTCTCATGATAGTTTGGAAAATGGGCTTAAAATGGATTTTGTTTCGTGACATGGTGCGACATGGGGCCATAGATAAGTGGATGTCTATTGACAAAGTCTCTGCTGCATTTGTGAGCTGGTAGAAACCAGCTCATAGTTAAAGCACTAGGCTGGGCATCAGAATGCCGATTCTCCTCCCAGCATCACCACAGCCACCTTGGGACTTTGGGCAGCTCACTTCCCCTCTGCATCCTAAAGCCTCCTACCAGCTCATCCACAGAGCCGGAATACATCTCCTGCCTGAAGACAGCTTGCGGAGACACACTAAGGGTTGGAAGAATGTTCAGGTACCTCTAACAGAGAGGGAGAGGCAGTGGGGAAGATATGGGAGCATAAAGGGAACAGCCCTGAATGCTCTTGGGAACTCCACAGAATATTTTGGGGATCCCTTGCAGGAGATCAGCAGGAAGAAGGGAAAGGCTGACAGCTGCAGGGAGATATGGGAGTTTAACATCATGCCAGTCACCTTGGGTTGCAGAAGTTAAAGCAAAATAACTGTTAAAGTAATGTGAAAGAATATGCAAGCAGCACACATTTACCCTGCCCCCATCTCTCCTTTGTCCCCAACACCTGGACGAGCTAAGCTGAGTAGCGCCTCACAAACAAACGCAGCAGGATCGGATGTGGTGAGGGGCTCGCGGAAGCTGGGAGGAAGCTCAGCGTGCGGTGTGGTAACGTCTGGCTGGGGCCCGACACACAGATTACGGCCGAGGTGTTGGGGCCAGAATGCAAAGAGGGGGGGAAGGCCCCGGCGGGGGAAAAGGCTTTATGTCTCAGAGCACTAAAAAGTAAAAAGCAGAGAAACCATCCTCACACCGAGCTCTATTGCCCCGGAGCGGGGACGCCTCTATCACTAGATCTGGTTGGCGGAATTTCAAATACGCATGAGCAAGAGGAAGGAAGCAGGCGAATGGCAAAGCCACACAGGCCAGGGCCAAGGAGCAGTGGAGGAGGCGGGAGAGCAGGAGGAGATTTATAAACATCACTGCCTTCCACAGGCTCAGAGGATGTGGTTTGCAAAGGACGTTTACAACAACATGAACCCACAAAATCCTTTGCTTCAACAGAACTTGATTAGGAATGAGACCAGCTGACTCAGGTCATTTATTATAGAAGTCTCCCTCCCTCCTCCTCCTCCTCTTCAGTGTCCAGCCTCAGGCTGACCTACTGGGGCTTCTGCATTCCTCACGCTGCCTCACTCACACTTCAATGAAATTTGGCTACACCAATTCTGTACTACCTTCTCACAGCAGCAAGGCTAGAAAAACCTATGTGGAGAGATGTCAGGCATCTGCTAAGTGGGAAAACTAGATGGTCTCTCAGCAAGAGTATTTCAAACATACTGCATTTTGCCAGGTTGCATTCATGGAGATCTTTTTCCTAAATAAATTCTTAATTCTTAGTGCTTTTCCCCTCCATTTCCCTTTGCCTGCAGGTAGGAGAAACTCCTCCTTTTGCTAAGACATGAACGCATCAACAGGATGAAGTAACAACAGCTTGGGGAGTTACTGCAACCAGTTGAGCCTCTGAATCTCTTCTTCAGCAAACCCTTTGCCTACTCCAGTTGCATTAATTAAACCACTTAGGAACGTGTTTTTGCACCCAGGTGGTCTCGGATACTCTCTACTCACAGGTCAATGAAAGTTTAATCCTATCTGCTAACCAAACAATACATCTTGTTTGATGCTCTTTGCCAGGGATTTTAGGGGCAAAGCAAATTTGGCAATCTTGGGAGCTGTTGGTGGGTATAGTAAGTCAGCGTGTGTATTAAGTAGTAGGCATCAGTCATTGCTAGGTCGGCAGGAACCAACTAACCTCCAGGATAAACGGCAACACTGGGATGAAGGTCCTGGTGTTCTCCGACAACAGTGTAAGTGCACGGATGCAGTGCATGCGCAGAGGGTAGAAACGAGCCGTTGGTACCAGCCTAGAGAGGAAAAAAAAGAAGGGGGGTATCAGGCCAAGTTTATACAGGAATTGCACCTGCAGCCTTCAGTGACACTTGAGAGCCTTTCCTGCTCTGCAGAAGACAGCTAGCTTTAGTATTGCTTAGCAAACTGAGCTGCTGAAGCTATCCCATAGTTGGAAATAAAATTCACGCATGTTAAAGCTATAACACTAACACACAAATTCCTGCAACCAGAGCACTAAGTTTCCAGTTTCTGCTGGAAGAAAGTGCTACAGGACAAGAGCTTTGCAGATGAAGTTTATCACTGATGCTGTTTATTCATGTTCAAAACTTTCGGCTCGCATGCTCCCAGCACAGGTAGGTATGCAAGAAAAAGTGGCAGTAACCAGCAGTTTAATACCCATCTAAAGCAGCAAGTTTGACCAAGGAAAGGGCTCCCCCAGTGTACCAGAGGGACTACAAGGAGGAAGATGTTTCCCATTTCAGGCTACATACTCTCTGTGTACCCACAGAGCTCACGCTGTCACCTGAACAGTGACCCTCTTGGTGTGGAATGTTGCTGAGACAGGAGGCGCTGGACGACTAGCAGTGACCAGCAGATCAGAAAGGACAGAGTAGGAATGAGAGTGATCTCTCACAGCCAAATCTGTTCAGCTCTCTCCAATCCAGAGGAGCACCTGAGCTATCCCGATCTCCTTCAAAGAAGCAACATGTAAATTTGAACAGCCAATAATCAGCATGGAGGGGAAGAGGCCAGACTTCCTTTGACCCACACTTCAAACCATGACGCACTCACGTATTAGAAAAGAAGTAGAGCCAACTCCCTTTGTAAGGCTGGGACTGAGCAGGGTCAGTTCCCCCAGCTCCATGTAAGCCAGCAGAGGGGAGAACGCAGAGCGATTCCTAAAAGACACCAGACCTCATTACTGTACCTCTAGCAACCTCTCAGGCTGAATGACCTGTACTGAACACATGGATGCCTCCAGCATTAACAAGGTGGTTTGGTTTTTTTTTTTCCCCTAACTGCAGTTCCTAGACAACAGGCTCAAGTCTGATAAATGAACCCCTCCCCTCCCCAAAGAGCTTGCTGAGCAATCCAGGAGAGAAAAAAATAAAAATGGTTGACCAGGCACCATAAATCACCTGTATCTCCCCCCTCCAAATAGTGAAATAATTATCATTGGATCCATTATAGAAATAAATCTACTTTGCACCCCTGATCAGGCACCACTGGAGATGACGAAAGCCATTCTCAGGAATTAATTGATCAAGGAATAAACCTGTTAAGTGTATAGATTTACTGTAACCCAAGACCATTAATTTTAGAGTGCGTGGCGATGCAACAATCTGCTCAACTTCCCGATGGCTGGATGCACAGGGAATACAAAACCACAGCTGGGTCGCAGCTCTGCTGAGGAAGGTCCGACTGCCTAGTCACTCCAGGGCGCAGCCAGGGGATTCACAGTGACTCCCATTTCATCTCAGCAGAGAGTGCTCTCTAATGTCTTACCATCACTGTCTCTTGGAATATCTGCTGTACTCCTCCCATGCAGCCAGGGCACAGGCTGTGGTACAGAGAACCGCCTAAATGCTTCTCAAAGCTTATTTTCACTTGCTACAGCTCCCTGTTATACTCCTGCCTGACCACAATCTTCCTCTGGCTAGAGAGAACAGAGGAATCTTCCTTCAACAACAGCCTCCACCCCACCAGGACAGGTCACCATGGGAAATTGCTCAGGGACACCAAGACTATGATTGCTCCTCCATGGAGGAGGCTGTACCTGCTTTCACCCCAACACATGCTGAGAAGCCAGAAACCAAAACTTAACGGGCACCAAAAATCCTCACTTAACTATAAGCCAGGAGGAACTTCACCTTACTCCCAGTCTAAACTATAAAAATAAAAATCCAAGCAGACATTGTCAGAACACTTTACGGGATGAAGGGCAAAGGGATAACAGAACAGGAGCTTCTTAAAAAAAACTCACACAGCAAAAACCAACAAAAACACCCCTCCCACAAAAAAAAACTGCAATAAACTAAAAACCATGAACTCAGACAAATGTAAGCACACAGATCAAAGGGAGAAACTTATGGACTGCCGAGGCAAAGAAAAGCACAAAGCAGAGAAAGGAAGGGGTAAATCACCTCCATTTTCTACTATCTCTACAATACCTACACCACTGCCCCACTGGTCAAACTAAGTGTAACCTTTCAGCTCTTTGTGAGAACAGTACCACTCATTATTACATGGTAATTCCATGAGCAAACTCAGCAATGAGGCTCTTCCTAGCATCACTTAAGTCAGAAATCATCAGTTCCGGGACTTCTCTTTTCTGTAGTCCAACTTCGTTGGACCACACATCTTGAGCACAGATAACTTCCAGACACATATGGGATCCACTTCTGAAATATGTATTACTGAAAATAGTTTCAATGCATTTTATATGCTGGAAAGCAAGAAAAGGGAGCAAGAAAATGAGGGAGCTAATTTTGATTTTAGCAGGCAACTCTCTTCTACTAGTTATCTTATTTAATCACTTTTCAAGTTCAGCCCTGGTCCCTGCCTAGAGCAAAAAGCCTGTGATGAATGGTGGTTTCTCCCCACTCCTCTTGTGTAAGAGGGCAGGGTGGCAGGAGGAGCCAATCAGGTCCTACAGACAGACAGACACCCGCTCACTGCCCTTTCGCTGGAGCCCGGCGCCACCTCCCGGTACAAAAGGCACTGGGGAAGGGGAGTCTCCTCCCAGCTCTCCCACACTGCGGATGCGCCCCAGAGCACTGCACCACATCAGGAGCAGAAATGGAAGAAGGTCTGCCAGATGTTACATAGCATCCTTCCCCACCCCCCGGTCACATGAACACACCTCTCAAAGCTGAGGAGTCCACAGAAACAGAGGGGTCCAGCCCATTGGCGCCATCTCCACAAGAAAGTCTGCTCACAGCATCGGATCCTAAGCAGCCCTCAAGCAGATGCACACCCCTAAATGGGCCTTCCAGAAACACATGAAATAGTACATGAAGCAAAAAAAAAACCAACCCTTGACCTGCAGGCAAGATTATTTTATCCTCTCTCCTCCAAGAGAAACAACCAGAGCTCTTCTGTTGCTATGGACTTACCTACAGCAGGGGACGTGGCACAGAGACTGCCTCTCGCTAGTCTCAGTTTGGACAGCACAGGCGCTGACACTGAGAAGAGGCTGTCCATACAGCCACTAGCGATCCTGGGTGTAGATGGAGGCCTGTGGAGCCACATCCTTCCCACATCTGCTAACCTAGCTGCCCCCTTTCATACCCCGGACGCTGGCTTGGCTCAGTATGGAAGCCAGGGTGGGGTTTATTTCTATTTTCCCTACCCTCGAACTAATCTGTCAGGTTCCCAAATCTTTGAAGCCTTGTCAGACAGTAACTGTACTTCACACCAAGTAGTCCTGTCCCATCACAGATGCTAATAAATTCTGTTTGCTGCTCTTGCTGAGATTCACCCAATTCACCTTCCCTTGGCTCCAGATAGCTGGTTTATCTGCCTGGACAGGTAGAAAAGCACCTAGATTAGTCTGCAGGACAACTAAAGCTCTACAACAGCAGCTTGTGCACATGGGGGATGGGAAAAGGGATATACGCGTACTCTAACGATCGTTTAAATCTGCTTATCTTCATCACCACTTGGGAGTTTTTCAAGACCAGGCGGGTGGTGTTTTAAAGCTGAGAATCTGGTTAACAGAGCTAACAGGATTTCAGAGATCACCAGAGATTCCAAAATTCCCTCAACACTCATTATTAACAGCCATTTCAAAGCACAAAAGTTTTATATATAAAACACAAACTGATGGGAAGAGAGAAAGAACTCTCAACAGAGGCATTAAAAACAATAAATGAGTCCTAGTTCTTCAAATTCTAATGCACACACACACAAAAAAATGCATCTTCTGACTGTATTTACCAAGCTAGGGATGAGGACTTAATTCTGTACTTTGGCACTGTTAGGTCCTGACGCAAGTCAGTACATTTTGCCTTACCACTTTGTACAGTTGGGAGGACAACCTGCCCGGGCTTCCAGATTGCAATTTCTGGGGAGCAGTGAGCCATCATCTACCCTGCACACTACCTCAAAACAGAGCCGTACTGCTGCAGCGCTACTGCACGCTGTACGACTGAGAGCTCATCTCCCCTTGGTCTCCAACTGCACGCACACCAACAACGCTGGGATCCCAAGGTAACTACTGGGAGAAATTCCACTGTGGTTCAACACCACTGATGGAGACCACTATACCTGGCCAATACTCTGGAAGCGAGGAGGAAAAAACAAACCCCAAACCACACAAAAATCCCTCCCAACAACCCAAAATTAGAATAGCTTTCATACTGCCCAAGATACCTGAGCAGGCTTTCCTACTGGTGTGAATATTTTAAGAAAAAGTCATTTTAAAAAAAATCTAAACACACTTAAGTTCCGAAACCAAGTCCCCATCTCCTCTGTCATTTTTTTTCCAAACAACTCAGCTCTAAGAGAGTCAGAAACTGCCAAACACGGTGCGCTTGCACTTGGACGGTTCTCCATGGAAATATCCAGACAGCTATAACCTCTTGGAAAGAGCACTCAGCAACACAGAAATACTACCTAGTGCTGCAACTGCTCTGAACATGACGAAGCATCCCAATGGATGTTAAAAAGCTAAGCTGCCCCTCTTGAGCTAGTTCTTCATATGAATGCCTGGGGACTACTCGGTTATTTTGAAGCTTTCCTTCAGAAAAAGAGGACGCTGACTAAAATGTCTTATCGGAGATACAGTTCTCCAGCAATAGAAGTATTGTGCTTTTTAGCACCATAGTTAACTGCATTGCTTTGGGTCTCCGCAGCTCCCCAGGAGATGATAAGCAAAAAGCGTTTGCATTATTCAGAAGTGTGCTCAGACCACACAAACCCTATAAATATTCTAGGGCATAAAGGAAGAGAAATTTCACAATATTTTCTGTTCTCACTGCTGGCCACCACTTAACCACTTTTCTAGCTTTAGCCTAATTTCTAGATTGGCCCAGAAATGGCTGCAGTTTGACACTGGGTCACAAACCAATTGGTCCTCCTTCAATATCGGAACTCACAGAAGGACTTGAACTGGACACCAAATCAGGGAGAATGAAAATTCCTTAAATAGAGAATTTAGTTGCGGTGTAGGTTATTTTTTCCTAGGCTTTCTCACCACCCAGACATGCCAGTTTAGGTATGTTTACCTAAACCAGTATTCCTTCAGCTGAAATACTTCAATAAAAGCAGCTCTCAGACAATTCCTTACAATGGAAGGCTAAATCCAAGTCATGTAACAATAACACCCCTTAGTAACTGCTCTGCCATATAGAATCATTAAGGTTGGATCACCAAGCCCAACCGTCAACCCAACACCACCATGTCTCCTAAACCATGCCCTGAGGTGCCACATCTACACGTTTTCTGAACACCCCCAGGGATGGTGACATCAAGCAAGAGAAAGTAGTATAGCCAAAAGAAGAAAAAATCCTACTTACTTTATACAGCCAATGATGACCTGTGTCAAAGGATAGATCAATGGCTCCATGACCTCACTGGGATAGATTGTGCTGAGAACCCGACACCAGAAATAAAGGCAGTGGATATATTGCCAGTTATAAACAGACTGGAAGTTCTCCTGCAGAAAAGGGAAAAAACACAGGTGCAAACTTGAAATTGTGCTATTTGAGAGGAGCTCAGTCTGGTTTCTCTACAGGACTCACTTTATCCAGCATTCTAAGAGGACATTGTGTACTGTTTAGCGAGGAATAACTAACATTCTAGCTGTGTCTTTGATGCTAGCGGCTGACCCACCACCCAGCAAGTTCAGACGCTGTATTGGCAACATTATGATTTGGTACTAGTTAGTGCCTCGAAGGAAATAATGAGCAACATGCAGGCTGCTTCTCTTCACAAGTATGGCTCATTTGAGAAGGGTGATTTAATGACCCAGCTCACAGCAGGTGGTGGGATGTGGCCGAGCATTAGGAAACCTTTAACTGTTCCATTTACCCACAGTCCCTGGGACAGTTCCTGGTCTCCCACAGGTAGGAAGGCTGGATAGTATCCCCTCTGACACCCTTATAAATTGCCTTCTGGCCTCTGCAGGCCAGAGAGGCAGGGGAAAAGGGTATGTAAAGCTACACTACAGGTTCAAGCCACCAAGAAATTAATCTCAATTCATCTGGATTTCCCCTCTCTGCACTCAGACTGCTTTGGTTGTTATGTAGCAGCTTGTCCTTTCCACTTGATGCTTCCCTTCTCTCAGCTGTATTCATCAGAACCCCCTAACCACCACCCCACTAACTCTAAAAGGTAGTACCAGCGCTCATTGTAAAGATGTTCCCACAAACATTAACTGTCAAAGCAAGGACCAAATTATCAACCCACCACACCTCCCTCCTTTTGGAAAAGACACTACCCAGGACAGTTCCGTTTTTTTTTTTTTTAAGTGCAGAGTAAAAGTGACAGACAGAAGAGAACAAACTTCTAGCTCTGTTTCTCAGCCAGTCTTTACAGTTACCGGCAAAAACCACGCAATAGGCCAGCCGTGTGCCCGACACGCGGCGACACGCTGAACCGGCGCTTCAGGCTGGCTCAGCAGTGCGGGTAGGTGTGCGTCAAGTCTCGCACCAATCCAAGAGACACTCTTTTCAAGAATGTTTGGGCAAGTCCCCACTGTCTCCCTGCCGTGTGCTTAAGCAGCCTGTAGTGTCAGATTAAATAAAACCCCAGAAGAGTGCAGGAGTCCCCCTTACAGATACTCTTTCCAAAGAGTTCTGCAGGCCTATGTATTCCCCAGAATTGCACCAAGAACTTATGAGATTGCACCTAATAGCTGCCTCAGCTCCAACTTGTGTTTGTTTCAGACAGACTTTGAATGCCCAGGTAACCTCTTTTGCACAGATGAAGCAAGATGCTTAAGTCCTGAAACTGAAGCCCTCAACTGCAGCCACTGAACCAAACCTTGCAGCAGGGACATAGGCCACAGCTGGAAACATTAGAGCTCTCCCAGCTCTCACTGGGTCACCAAGACAAACCAAAAAGCTCTGTTCTCAGTTTCTTTTGCACAGAACAGAAGCAATCTGCTCTTTTAATTGCCTTCCACAACCACCCACTGCTCAATTTAAAATAATTGGCTTATTACTTGGATTTGTATATTTTGGTTGTGCTGTTGTCATTTAAAGTTCCTACAACCCTCCCCAGCTGTGAAATCAAGTGGATTTAGGTCTTGTCTGGGCAAGGACTGAGAGTGTAAAAAGCCAGTGCAATCCAATTAAGGTACATGCAGCCCAGACTTCATTTATCTCTGCTCATTTATCCTCATGTCTGAACATCCAGGAGATTTAACTGGTCACCAATCTGACAATGTTTGGGAGCAGCTGAACAATTAATCTATAGGGGTCTGTTTTGCTAAACACGAATAAAGCCAGGATCAGCAATCTGACTCAGATTTCTGAGGTCAGACTGGAGGTGGCTAGAAGCAGGGCTGCTCCCAAAAGGTCTGAGCTGCTTTGTTCAATTAAGTCCTTTAAATAGTACGGACTGGAAAGATGCACACACCCGGGTGGTTCCTAATCTTCTTTACCTTGACGTTTTGCAACAGAGACTGGAAACAGCAGCTTCACAGAGTGGAAAAGGGTGCCCAAGGCAGAAGATGGAAAGTGCATCACAAACTCTTGCAAGCAGGAGAGAGAAGAGTGACTTCAACCCTGCAGTAGCCTCCCCTCTCCTTCCTTGCTGAAATTCTAAACACAGGCAACTACAAGGTGATCTCTGAAGCTCCCAGCCCCTGGCAAAAAATTCCTTGGCATGTTATGAAACACATCAGGCACAAGTAGTGACACTTCAGAGACACTATGAAAAGCCTGGAGCAGCTGCTGTAATTTTCCCCTCTTCACACATTCCCCATAGGAGGGTTCACTCCTTCCACACTGACGGGTACGTACCTTCTTCTTTATCATCATGGCACTGCGCAAGTGGATGGCAAGCTGACGGATATAGATGAAGGCATGCTGGTAAGAGGTATGTGTGTCCAGGGCATACATCTCTGTCAGCGTGCGCTGCATGAAGTTGATCATGGGCAGGACGTTGGGAGACGTGAATCTGGAATTCTTCACAAATGCGATGTACATTTGCTGTGCAGGGAAGAGGGCAAGATACAACCACATGAAACAGAACAAAAACATTCCTTCACCAACCTTCCCCACCCAGGTACGCCCAAACCAGGGGTGAAGTGTTCCTTTTGTACGACAAGTTACTTCAAAGGAATATGCAAAAATAATAATCCAGCCTGTTCCTTCTTTGGAGGAGACAGGAAAGGGTCTGTTTAGCGCAGAGCTTAGAGAAACCCCTGCCATTGCTTCTCTGGAGGAAGCAAGAACTGTGGGATGGCTTTGAATCATACATGCTTATGGTTGATCACAGTTCTCTTTCTGTAACAATGGTACCTAAGCAAACTACAGCAGGGAACCTCAGCTATTAGGTGAAAGACCAGAACAGCTCAGTAGCACTGAGCAGTGTGTCAGCACTTGAGGAAAGCCCTCAAGAATTTGGAAAATAAGTATTCATCCAGTAGAGAGATGAGTACCAGAGGCCTTCCCTGATAAGACCCTGTGTGCCTCCAGCAGGAAGGGCAGTAGTAGGAAGCAGGATATCACTCTGACCTCACATAGAATTTCTTCCCCGTTTAATTTTCTGGAGGTAGCCAGCATCATCTCCAGTACCTACCCTACCTAAGAGGCTGCAGGTCACGCTCTAACGTCTTCACATAAAGTGAGAAAGAAAAGCTGCACAGTACAACAAATACCAGCCTTACCTTGAGCAAAGGACTTAGGTACACCTCTCTCTTGTAGCGGCAGATTTTGTTCAGCACAAGGAAGGCCAGTACTCTCACTGTTTCCTCACCTGTGCTCCACAAATGAATTGCTTGCTGGAACAGAAAATAAAGAGATGCAGATAAATGAAGGGACATAGAAGCCCTTCCTGGTTACAGACAGGCATGAGCTTCCCTCCTTCACACCAAAAAAAGCCATCAAGGAGGAAAATGGCACAAAGAGACCATGCTGTCCTATCACAGAATCAGTCATAACAGCACTGGCAGCCATTCTGTCCTCATACTCTAGCTGTGAGACAACACAAAAGGCAAGGTTGATGTTTCCACAACCAATAAAGGAAACTGTCCAAAACTAGCATCTCTGGAAGATACGTGCACTTTTATTCATGTGCCTAAACACATATTTGAGTTTCTGAGCGCAGGCACCAGCCTGTGCATGCGACTCAATCTCCTAGGCTTTGCAAAGCTTCCTCACCATCCTGTAAACAGCAACACCACACTAGAGTCCACATTTGGCCAATACAACTTCCACCCCAACAAAAAAAAAAAAGTAATTTTTATGTCTTACACTGAATTCCACAGAATACAGCTACACTGCAATTACCCAATTTACTCCAGTTCTCAATACAAACACCAAGTTCTGGTTTCTCAAAGAATGCTATTAAAGACGCATTTGTCTCTAGAGAGGGGACACCAGGGTTTGATTTCTGAATTTATCAGTATTCTTTCCCTCTGGGCAAATAGGTTGCAATTCCTGGGATACCCTTCCTTGTGGTAGTTCTGACTGAATTCCAGTTCCCTGGACATTCACTGTATTCATTCAAACGATAGAGCAGCAGCAGGGATTGGAGCCAGAGACAGGACCCGTGTAAGGCAGCACTTCTGCTGAGACACATCCTTACTCACTCTGGTACAGACATGATGATGAGCACCCAGTGCATCATAATATCTACACCAGCTGGAAAGGGGTAGGTTAGTCCGTGCAGAGGTCTGGGCTAACGGACAGCCCACCACTGACACATAAACTCGTTAATCTGAGCTTTACCCAGCTCTGCATTGCATAAAGCAGAGTGGTCTCTTCCCTCAACATCGTGAGAAACAAATGAATAGATTTTGTTCTCCCCAGGCCTGCCTGCATTCACCTGTTCAGAGTATTGATTCATTTGGACATGGCTGGCCCTGTCAGGAAGCATCTGGTAGAACAGGGTGACAATAATGGCTGATGCCTCCAAGAACTAGTTACCTTCTATCCACTAATGAACTCTAGAGAAAAATCAGGAAGATTCCAGCTGCAGGGCTGAAAAAGCACGCTCAGAAATCCCTAGTGTAGCAGTAAGCAGACTGCTACACTTCAGATACGAGGTGTAGCAGCCTCCCATCACTGTGTACTAGTCATCTTTACCATCAAAGGGTTCCCAGCCTCATTTAAATGTTGTGTTGCAGCTTTTCATTTAAATGTCACCCTGTTGCCCTCTTCCACGCCTCCTTTGTTTTTCTTAAGTGCTCAGCAGTTGTGACTAAGTTTCTGCAAAAATATTCCACCCCCAGCTCTTGAGTGTGAAATACTATCACAGACATATACACAGACTCAGCACACAGGCAGCAATTACTCCATCTGCAATGATGAAGCAGACAGCTTCCCCAGAACACCTCCGTGCCACTCTGCTCGAGGATTAGCAGCAGCTACCCAGCGCCACATGCCCACTCACCTCAGCGTGAGAGCACTTCATGGCACCTAGGGGTCGTAAGAGAAGCAGGAGTCCTTTCCAGGACCAAAACAAAAAGCAAGAGGAGTACAAGACTCGACTGTCACGGGATCCAGCCCAAATACCACGAGAGGCTCCTCTGAAGGGGTAAAGAAAGTACCTCAGATCCAAATGACATATCATAGCACGTCACCTTACCTTGAGAAGCGCACGGCACTGCTTTGGAAAGGACAAATAATAAGGCACTATGGAACTGACATGCTGAAGGACTGCTACACCGACTGAGGCTTCTGTTAAACAAGACAGGAGCTAGGGAAGGAAAACAAAACATGATCCCATTTAGTGTGTTGTCCTCATCACCTCTTCCTTTACCACTAAACATCTGTATTTTGCTGTTTCCAAGTACTTGTCTGTTACCAAAGGACTGGAAGAGCAGCCTTGCCTAGGAAGAAGCTCAAATAAATCCCCAAAAGCTGTATCAGGAAAGGAGCAGACACATGGTGGGTTAAATAACTCCCCTGAAAGTACATCACTCTGGTGAACGTGAGCTCAGGTTACTGGACTTGGATGGCCAATGGCACCTGAGCTCATCACATAAAACCTCATTTGTGTACCCTGCAAAAGCTAAGTCTAGTTTAAGTCTAAGTTTAAGACATCGTACAGGTGGCATGACACCAACGCCTGCCATCTGACTACAAACGGCCAAAGCACAATGAAGACACCCTCAGTTTACACAAAGCTTGGAAACAGCCCAGAGCTCTCTGATGGCCTGCTGGATTTCACTAGGATTCCTTTCATGGCAAGCTGGAATATTATTGGATATCAAGAGGTTAACTCTAGCTCAAAGAAAAGGTTAGAAAAACTATTTAAGAAACAACATCTTGGTACTTCCAGGTTGTTCAGCTCACTTCACCTGAAGCCAAATCCAGAGACACGTGCAGTTTCTAATTTGACGACAACGGTAAGCTCAAAGTCACTCCGATTTGAGAAGGGTTCTGCCTGATGCAGTGTCCCCTCTTGCCTGCGATCCCAGGTGCTGGAAGCAGAGGCATCTTCTCTGCTTTCAACTTCCCTCCTCATTCTCCTCCTTGCACTGCAAAGACTGTGGGCTGAGCAGGTCTCCTTTGCAAAGTCCCTCACACACCAGAAGGAAAGGAGAAGATATGGTTCAGAAGCTACAATACCAGAAAAAAAACTGTAGTGAAGTCTGGGACTGAGGGCACTCGGTACAGGATGGGGGTTACTTCAACGGGACTGCACTGCCAGCTTTTCCTTTTCTGCTGCAATCTTTAGTTCTGCTGCTGGCAAGAGGCACCACGACTTGAGAAAAGCTCTACTGATCAAAATGCTCTTTCTGCTAAGTCATTCTGCCACCTTACAGCTAAAAAGACATCAGCATTTTCTTTTTCTTTCCTTACATCCCCTTCCCTCAGCTTCTGAAAAATGAATATGTTGGTTTTTTTTAATATTCCAAATCTGGGGGTGCATGATGAAGCAACCTCAAAAAAAATTAACTAGGGGAAGGAATATCCTTCAGAAATAATCTATTAATTGTCTCTGAAACACCAGACATCAGCAACTTCAGATGGATGGAGCATAATCATGCTTGGAGATGTCTATGTGAGGAGCAGAGGTTGTCAAGATAACATCTTCTTAGTATTTACCATAAGAAGTGGCAAGATCATAGTGCCAAAAATTTAATTAAAGATACAGAGAATGCAGAAGCACAGCACTGCAAACTACTTTAAAGCCCACTAAATATTAATTTGTCAGACAAATAAATACAAAAAGAACTGCCAGGATGTTAACGCAGCCCTTCAGTGCAGGCTACCTATTTTGACGCAACCATCCTACAGACCTCCAAATTGTTAGTTAGGCCAAATACTTCCAAAACAAGACAGGGAACTGGGCGGACACACAAAGCTGATGCCCGAGGCTTTGAGACTCAGTGAGATTGCTTCTGCTCGATGCAGTCTCAGCCAGTAAGTGATCTTTATTCTCCATTACAGAACACAGCACAGAAGCCAACACCCAAGGTTGCCAGTGTGTGATGACCAGAAAGTCACCCTCAAACTGGAGTAACTCTTTTCAAAACGAAAAGTACCTGAGGCTACACTGTTACCTGCTTTGTTAGTTATCGTCTTGATTGTTTGGCTCTCCTAGCAGTGTTGTTTACAGATGCAAAAGCCCATCTGCCTCATTTCAAAATACCCTGAATTGCCCAGCAATGCACAGACTGACCCCAGTAACACAAAAATGCTGTCATTTCTTACTTGTATAGTACAGTTGAGGTACACTTTTATGTCCAGTCGCAGCTTGCTCCAAAGCGGGCTGGTGGAAGGAAGGACCATCCTGGAAGTGAGCAAGAGTTGGGTTTAGCTTTAATAAAACCCCATCAAATAAATTAGATTTCAGCAGCCCAAAGAACAGTGAGTTTAATTCCTCGATATTGCCAGTGAGGAAAGATAACTGCCTACAAAGCAAGAAGTAACAATATTGTTATGGGTGAAGAGAAGTACTTCTACCCTGTAAAAACTGTCTGAGGAGCAGTATTAGAAAATTCAATTCAAAGAGCTTCCCAGCAGAGTACCCAGATCTCTGGAAGTGCGATACAGGGAGCTGCAACAACCAAAAAGCCTGGTGGAGACCCAACTCCCTCACACTGATGTTACCTTCTGGTCAGGCATTCTGCAGCCACTGCCTGAGAACAGAGCAGGCTGGCTTGTAGCAAGAAGTCTGTTTAGGGGATCAAACTAGTTGTGAGACATTTGTTCAGTCTCTTCTAAACTTTTGACACCGCACTCGAAGCAGTGCCCCCAGGCCACCCCAAAATCCAGGCGTGGTCTGTACAAGTCAGGCCTGGGGAGGAAAGAGGCTGGTATTTACACAAAGAACTGGAATTTACTTCGCAGACTAGGCACCACCATCAACAAGGAATCTAGAGTTTAGCTCACCCCCCTCCTTCATCTGGGCAGGGAAATTAAAAACAACTGCCACAAAAATTACCCTGGAACCGAAAGCACTTCTGAAAGGCATTCAATTCTCACTCTATCCAACAACAGGAAAAACAGAAGAGCTCAGACCATGAAGCAAGTAATAAAACTGTGTCCAGCTGAAACTCCAGAGGACTGAAGTAAAAAGCTTGTGTAAATATCTAGTAAGAAACAGGCACAGGGGCTAAATAAGGCTGCTCCAGCTCACCAACAATGCCGGGAACTTCACAGCTTGTTTTATGAAACTGGGCTCACAGTCCTCAGCTATGGTATTGGTTCAGCAAGAGTTCAGACTGATACTTACTGAATTTCCAGCACCTTTTCCAGTTGCTCCTGGGTAAGCCATGCTGATACCTATTCAATTACGTGGCTGGTCTGACTCTGAAACTGTTTGAGCACCAACCCACACAATGGCCAGAGAATTCCCAGCTCCCAGGCAGCAGCTGAGATTTCAAAATTGTCATTCCTCCTCTCCAGTCAAAACAAATTGCATCAGTGAATGTGACACAGAGGTACTGGACCAATACTACCACTCCGGAAAAGAAGTTAGTTGTACCGCTCTTTGCCCAGCTGCATGCTTGTTTCTATTCCATCTGTGCTCTAACAGAGAGCAGCCCAAACTCAGATGATCCAGCCCTCAGACCAACAGACTCTAGGGCGTAATACAGCTGCTAAAGCGCTGGATTGACTAAAGTCACATACTTGCGATACTCTGCCTACATACAGGGAGAAGGCTTGGTCACTTTCTCTAAAAACCAACTCACAGTGCCTTAAAACAGCGCTCCTGAGCGCAAGCATACGCAATTCCAGATGTCCTTCCATGGAAGCCACACGTCCTCTGCAAATGGCTGAGTCTAATATTACAGAGGACACACTTCTGTGGAAGAAAGGAAGAACCTGGCTAAGACGACTGTGAATATAATCGAGCAGCTTTGCTAGTGTTTGGGAAGATCTGCCATCTTTTTCCAGCTTCACAGCCAGGCTGCGGTTCCAAAGACCCAACAAGCTTTCTCTCACCTGCAGTTCTCAAATCGCCACAGACTTACTTTAGTTTGTTCTTTGGGGTTTTCGGAAGAAGCAGCTTCTGCAGGCAGTGGAACAGGTCCCGGACACAGAAGGACACAAGGGCATTGAACACTGGTTAAAAAAAGTCAGTAAAGCATTTGTAAATGATTTTCCATATATTCCTGGTTTCTCAGATACTCTGAAAAGAGCTCCCCAAAGAACTGATGCCAGCAATTCTCATAGCAGAACTAAGCTTCCAGAAAACATCAGTTTGTCTTACCCTAGACTTTTTTATCTGAACAGCAAGATTACAACTGACAGCTTTCTGGCACAGGGGCCGTCTCTTTGCTCTCTGAGTGACCAGCACCAAGCATAAAAGCAGCCTGACCCATGACTAGGAGTCTATGCTACCATCAATCTCCCCCAAACCATAATGAGAATTAAAGGCACTTTTTAATAAAAAAAAGTCACAGAAATGGCCATGTGAATTCTATGTAATGTCTTACAATAAAGAATGAGATTTTACCAAAAGCAATGAAATAGATATAAAAAGCCCAATGCTGGGCAAGAACGGATTAAGGAGAACATGTGGGTTTAAGTAGTCCCACCCCACAGTACCAGTTCCAGATGGCACATACCAATCTGATAAAACACAGTGGAAAAGTACCTGCTAATTTAGCAATAAAAGTAGGCAGGCTGCAGGCCACATTCTCTGAGACATTAACAATGATGTTTCCTGCTCAGCCATGCTGTTGTGAGTCTAAACCAGGACTGTCTGCAAAACCTGGAGCTTATGCAAAAGGAGGCTAGGCTGGAGAGGTTGCATCTCATCTGTTCTACAGCCATGACAACCCTGTAGAGATGGAGATCTAGACATGCAGTATTTTGAGAGGTCCTTGCTAAGGGAATGTGAACTTGATAGTGCAACTCAACTCTGAACTGTTGTGAGGTTATAGAACTCTATTTAGTAAGAAGACTTAAAACAGTCTTGTAGGATTAGTTCTAAGAGCGATCAGCAAGAAGCCACAGCAAAAGTTGTCCAAAAAAAAAGGTGTCCTACAAGCATACAAACAGTGCCTAACTTCAGCTTAGCTCTAAGAAGCCTGGTGAATGAAGCATGGTATTTTCCTCAGCAGTCTGCAAGCCCAGCTGCTCCAGGCATGCGCTTACACACCGGGACACCAGAAGAGATACCACTGCACAGACTCACCACCAGGAAGAAGCTAAGCTACTTACGTGAAATGAAGCCTATGAAAGGGCAAGTTAACTCCTGCCAGTACTTATCCCCACTCTCTTCCAATAGCTAAACCTTCCCTGTCAGATGACTTCCCTTCTCTCACAGTAGTATGGTGACCAACTCACCTGCAGCATCAGTGACTTGAAACTTGCTGGGATCAGCCCCACCATTATCTCCCTTGGTGGTTGCTACAGCTGCTTTAAAGGCTTGAGTGATTTCATGAAAAAGTTTTGGTGTTAGCCTTCTCTGGGGAAAGAAGAGAAAGGATAGCTGAGGAGAAAAAGCAAGCAATATTCTGAAACTCTGAAGCACTTCGCTGGGACAGGCATTGGAATTCATTGTAAGTTTGACTGCAAAAATATCTCCATCCCATAACATGAAGAAAAAATGTCCAGACAGTGTTAACAAACGCAAGTGGCCTTCATTTGCTCCAAAACAGACTTCTGGGGCTTTTAATTTGTTGGGGGTTGAGAAGCAATGGATCAGTTGCAAACAACTATCCACGCTGACCTTTCCCTCCCCCTCTTAGTCAGAAGCAGCAAGCCATTTCATCACTGCTCAAAGTGTGACTAAAAAAGTCCTTGGAGCTGCCAAAGGCACAACACTCAGCAAGAGGATGAAAAATCAGCATTTAACCTTTCTGACCTCTTCTGAGCCACACAAGTTTCTCTAGCTTCTCCCTCAGACAGAGTGCAAGTATCCCGCAGCCCAAGGAGAATTACCAAGACAAACTGTGCTGAAGTAACAAGAGCTCTGGGAGTATGACCTTGTATGTAGGACATACGTCTCCTCTGTAGATTTTTGTGAGAGATGAGCAAATCAAAAGTTGGTCTTTTAGAGGCAGCGACATCCGTGAAAGTGTGTTCAAAGGAGAACATTCAGGTGCCTTGTATTCTAACTCCCTGCTCACCTCTGCAGCTTTTTTCCATTCCTCAACCATTTTCAAGCTCACGGGGATGAAACAAACTTTCTTCCGTTTGACTTTTTCATGTTCTTCTTCATCTTCATCTTCATCACTTGCTTCCTAGAGAAATCAGTACCAAGACTGAGAAAAGGCTTATACACGTTTTCTGCCCCACCTCTTTTGCCGAGTAGCTACTGACGAGGAAGGCAAGCAGGAGTGAATTTTATTAATGCTGTTGTCAGCACTTTGTGTAAAGCAGTAATGAAATCACGGGTGTTAGAAATTCTGAAAGAGTTACTTAAGCCCAGCAGCTTTACTACATAAATACAATGTGTGATAACATAAAACATCAAGGAGAAAGGGTATCACTTGAGGCAAAACAAACTCTCATTGGGAAAGGAGACACAAAACCAAAACCACAGAGAAAATATACTCTAATGCTCTGCTTTCACAATCTTCAACAAACTCCTCAGGCTCAGTTCAAATCCACAGCTGACTTCTGGATTACAAGCCCGCACACCTGCAGATAATCTTTGGGGAAGCTCCTCCCCAGCCACCTGTGCCACTATAAGCCCAAATACACCTAGGCCTTGCACTGAAACTCAAATACTTAAGATGTAAGTAATGGGAATCATTGATTTCAGCACTCCAAAATAGGGCCTAGTACCTCCAGTGTATCGGGTGGTACGTGCAACCTCTCCTCCTCATCGTCAGAACTGTCTGAAGCATCAAAATTCAGCAACGTGCGATCGTTTTCCTCCAAAAACTTATAGAATTCGGGATCTTTGTCCTTCAGCCGGGAGAGCTGATCTTTATGTTCAGATGCCTTTCCCTTCTTCCTGGTAGATAAGAATTAAGATGCGTTTATTCATTGCTCCAAACTTCTGCTGATGCTGTAAGAAAAGCAAGCAACTTCTGGGCATTAAAGCACAGCTGGCGCTAATCTGAATGGTGATGGATTTATCAGGGCTGTGGCCACAGTTCTGTATCCTGTTTAACACCTGCTCTAGAGGACTTAGGAAAGGTTATTTTCATTCAGCACTAAGAAATCTTCGCAGCAAACTATCAGGTTGTATTGGGATACTGACCAGGTAGCATAAAAACATCTTGCAAAACCAAGAAAAAAATCTGTTTCTTTGTTTCTCAGGATTATTCTTGCAAGCTTTTTATAAAGAATACTGAAAGCTACACTACCAGATAAATCCAACAATGAAAGCTCAGTAAAACTTTAGTACTAAAGAATTGTTTTGGCTTCTCATAATGATTAGCAGTGCCTAAGAACTACTTCGTCCTAGGAAATGAAAGGTGCTCCAATGTTTTTCAGTAAGGCCAAGTGCACACAGGCTGAGGAAGCACAAAGCAAGCTTTGCCTGACTCCAACATACCCCGTGAAAGATTAAAAGCATACACAAGCTGTTTATTGCTGCAGTTTCTGAATTGACACGGGTACAACGGACAACCTGGCTGTCCCGTACCCACGCTCCAGTCTTGAACACAGCCCTTTCAGGCACCTCTGACCCAGCCTGTCCCAGCGATAGCTCATTCTATGGGAGATGTTACAACAAAGCCCTACGGTTAATTCTAAAAGCAGGCCAAAATAAAAAACCCAACTAAACCAGCAAGCAGCGAACGCGGGCTCAGACGCGCCAGGCCTCGCCCAAGGCGGGCGAGGACTAACATCAGGCTGCCCGCAGGGACGGCCCGGCTGAGCTCGGCCTTACCTCACCGCCGGCCGGGCCTGCAGAGCCTGCCCGGCCTTCCTCCCGTCCCGCCGCCGCTGCGCCGCGGCCCCGGCCGCCTCCTCCTCCTCCGAACCGCCGTCAGGCTCCGACTCGGAGCCGGCAGCGAGGAACTCGTCCAGGCTCAGCTCCGCCAGGCTCCTGGGGGGCATGAGGAGGGGAAAGGGGGGGGGGGAAGCTCAGCGGGGAGCCGGGCCGGAGCGCCGGGCCCGCCCGTCCACGGCGGCCCTGAGGCGGGCGGCGCCCCGCGGAGCTCCCCGCCGCCGCCCGGCGGAACCCCCGCGATGTGGATCCCTGTCGGCCCGGCCCCGCCGCCGCTCACCTCTTGCCGGCGGCTGCCATGCTGCCCGCTTCGCTCCAACGCGGCCGCCGCTTCCGCTCCCGGCGTGCCGCGGGGCGGGCCGGGCCCGGCCCCGGGCCCGCCCCCGGCTCCGGCTCCCCCCGGCCGGGCCGCGGGCTGCCTCAGCGGGGCCGGTGCCACGCGTGTCCCCGCACCCCCGCAGGACGGGCTCCCGCGCCCGGTAAGTGAGCGGGGCGGGGCGAGCTCCCCTTCCCCCGGTGACACGTGCGCGGCGGGATTTAACCGCGGGGGGGGGGGCATCGAGCCTAGGGCAGCTCCCGCACGGCGGGGTTATTCCGGGTGAGGGAGGAAGCCGTAGCGGCCGTCCCGGTGCCGGTGCCGGTGCCGTCTCCCCGCCGTCTCCCCGCCACGGGGCCGGCAGCAGCCGGTATAACGGCGCCCCGCAGCATCCCGCGTCCCGGCCGGGCCATCGCTGCCACCGGAGCCGTGAGTACTCCCGGAGCACGGCCCTGCCGCTGCTCCGTCCCCTCCCTCACCCCGCGGAGGCAGCGGCGGGACCGGGCAAGGACCGGGGGTCTCGTCTCGGCGGCGGGTGAGCCGGAGGGGGTACCGGGGCGGGGAGGGGGAGACCGGCGGCGGGGGGACCCTCCGGTGGAGCCCTCCATCACTCCCCGCAGCTGGTGCTGGCGGCGGGTCCCTGCTCGGAGAGCAAGTTTGCCTGTCGGGGTACAACGCAGCGCATCTGGGGGAGCAACCGATGCCGCTTCGGAGGGGCTGCCTCTGCTGCCCCGCTCCCTGCACCCCGGCATCCCTCTGGGGCCGAGGCCGGCAGCCTTCCTGGGCTAAGCGTGGTCTCCTTCCCTGTCCTTTGCCAAGTGGTGAAGCCATCCCGTTGGTAAAGGAAAAAGCTGCAGCTTTACAGCCTGGCGAGATGCTGGGGCCCAGGGAACAGCTGCGGAATGGTTCTGACAGTTGCGCTTTTGCTTATCCTCAGTGGAAGCACACGGGCTGTTTGGTATCGTTGGCTGTGGGGGAGCTGAAGGGCACAGGGAGAAACGTTGCCTCGGGTTTTCTGGTAACTTGGGGGTGGAAGTAAAAGGCAGCTTTTTTTCTGGCCTCTGCAGTGACCATTAGGGCAGAGAGCTCTCCTCGAGCTACAGCATCTCTGTTTGTGGAGGTGGTCCTAGGGAGCAGCAGGCCAGGGCAGGCAGCTGGTTTGGTTCTGCTGGCCGAGCCAACACCTCCCTCTGCAAGGAGCGCTGGCCCTGGGACCTCGGTTTCTCTACAGCAAGGAAGAAAGGCAGCGGTTGGGTGGGTGCCCCGCTCTCTGTGTGTCAGTTCACAGCCACCGACTGACCGGACTCTTGTGCCAAGCTAGAAATCTGCAGAAAGAGTGGCGTTGTTTTTATGGGGTCTCTCTGTAAAGGAAACCTGCTCTGCTTTGACTTCAATGGCTGCTGTCCGATGAGCGCTATCTTGAGGCACTCTGCGTTGCTGGAGATCGCAAGGAGGGAGGTTAGTTCTGGAGTGATTCAGCAACATGTGGATATTTGGGTGCTTTTGATCCTGACAGTCTCCAGGTATGCTAGGCTGATGCAGGTAACTTGTTGCCCCTAGGACAGGGCATAGCTGAAATGCCCCTTTTCAGAATGGACGGTCCGAAGGCATGAGCTGCGTTTAAGGATGGGAGGAGTGATGAGGCCTCCACAACAGATTTGGGATGTCTGTGTGCTAGCATTTTGCGCCAGGAGGTGCTGGCTTGTTACAAGTTCACTGTTACGTGGCTTGCTAACGCTTCAATGTCCAATAGCCTTTTGGTTACGATCACTACAGCCAAGCAATCGCCTCTGTGGAATCTCTCCCCTCTGCAGCCCAAGTTTCTTTCCTGATCCATGAGCATCTGCTGGAAATACTTTATTCAGCATGGCAGTGACTAAGACTCTTGGGGATCTTGAGTGTAAAGATCTGAGTTTCCTTCCTGAGAACTGACTGACTCCTGAATCCCAGCAAATAGCATCTAATTCAGAGCGGAACAGGAGCTGGCAGGCGTAACAGCCACCTGCTTTCTCGGCCTGACAGCCTAGGATCCAAATGGAGTTGCTCTTTAGCGGCTTGGGTAACTAGGATGGTCCCCTATGCCTTCTGTCAGCTAAGGTCAGCTTGGTGAGGGTGGCAATGGAACCTCTTTGCCAGCCCATCTGGTGGCCATCTGCCCTTGCTTTTATCAGCATCAGTGTGGGTCTCTGTAGATGGAGCAGCACGTGAAAGCCAAAGCAGGCATGCTCTGAAGACTGGAGATCTGCTGGGGAGACTGTTCTGGGTTCTGGTCTTGCTTTGCTGCATTGCGGGCTCAGCAGCTCAAAAATCAGCCAGCCATGCTGAAGTCTCAGTGATGGCTTCTGTATTTTCCCAGGTGCTGGAGTCTTGCCTCCAAACCCTTAGGCAAGCTGGACTTGATAACAAGAGAGGCTTCTCCCTTTCCGCCTGGCCTGCTTAGAACTGGCTGCAAACCACACTGCCTTCTCTAAAGGATGTGACCCCTCAGGGACAGGAATTCAAGCTCCTTCAGTTGAAATTCCCAGGCTCTGGGACCCGCTGGCCTTGGCAGGCCCCCAGTGTACCAGCAAACTCAAGGCCATTATGTCACATGCTCCTCATAGCTCAGTTTTCATGTATGTGGCCCATGCTGCTGCCTGCAAGAAAATGTAAGGGAATTCTCTTAATTGTTTGCTGGCTTGAAAACAGGCTCCCACTGCTCCACAGTGTGAAGCACTGAGCTCGTTCAGAAGAGGAAATGCAGATCTGCTTACACGGTCTGGTACATCTACATTGGCAACCCACGCTACGGCCGAGGCTGGTAGGAGGCTCTGTAAGCTGTCCGTAAATATGGCGTGGGCCGTGCAGTCTCTGCAAAAGGGATAGGGCCAGGGTGCAGCTGGTGACTTCTGCTGGTGACCTCCTGGTTCGGAGAGTCAGTCATGAGCAGTGCTTCCCGGGGCATCAGCAGCAGCATTGTTCCCTGGCTTATCCATCTCTACTGGCCATCTGCAGCAAGCAGACCCAAGTGCTTTTTCCTTCTTTCCTACCCTACTGCTGGAGCCACAAGGCCACACTGCCTCATGTCATGGAGTCAATTTCCCTTTAGAAGCCAAGTGGTAGCTCGTGCTGAGCCTCACCAGATCCATCGCTCTCGTCTCACGTCAGGGTATTGCTGAGCGGTAACAGCCGCTGAACTGGCCCACTGCCACCTACTACTTGAGACACCATCCCCTCGCACAGCGGACAGGTAAAGGGCACAGTCCCTCTTCGAATAGCTGCTGACCATGGATGTTGCTGTCAGGGAGCTCCTGAGCAAGTCTTGGAGCCCAGAACGTTGAGATCCTCTGATACGGGCTGCCTCCAGTGACCTGAGCACTCTCGTCTTGTCTGTTTACCTGTCTGAAAAATGAGTTGAGGACAGAAATGTCTGTCATGGGGGAGGCTAGTGGGAGATCAGGAATACCACAGTGATGGATAGTGCAGCTGAAGCTGTTAAATATCACTCTGCTGCCTGGAGAGACTTGCTTGATGCCTGTGTGTAGAGGTTTGACAATGCTTGTGCCATAAAATAGCAATGGATGCGACAGTAGCTCCTCTCCTGTGTCTGCTGGGGGACAGTGGGAGGGGGGAATTAGGACATGACCCACATTTCCAGTCCTTGGCAGAGGCAAAGGGCTCCATTTGCTTAGATTTTGATGTGCTTTGTGCTGGACTGTAGGAACTGCTGTCTAATCCCAGTGCAGCTGGAGACCTGCACATTTTGCTGAGCATCTCAAGGCATGAATTAGTTTCCATTTCTCGTTTCTTCTTAACCTGGGAATTCAGCAGTCGTAAACCTATTTGGGTCCTAACCCTTATAACCGATTACACAGTGACCCAAATATTAGCACAGATGCCTCTAAATCCCTCAACCATGGAGTCCTGCTTGGAGCTGCTGTGCTCCCCTGTGTGCAAAACACTAAAGGCAAAAGCTGTATTTGCAGATGTCTGCAGGAAGAGTTGCCGCCTTTGCAAAGTGTGCATGAGAGAGGGAGAAGATTGTGTACCCAGATAGGCACTGAGCAGGCTGGATACGCTTTATCCCTTCCAGGTGTGGGAATGTCCCGGTGCAGGCACTGGGGCTCTGCCTTGCGCTCCTTCCTGTCTCAGCTAAAGCACTTCTGAGCATGAGCTGGGGTAACTGAGAGCAACTTTGAGCTGAGTTTCCAAACAGAACTCCCCAGGAGTGATGGGGAGAGAGGCATTAATTAGAAAAGACCTCCAGCCTTCTGGGTGCACTGGAGCCGATTGATTACAACCCACTGAGTTGCTGAAAGACACTGACTAGGTCAATGTGCTGAATGCCCTTCTTGCCTGAAGCCAGCGCTGTCTCTGTGCTGTAGAGCTGGCAACTGTGTGCAGTTTTCCCCCGTCTTCCCCACCCCCTTGCTGAGGCTCCACATCCTCTCTGGCAGCTTGTCACTTCTCTGCAGATGTCTAGACAGGAGGATTCAGTGCGTGTCAGTTATGCCTAATTCATTAAAAAAACCCAAACCCTACTGAGAGCTGGGGATTCTCGGTCCTGCAGACTCAGCGCTGTCTGCGGTGCCCCGTGCTGCCTTGAGGCTAGCTCAGAGCAGATTAATTCCACCGATCGGCAGGAGCAGCACATGCCTTGCCCTCCCGTCCATAGCAGGGGGCTTGGGGAATAGAAGGCAGACATGGTCAGGGGCAGTGCTGGCAGCGGGAGCAGAAGAGGAGGTAGAGAGAAGTGTTTGGGGCTGAGGTGTGTGCTCCTACCCTTTCCTGGCAGCTCACCCCAGTTGTGTGTTCTTGGCATGCTCATGTCCTCTGCCATGTCCATTGGGAGCTGGCGGAGGGGTGCAAGGTGTCCGAGTCCTCAGTCTGGCTGTCTGAAACTGCCAGCTTCCTAATTCTGCCATCCCTCCTGCCACCTCGGAAGGCAGAGCTGGTGCCAGGAATGACAGCTCCCCTTGCCATGTTAAGTCACATTTCCATCGATATTTGCAGTCCTGACCTCTGTATAGGCACGGCTGTAAATCATCCATCTCAGTAGCGACGACTGGACCTGCAGTTCAGAGCATCTAGTTCACTTGCTGCTCCTGAAACATTAGGTCCCTCTGCTTCCTCACAATTGCTGGCTCTTCTAGGCTGAACACACAATTAACCTTGTATTAAAAAGACTGAATGTGAGCTGCTGCACACTGTTGGTGTCTGTTTGAATTCCCTAGATGCAGGTGAAGTGTTAGATGGGCTGAGGAGGGACTGAACCCCAAAGTATTGCGTTGAGGGAGATAGCATTTTCTGTCCGTATCAGTGACGCTAATGTGACAGGTCCTGGTGGGGACAATTGCCTAGATTTAGTGCTTGCTTTGCATCTGAGTCCTGGGCATATACAACTGGATGATTTCCAACCCTCTTTGATTGTGTTTATTGTGTGGAAGGGAGCAGGAAAGGTAGGAATGCAATGTATTTTGTAACGGGCAGTGCCAGGCCCTCTGAAAGAAGCAAGAATTTGGGATATTTAAGTTTGAGGTGTAAGGGCAGGTAGTGTGTTATCTGCTGTAGCTTGTGAAAACAGCCCTGGTGTCTTAGACATGCCTACTGCAAGAGGATTACTGATGCAAAAATGCTGCTAGTCATCTGGTAGTTCACAGCTTTTCTTTGGATGCAGGCTTCAGACTCATGGACAAGGTTCAATAAAAGGGGTAGCTCAGCCGAATTAACGGGGCCTCCACAAAGCAGCGAGGAAGGTGAAAATTTGCAGGCCTGCGGTGCACTCGGCTGCATCTCTGGATGCTGGTACGAGCTGTATTAGTGGTCTTACTTCGCAATAGCACAACAGCAGCTATTGTTGCTGCCGGCTCAGCTGTTCGTGTCCTCTGACTGTGGAAGGGAAGGAAGAGAACACAGGAGCACGTCTTCTTCCCAGCCCTGCTCCCAGGAGGAAAGAAGCTACTTGTGCTTGTGTGCAACCCCCGCAGCTGGGCAGGGGCTTGCCTGTGCTCCCTTAGGCTGCCCCGGTCTAATCCTGCCCTGAGCTTTAATGTGTATTGCACATTTCAGTGCTTTGGGGGAGTGCTGAACTGCAGGAGGCTGCTTACTGGCAAGTGGCCTGTGGCTCCTCTCAGAGGGGTTAAAAATATGAATTCTGATTTCTAGTGTAGGGAGGAGGGAGATGCACTTGGAAGCTGTGATTCCTGCCTGTGACTCCACCACCAAGCTCCTTCTTCCCCAGGGCTGTCGCTCTGACCCTGGATGAGCTATGCTGTGCTGTTGTGCAGGGCACTGCTTTGGCTGTGCCGCTCGGGATGGAGATCTGAAGCTGCTGGGCACACCAGAGCAGCGCTGCCAGCAGCCCCCTCCCGCCTGGGGACAGAGCCAGAGGGGGTCTGTCGGCTAAAAGAGGACTTTGTGCCTGGGAGATGGACCCCCAATGCCAAGGAAGGGGGGGAACAGCTCCTCTGAAAGGGAAACTGGCCACATGGTGCCACCTTATTGACCGAGCCTGTGCCGCCCTCCGCTCTGTTAGTGCCGGGACACGCCGGGGTAGAGGTGAGTGCCAGCGAGGACTTAATGTCTTAACCTGAAGGTCTAATGGCAGCACTTCTGTGGGAGATGCAGTGCTGTGCACAAAACAGGGCTTTGTAGCTGTTCTTCCAGAAGAGGTATTGGGATATCAACATAGGAATAGGGCACATGTGGAAGTGACGGATTTAAGCATGATTGTGCATCAGGCCTTAGGGCACGTCATGCCTTAGAGTAGGGGATGTCACCTTATCCACAGCAAAGACTCGTCCCCAGCATCTGACCAGCTGTACAGGATGTGTCTTTGCTGTCTCCTGGCTAGCCTGGCGGACACAAAATCTCCATCCAGGCTGTCAACAAAAAGCCATTCTCCAGGGCCTTCCTGGGGAAAGGGCAGGCTCTGAACTTTTCCCTGGAGGATACTCCGTTCCCTATTTATTGCTTAGCACGCTTCTTTTCACTCTCAGCAAAATATGGTTTTTTGTGCAAAGAGAACAGACCTCCCTTTGGGCAGGGATCATTTGCATTAATTAACAGAGCTGTTATGCATGGCCACGCTCTGTCGCATAGGAGCCAAACAAACGCCTTCTTTTTTTTTGTCATAACCTAAGAGTTATTACAAGTCAGCCACTGCATCCATTATAGCTGATGCGTAACACGTGCATTCATGCTGCTACATGCTCCACAAAAGTGGGTTTGTATTTACTTCCCTCCGCTGGAGCTCTGGACACTGCTTTACTGTCTCTTGTGGTCCAGGCACTGTTCTCCATTAATTATATCTTAGCGGTGCTCATAGACCTTAATTTCCTGGGAATGAAGGAGATTTTTACAAGGAAATAAGGAATATTTAGTGCTGCCAGTGAGGCTGAGTTCAGGCACAGGGAGCAGCACAAGGAGCAGTGGGGTGTCCTTTCCCTTTTCCCCCATTGATTATATTTTAACCTGTTAAAGCAAAAGAGCTCTGATGGGAACGAGTTATTGCAGAGCAGAGGGGACACATGGAGTGGGGCTGTACCTGCCATAAGCCTTTGGCCAAACTCAAGCCACAGCTCCCAGTGCTTCAGGATGGGAAGCTTTTCCCGAGGTGGCTGGTGGGTGGCTGACCTGCTGCAGCAAAAAACCATCACACGGAGTTGGTTCAGGCTGCCTGCAGCTGTGGGTCGGGTCAGCTGTGGCCTGTCCCCTGGTGCAGCCCCATGGCTGGGATGGCATCTCCGTCTGGCCCTGCTCGGCCACGTCAGAGACCGAGTGACACAGCGGTGGTGCAGGTCGGGGTGCCGCACACCAGCGTGGGCGAGGGAGGCACCGGTGGTGTTTCAAGTAGAGCTCTTCAGAGCTCTGTGAGGTGCATGCCAGCCCTCGCTGGTGACAGCAGGGGGTGTGGGTGGAGAGGGCAGTGAGCAATAGCTGGCCTCTATCTCTTGGCCATGGGAATCATTGCAAGGAAAGATAATGTCACCCTTGTCACACTCTGCGTTTGTACTTGCCCAGAGTTGTGCAATGACTCAGTTGCAGGGCTGGGAAAACAGCCCAGCACTTCCGACCCTCTTTGGAAATGCATTTGATTACTGTGATGCTAATGCATTGGCTACAGCAACCTTCAGTCTGTTGTGCCCTCCGTGTCCCTCCCCTGACCGCTGGAGCCGAGTTGTGTGCTACCCCCCGCCTGGCTGGGGCGGCGAACCTTTTCTCATCGGCCTCAGAGTGCAATGAGAAGCAGTCCCATCTTCTCCCTGCTCCTCTGTCCTGTCCTGCAGTGTCCCCCACAAGTCCTCCCACTGCTGTAGAGCCAAGAGCTCCCATCCTTTGCTACCAGAGCCCAGGAGGGGTGAGGCGAGTGCTCTCAATTAGATCTGGGGCGTGACTTCAATACTGATGGGGAGAAGTATGCTCAGCAGCGTATTAAAAAGATAAACCAGCTCGAGCAGATCAGGAAAAGCCTCGGGCTTGCAGCTAGGGAGGGGAAAAAAAAGGCTAGAAAGCACCGTCCACTCTCTGCCACTAAACCAGGTCTGGGAAAGGAGCTCTTAAGCCCAGGTAGACGCTAATAATTATAAACCACCTTCAGGCGGGCACCTCTCATCCAGCAATATCCACACACGAGGGTGTCCTAGGGATGTTGCAGCTTTCTGAAAAGCTCAGCTGAGGGGTGTGGGAGGAGAAGGCCGGTTAACTCATGGGCTCTTCTTTCCTGTCAAGGGCGCAATGGCATCCTACTCTCATTGCTGGAAAGCATCAAGAGGTATTGCCTTTGTTGTGTGCCCGTGAGTCTTCCCCGCTGACAGAGATATGAGGAATCTCACATCACGCGGGATGATGCAAATAGAAGAGGACATTGCAGGCTTCTCTCCTGCTCAGGAAAGATGTTTATTCATCTTTTTTCCTCCTCCAGACTCTAGTACATGATACAATTGCTATTTAAAAATGAATAGATGGCTGCATTCGTGGCTGAGCAGGCACAGCATGGTGGGTTTCTATTTTTAGGCTCAGCACGGCTGGCAATGTGTAGGTGTCGTGAGGAGCACAGAGGCTGAGGGGATTCTCTCGCCGCAGGGATGCGGGGGCAGGCGCACGAGTGCAGCACGCAGGCTTTTTTTCTTCAAGCTGCTTTTTTCCTCCTGATCCCTCCCCCTTCTTCCTCCTGCTGCTCAGTCATTCTGTCTTCACTCCCCCACCTTTCCTTTGGGTGCTGCTGGCAGGGAGACATTCAAACACCTTTCGAACACTGTGAGCAGCCTAGATGCAGGGAGGATGGAAGGAAAAAACATCTTTGCACAAATAAATTTCCTTATTCCTTGATCAGGCAATTTTTGTTTTCTGCAAGCCGATCAAGTTCATACTCCTGCTCCCTGCCTGGGCTGTCCTAGATGTATGGAAGGACTGTCCCGCTGCGCGCGCCGTGGCGCGTACGTGCAGACCGAGTTCTGCGTTGGGTCCCAGCCGCCCGATCAGCACCTCTGTTCTTTGCTGTCTGTCCCTCCTGCGAGCCTTGTGAAACAAAAACCACCTGAAGTTCAAAGTTACCTCTTGGAAGGACAGCTAGGGTCTCAGCCAGGGCTGCTTCCAGGGAGATCTAGGAGCTCTGCTTTGCCCACACTGCCTGCTAGGCTAGCGCAGGAACAGGAGTCCGCGGTGCTGGAGCAGGGCTGTTTGCTGCAGCCTTGAGGCTGTGGTGAGGTTGGACATGCCTGGGCAGAGGATGCTGGGGGGAAGTGGAGACCAGGACCCTGTTCTCTGACCACCTGGAATCCCCAGCCTCTGTCCAAAAAGAGGCTTGAAATATAAAATGGCAGGAAGAGTCGAATCCCAGGTCTGCAGGTTTCTGTACTGGGACTGTAGAGCTCTGTGCTTCAATTGCCTTCGCCCTCTGCCTTATCCTGAATTGTGCGGGCACGGGAAAGACAGCAGCTCTTTGAGCCTACCTTTGAAAGCAGGTGCATCTTCTGGAAGCTGGAAGCGAACAGCCACCAGTCGAAGAGCTGTGGTCCGTAACATCACTCTTGCCTTTTAGGATGTGGGATTCCCTGGTTATTTTTTTGTTTTGGCTAATCAGGGTTGTCATGTTCGCTGTCTCTAGTGGTCAGTTTAAGCTGTGTTTGATCAATGCAGGACTGGCATGCCCTGGTGAGCCTTCTGAGATCAATGCTTCTGCTGATAGTGCGTGGAAACGCACCTTGTTAGGGGGATTTGGAGATGGTGCAACTTCAAGGAAAACCAGTGTAAGCACATACGTTGTAGAGCGGTACCCTTCTGAAGGCAGGTGAGGAGGACATCAATCCAGCTGGGAAGCAGTGAGTGTCACAGAACAGAGAAGAGTCTCAGCACCACTTTGCATTGCTTGTCTTCTTCCAGGGACTGTCTCCTCCCCATCGCTGGTTTATGAGCAGGATGATGTTTCCCTGGCTGGTTAGACAGGAGCTGTTCTTGTGCAGGCTCTTTGAGCAGTGGCACGGGCATACTTCTGGGCTCTGGGAATTGTCTGGGGCTAGAGCTATTCCTGCCTGGGTAACACTTTGGTTTTCCCTCATGCCAGTGCCGCTGAGAAGGGAAAGCCCACCATCAACCACCTGCAGCCATGGAAGGGGGTGTGCAGCTCCTCAACCGCGATGGCCACAGCATCTCCCACAACTCCAAGCGACACTATCACGATGCCTTCGTGTGCATGAACCGCATGCGTCAGCGCGGGCTGCTCTGCGACATTGTGCTCCATGTGGGCACCAAGGAGATCAAGGCCCACAAGGTGGTGCTGGCGTCCTGCAGCCCGTACTTCCACGCCATGTTCACAAGCAAGTAGTGTCCTCTCTTCGCCATGGCCAGGGTCTCCCTGCCCTTCCAACCCTCTCTTTCCTGCAAACTCCCTTTTCTGTCCTTCTCCCTATTCTCACTGCCATACCCTGTGGAAATAGGATGCCTGTATATCATCTCTGTGAGCAAGTGCAGTAATGTTCCTCATTTGGCTCCCTTGCATGAAGCCCTTTGCCCGTAACCCCCAGGAGAGGTATCTTGAAGCCCATCCTGCAGACTTGGACCCCATTCCCTAGAATATATTGCTGCTTCTCCTTGCTAAGAGGTGAGCAGGAGACCTTTCTGGGCTGTGATGCTAGGCTGTGGAGGTGGATGTGACTTGTTCCATGCATGGTCAAGTCTTTCCGAGGGGAAACAATCCTGCTGTAGGACTTTGTTCATGTCTAGTGTCTGTGTTGCCCCAGATGAGATGAGTGAGAGCCGCCAGACGCACGTGACGCTGCACGACATTGACCCACAGGCCCTGGAGCAGCTGGTGCAATACGCTTACACGGCTGAGATTGTGGTGGGCGAGGGGAATGTGCAGGTAGGAGCTTCCCCCCAAATCTCTCTTCTCTACAAAACCATTCTGTATGAGACTTACATCCTGGGGGCTCTTCTCTCCCTCTGCTCAGCACTTTCAGCTGCTGTTCTGTGATGGCACCTGCACCTAACAGTGGTCGGGGGTTCATCTGCTCCTCCGTGCCCAGAGGTGTGGCTCCTGCAAATGCTGTGGCTGGGGAGGGCTCCGCAAAGCACTATGCAATAGCTAGGTCTAGTCCTGAGCGTCTGCTGTTCTCCTGCCATTTCTTGGCCCCGTGGGGAGTTACGGGTGTCCTTTTCAGCTCTTCTTTAGATTAGTCCTGTTGGAAACAAAGAATGCTTTGTCCTCTATGTGCTTGTGTGCCTGAAGGTGCTCAGTAAGCCTGTTCTGTTATTGACCTGCACTGAGATGAGGGTGAAAATGGTTTCCTTGCTCTGGAAACTCTTTTTTCCCCCATTCTTTTCCACTGCCAGACACTTCTTCCTGCTGCCAGCCTGCTTCAGCTCAATGGTGTGCGGGATGCTTGCTGCAAGTTCCTACTCAGCCAGCTCGATCCATCCAACTGCCTGGGGATCCGGGGTTTTGCTGACACGCACTCCTGCAGCGACCTCCTCAAGTCTGCGCACAAGTACGTCCTCCAGCACTTCGTGGAGGTGTCCAAGACAGAGGAGTTCATGTTGCTGCCTCTTAAACAGGTGAGGTCCTGATGGGGAGTGTGAAGGTATGAGTGTGGCAAGGCTTTTTGTGCTCTGTCCTGGAAGGCACAGTGTCAAGAACCCAAGCAACCTTCACTGAGAGGACAGGGTTTGGCAGGGGAATGTACTCAGATTCTGTGCTTTGGTCCTCTCTGCACAATGGAGAGACAATACGTGGGAAGAGTGCTGTCAGAGCATGAGCTTAATCCCATGTGAAATAGGGATGGGAGGGTAGTGCGGAGGATAATTGCTGTCACTGGTGCTTGCCACATGAGCTCTGAGCCCACTCTCCTCTCTCTGGGGGCACAGGTCAAGGAATAAGTCCTGGCTGCCCTGGTCACGTAGCTGTGATGTTTAATTCAGAGCTCAGCTAATGTTACCTGCTGCTCTTCCTGTGGTGCCAGCGTGGCCCCTGGCTCATTGCTGCCTGCAGCGTGCTGTGCTGGGCCCTGGCCAGCAGGAGTTCCCAGTCCTTGCTCTGCATCACCCGACCCTGTACCGTCCCTCACCAGGATACAGATGCTTCCCTTCACCCATTCTCAGGGCAGTGGGGTGCGTGGCAGCAAGAGGCGGGTACGTATCTCCACTTGCTCCAACTACGTTGTCCTTGGCAGGTGAAGTGAGTGTGCTGGGAACAGCCAGGGCACCTGGCTCTATACCCTGAAATATTGAAGGAATGCATGCAAGCAGAGTCATCTGCCTGATCTCGCTGGTGTTGATTGGAAGTGTCAGGCGTTGCAGCAGGTTCAGACACAGAAGGGGGGAAATGAGCCAAGGAGGATGATCGAGGGCAGAGCTGTCTCCACATCAGTGCTGCGAGGAGAGGGGAGGCACAGCTGCACCTGCCTGGTCTGGGGGACCCAGTTGCTCTTTGGATCCTTCTGTGTCCAGTGAAAGAGAGTAGCTGTACACCCCTCAATGGCCAGCATCTGCAGGTGGCCGGGGCTCTGCCTCTGGCAGTGCTGTTCTGCTGGGCCAGTTACCCGGGGGTGTGAATGTGTCCTTTCCTCCCAAACCATACCAACCGACACTTGCCCTTTCCACACTGCTCTGCAGGTGCTGGACCTCATTTCTAGTGACAGCCTCAATGTGCCATCAGAGGAGGAGGTGTACCGGGCTGTGCTCAGCTGGGTCAAACATGATGTGGACAGCAGAAGACAGCATGTCCCCAGGGTGAGTCTGATGGGGAAGGTGGCCTGGTTCTACCCACCAGCTCTGAGTGCCCGGTCTGGGTGGATACACAGCTGCAGGAAGCAGCTGGGTGGCCAGAGGGCAGGGACAGCACGTCCCTGCCACCCCACTTCCAGTCCAGTTGTAGATGGGGGTGTTGCTGAGAAAGTTTGGTCTCACAGAGTGAACTCCAGGCTATTGACAAATCTGAGGGGGGTGGCCTGTCTGACCCCTGGCAGTTTGGGCATGCAGAGCTCTGGGGAGGATGTGGGCAACAGCAGAGGTCAGCCCTGGCTGCAGCCTTCCTGAGCTTTCGTATGCATCCTGAAACAAAACTTCAGGCAAATTTGATCAGGGACTTCTTTTAACTCCTGCTTTTGTCTCTCTGCATCTGCACCTTGGATCTGCAAGCCTCCTGCCTGCCAAAGGTGCAACTGGAGAAGACATGGTTAAGCCCCCTCCTGGGGGGCTGCCAGTGCTTGGCACAGGGTGGGCACCCTCTCACGGATGCAGCCTCATACTGCAGCAGAGGCTGTCCATGTCTTCCGCAGCCCCTGCTTCTTGTCATCTTGCTGCTCTCGTGCTTCAAGGGAGACATGGGTGGGAGCTATGGGAGGAAGCATCCTTAAGTGTCCTTCCAAAGGCTGGGACTGAGATGGGGCAGGGTGAGGAAGACTCTGAGGGTTTCCCCTGGGTTTCCATCTACGACAGGGCTTGACCCTAGGGAAGTTCTGTCTCCACCTTTGCTGGTTGTGTGCACTCAAACATCCCTCCTGTGGACAATGCAGGCAACATGCGGCGTGCTGCACAGAGGGAGGTGGTGTCTGGGCTCTGCAGCCCCGCAGCAAGGATTACGTGTAGCATGAGTGCTGGAAGAGAATGTGGGTACTGGCAGAGGGCAAGGTGGGGATCTGGGGTGGCTGTGGGACATGTCTTGGCCAGGCTGAGGGCTCTGCAGAGACGTTAAGGATGAATTGCTGCCTGGGCTTTGGTGCCCTTTGTCACCGGGTGCCTGTCCTGCCAAGTGAGCAGGATGACATCTCCAGGTGGAGTCAGCCTTTCCAGGGTCCCCAAGGTTTGCAGGGGAGATGTGTAGACTGGGATGGACCCTTCCCACCCTGCCGATGGGGTGCAACTCCTCTCCCCTCAGCTTATGAAGTGCGTGCGGCTGCCCCTGCTGAGCCGGGACTTCCTCATGAGCAATGTGGACACAGAGCTGCTGGTGCGGCATCACTCGGAGTGCAAGGACCTGCTGATCGAAGCCCTCAAGTACCACCTCATGCCGGAGCAGAGAGGGGTCCTTAGCAACAGCAGGACGAGGCCGCGGCGCTGCGAGGGGGCCAGCACTGTGCTCTTTGCTGTGGGTAAGGCCCTGCCACACGCTCACGTACACGCAAACCCCTTTCCCAGGGCCTCAGACTGTTGTTTGCTCTGTTTGCCATCCCGTGCGCAGGTGGGGGGAGCCTGTTCGCCATCCATGGGGACTGCGAGGCCTATGACACGCGGACGGATCGGTGGCACATGGTGGCCTCTATGTCGACTCGCAGGGCCAGAGTGGGCGTTGCTGCCATTGGGAACAAGCTGTATGCTGTGGGCGGGTAAGGAGGGCACGGGAGCCATGCACAGGGAGCTGGCAGGGATGCCTTTAGCAGCCTCGAACAGAGCGTGTGATGAGACCAGCACAGAGCTGCTCTGGAAGCAGAGATGGCCAGCAGAACCTCCCAGGCCAGCCTCCCGATGAAGCAATCCAGTATCTCTGGGTTACTAACTGCAGGAGTAGCAACTGAAAACTACTTCCCTGCCCCTGCAATTTCGAGCAGTGAGTTTGCTCCCTCTCTGTTTGGTGGTGGCTACATCCTGGACTTGCGCTGGTTCCTCCCGTTTGCCTTAGCACTACGCTACAGGCTGTTAAGAGCCTGCTAACTCCCCAGCCCACCTCTACCCTGGTGTGGGGGCCCTCCGAGACCTACTTTCTTTGCAGGAGAGCTCAGCTAAGGGCTCTGCAATTCCAGCTTTAGTGCACTTTGTCTTGAGGAAGCTGGGCAGGGGGGAGAGGGAAGGGGTGGTGACTGGCACCCAAGGCTCTTGATCGGCTCCAGAGCTGTAGGACCAGCCCACAGGCTCAGCTGCAATTCGGACTTCCCAGCTCTTACCTGTTCTCTCTTTTTTTCCCCTACAGCTACGATGGGACCTCTGATCTGGCCACAGTGGAGTCCTATGATCCTGTCACCAATTCCTGGCAACCTGAGGTGTCCATGGGCACCAGGAGGAGCTGCCTGGGTGTAGCAGCGCTTCACGGGCTTCTCTATGCTGCTGGGGGGTACGATGGGGCCTCGTGCCTGAACAGGTAGGGGATTGCCTTGCTACAGGCTCCTCCGGTGCTCTTGCATGCACTGTCCTTGATGCTGGGTGCCTGGGGAGCCCACAAGTCCTGCTCCTGACAGACAGACTGGCCCCAGAGTAGATATCTTGCAATCCAGCTCTGTCTTCCAGTGTCTTTGATGCAGGCAAAGTTTCTTCAGGGAAAAAAAACATCTTGTAGCCCTGTGCCACAACAGAACATAGCCTTTGTCAGTTCTTCCCTCCATTTTCCTTGTCTATTCCCAAGCTTTTTTGGAAGCTGCCCCTGAGGGCCTGTGTCAAAAAGCTTTGACCTGGGCTTTGCCAGTGTGACACCTTATGTTCCTGTGTCCCTGCCCACTGCAGCGCAGAGCGGTACGACCCTCTGACAGGCACCTGGACATCCATCGCTGCCATGAGCACCAGGAGACGCTACGTCCGGGTGGCAACGCTAGGTGGGTGATGGCATGAGGACCTGACTGACTCCTGTGCAGGCTGTCTTTTGCATTTCTGGTGGTTTCTTTTCATGTTCTTCTGTTCTAGTTGCTGCCCCTTCTTCCTAGATTCTCTAGCTGTGTGTCTGGGTAGCCCAGCCATTCCTCTGCCATGCCTTGCCATGCTCCTTGCCTCTGCCCTCCTTCTCAGTCTCCTTAGTAGCTGGGTTTCATCAAATTCTGGAGGCAACTCCTGAGGAGACCCACAACTTGTTCCTCAGCTCCTTTGTGCCCCTTCTTCTTTGGGGCAAGAGGGCTGGCTGTGGATGATCACCTATCCCTGGATAGGAAGGGACAACCTTATTACTCCGTTATGAAAGCAGGACAGTCCTTTTACTGATGATCCAAGCGGTACTGCGGGGTCAAAACTGTCGCTGCCAGGGGTGTCATAACATCAGGCGCAATGCTGTGATGTCTCCTGACTGCACTGAATGATTCTGTCCTTAAGGAGGATGCAGCGTGAGAGCTGGCCACTTCGTTGTTTCGTGTGGCTATGGGGTTAATGCAAGTACTACTCTCTGCCCTCGCAGGTGCTGACCTCCCTGGGGATGCCAGGGTAGCATGCTGTTCCCCACCATCCCAGGAACTGCTGTGCAGTCTCCCTGTGGTGCTGTTATCTGGTTTCAGCTCTCAGTGCTGACTCAGAGGTTCCCTCTCCTCCATCACCAGCTCATCCTCTCTGCCTGCCACAGCCTTTATTGGCGTTCCCCTGCTCCAGCCGCCGCTGCTAAAAATAACCCATTGCTCTGGTGGGGAGCACCTGCAGCTCCCATAATGAGGAGGCCAAGAAGCAGCAGGCAAATGAGCTCTTGGGAAGCTTGCAGTGTGGCAGAGAAATCGCTCGATGAATATTTCCCAATGCACTGTCCTGCAAGGGGAGGGGGAGCTGAAGGAGCCCTGCTGAGAGGATCTGGGTTGCCTGGGGAGTGGGAGGCACTGAGGCTCAGCTGATACCTATATGGGCACCCTGTGCAAGAGCTGTGGCAGGCTGTGCTGGGACTGGGGCCATGCTCTTTAGCTAACTCCTGTGCGTGTGTGACTGTCTTTGCAGAAGGCAACCTCTATGCTGTTGGGGGATATGACAGCTCATCCCACTTAGCCACAGTAGAAAAGTATGAGCCCCAGGTAAATATGAGAGAGAGCATGCCTGGTAACCCTTTTCCTTCTCCCCTCCTGATGGGCCCTGCAGGAAGCTGAGGGCCATGCAAGTTGCTAGAGAACTCAGCAGACAGTGAGAGACCAGCTATACGTGGTCTCGTAGCAAACCACTGCCATAACTTAAGATGTGACCACTTCCTAGCAAAGCACTGCAGCAGCAGAGCAGAAGGTGTGCCCATGTCAGCCTGCGCAGCACAGACCTGCCTGCCTCCTTGGAGGCTTAAGCCACCATGCGTGACTACGAGATGAAGCGGGTATCAGCCCCCTCCCCGGCTCTTCTGCAGGGGCAGAGTATCTGGGGTGCAATCCGGAGCAAAGTGAGCCACAGCTCAACCATGCAGGCTCCAAGACACCTCTCTGAGATTTTCAACCACCAGAACATGCTCTATCCCCGTTGCCTGTAGGCCAGCTCAAGTTCTGTAGGAAAAACAGTTCTCGTTCATACCCTGAGCTGTTTCCAGCTCCCAGATGAGGTCCTTGCTGCATGCGCATCCAGAGCGATTAGTGAGGATTGTGGCAGGCTGGGGACATGTGTTGGGCCGGGGGTGTCACAGCTCTATTGGAGCAGGCTAGATCGCTGCAAAAAGATCAAAGAGAAGGTCCTGGAGGTTCTTCATGAGCTGTAAAGCCACAGTCATGACTCGTACAGATTTACAATAGATACAGCTCAATCCCGTGACTGGGCTGGGATTCAGCTGTTATGTGAGCGGACAGACAGAGGTCTCTGTGCTCAGGCCCCTGGGATGGCAGGACTCCTGCCAGCTGCGGCTGTGCTTTCCTGAGCCCATCGGCAGAGGTGTCTCCTGGGGCCTGCAGCTCTTCCTGCAGGAAAGTTGAAGGGAAAGAACTGGGGCCCCCCCCAAAAGTCTTCTTGGGGGAGGACTGTTATGTCAGGAGCTGTGTGGTTAGAGCAGGACTAATATCGCAGGACTGGGTTGGCAGGGGTACATTGAAAATGACTCGTACATCTGGCTCACAAACATCGCCTCTTCCCAGATCAACACCTGGACGCCCATTGCTAATATGCTAAGCCGCCGGAGCAGCGCAGGAGTGGCTGTGCTGGAGGGGATGCTCTATGTGGCCGGCGGCAACGATGGGACCAGCTGCCTTAACTCTGTTGAGCGCTACAACCCCAAAACCAACACATGGGAGAGCGTGGCGCCCATGAACATCCGTAGGTAAGGAGCTCTGCCCCTGCCACACTCCCAAGCTGCCGGGGAGCCTCAGCTGCTGCAGTCAGGAACGGGGATCCCATCTCACAGATAGCCTTGCCTCGCTTGGCACTGCAAGCTGCAAAATGCAGACCGTGCCCCAGGGCCTGGCTAACGCTGGGGTTGGCCGGCTCTCTGCTGCTTGCACAGAGGCAGCCCAGCTCCCTGCCGCACTGGGGGGGACTGGTGTGTGCCTGTGCCAGGAGGCCGGAGCAGGGATGCTCTGCAGCAGGCGTTTCTGCAGAGGGATTTATGCTCGGCAGTCTGTGTGGCCGTAAAGAACCAGGTGGTGTATCTGGCTGAGGCCACGTAGGAGATGTTGCTGGGCTGCAGGAGGATTTAAGGCTTGGAAGTCCAAGGATTTTAGGCTCCTGGGGACTGTTATTTAGACGTGGCACTTCCCTGGTGGGAGGAGGGTATCAGAGTGAAGGGGAAGATCTGAGGCTCTATACTGCACTCTGCCACTGACCGACTGTTGAGCCCCAGTAGTTCATTTTCACTAGGTATTTGTGAGGCTGGGCGCTCCCTTTTGTGCGGTGACAGAGCTCTGGCTGGTTTATCTGAGGTGCTGAGCTCCCCTACACCCCACACATGCCCAGTTCAAGCCTCACACCCCTGTGGTCTCTGCATGGTCATTCCAGGAGCACCCACGACCTGGTGGCCATGGATGGGTGGCTGTATGCAGTGGGTGGCAATGACGGGAGCTCCAGCCTAAACTCCATCGAGAAGTACAACCCCCGTACCAACAAGTGGGTAGCAGCCTCGTGCATGTTCACACGCCGGAGCAGCGTGGGGGTGGCTGTGCTGGAACTCCTCAACTTCCCGCCTCCCTCCTCGCCCACCCTGTCAGTGTCTTCGACGAGCCTTTGACAAAGAATCAGGACCTGCCTTACCTCAAGGGGACAGGGGCGCCTGGCGGAGCACTAGGCCAGCGTGGCCCGTCCCGCGGGGCAGCCGGTCGCTGTAGGAGGAGAGCCAAGGTACCGGCCGCTGACTCCAGGCCCAGCACTCCTGTCAACCCCCGGAGCCATCCCCACTCTTGGTGCACACATCGGATCAGCACGACCACAGCAGTTAGAAATGTGCTTCCTGGGCGAGCATCCTCCTTCTAGAGGGCAAGAAGAGGGGGTGCTCTCTGCTCCGTTCAGACTCATCTCGACACTCACCCAAAGGGCGTATATTTTCTTTGGGGAGGGGAAACTTTAAACCATTGCTGCTTCTTGGATTCACGTGATCCAGCCGGTGCCACACATACGAGCACAGCCAGCCTTGGAGGCTTCCAGGAGTCCTGTGGGGTGGCAGAAGTGGACAGCACTCCTCCCAAGGACGCGGCTGAATGTGCAACCGTTCCTCTGAATGTCACTGTAGCCAAACTCTTTACCAAGCCTGTTGTGCACTGTTAAAGACTCTGAGGCCATTGTATGGTTCTCAATGGTGTCTAATTGATGCCTTAAAATACACACACACAAAAAAGAAGCCCAGCTAAGGGACAGGGACTTGAGGAGGTGAGGTTTGGAGACAAAACTGGATGCAGCATCCTGAGCCCTCCAGTGTTTCCATACTCAGCTGGCCTCACCTCGTTCACTCAGATCCCAGCTGACCGTTGCTCTGGGGAGTCCCCAGCCAGGCAGATGGGCCGAATGACCTTGTTTGCATCCATGCCATTGCTGTCCCAGGTTCAAGTGACTGTGCGGCTGCCTGCTCTCTGCACGTGGTCCTGGTTCACGGTTTGGCTGGGAATGGATCGGCCTGTTTGCTGTTCCCCTCTCTGCAAAGCAGATTCTGGGTTTATGGAAAGGTATCAGTTCTTAAACAAGAACAGTCCAGCCTTCTAAATGGGAGGATTGCCTGGCATTACTTTTTTGGGTATTAATTTTTTGCCTTTTTTATTTGAATGCTAATATTTTAATTCTAATGACTTCATATCCCTTTAGTTTTTTACACTCTCCTGGTTTTCCCCATCCCATCTGCTTTTAAGGCAGCAGAAGGGATGCAATTACTTTTCTCATTTGCTGATGAGATGATGACTGTGTCCTGGAAGATGTTCTCTATAGATGTGTGGGTGTGTGTGCATGTGTGAGATACCGTATGTACAGTGAAAAAGCACGGAAGGGACCATTTGCAATTAGTAACTCTCTGGCAATTAAGCAACCACTTTAATTAACTAAAGGTTGAATAAATTAGTACTGTAAGTCACAGGCCTGTCCTAGACCCACCTGTGCCATGGAACCTCTTGGGTGGTGTTTTCAATATGTTTGCTGTAGGGTGTGTGTATGAGCCTTGAACTGAGACATATTATCAGGTGTTCTCCACATTATAGAGGAACGACTCAACCACTGGTACCTCAATAGTGTTCAAATGTAGCATTGGAAATACGGTCTGTTTGTTTTGAACTAATTCCTTTATCCTTTTTCCCCTCGCTCCTTCTCATTTCTCATTTACAGAGTTCAGATTTCACTTCTGATGGTATGTGTTGGCCTAAATTTTCAAGCGGGTAGGGATTTCTTCTTTTCTTTGGGGTGAAAGGAGAGTTGGAGACGAGACAGGGACTCCCCAGCTTAAGACAATTTTTATGGCAATGTGATGTCTCCTGGACAGGTGCCTGCATGTTTTACAAGCCCACTTACAGTGCCTAACGTTGGACACCTGAAATTACCAGCAGCTTCTGAAAATCTGGGCTGCTTCTCCCCCCGGCCCCTCCCCAAGGACAGTCTGCGCTTCTCAGGCTGAGGAGGCCTTGTTGGCTTTTCGAACAGACTCTAAACCTGCTTCTCATTCCCCTCTCGCTTGTCAAGCCTCTGCCCCAGCCTGTCAGAGCTCAGCAGCTCTCCCGTTCCTCGGTATCGCAGAGGACCCTGCAAATGTCCAGGCTCTGCTCCTGCAGGTTGTCTCTTGGTCAACGTGGCGGTAGGGCCGCCCTAAGCAGGTCGCATGAATCTGCTTTGTTCCAAGTAACGATGAAATCGGTGAAGTCTGCTCTGTTGGGTGCATGCGTGTGCCTACGCATGAGCGAGGTCTCCATCCTTTTCTTCCCATTCCTGTAAGCAACACCAGGATTTTAGTCTTCTGCTGGACTCATCAACCAGTGCATTCAAGGTGCCCCTGGCTCTAGGGTCCTCTCCGAAGGAGGATCAGCCTGAAAGCCCCGCAGCCATGTCAGAAGTGAAAGGTCCCGGTGCTGGGCCGTGGCCTGAGGTGCCGAGGTCCTGCCGAAGCCTCTCTGCGAGGAATGGCGTAAGGACAGCGGAGCCCAGCCAGGCTGCCGAAGGGGCAGGGAGGGGGCAGTGCAGGGCCAGAGGGGAACTGCTGAAGGGAGAAACGGGGCTGGTTTCAAACAAGGAACGAGTGGTTACCGCAGTAGTTGCTGTAGTAGCAGAAGTTGGACTTTTGGTCCAACTGTGGCCGCGGTAGCGTGAAAGGGGGCGGTTGCCTTGAGGGGCGGCAGGCAAGCAAACCCGGGTGGGAAGCGAGCAATGTAGCAGGCTGAGAAGAGTTTTTGTGCCACGCGCCCTTGGCCCCAGTTGTAATCTTTAGCAATTTACACTACAAATAGCATGCAATGTTGTCCTGCCTCCCGAGGATCAGGGAAACAGGCAGTGTGACTCCTGTCGCCAGCCGGTTGGGTCCTGAGCAATATCACCACTGAGCCTGTTCTGCAGAAACCCGGGGAGGAGGGAGCCTTTTGTGTCTCTGATGTACTAACTATGCAGGTGCTCACTGCTTTCCTCTATAGGAGAAAGAAGGAAGGAAAGGGCAAAATAGTTCCCCGGCAGCTTGCGGGGGTCCGGAGCACCCTGACCCACACTGTGTGGACACGAGGTGTCAGCATCTGCCCTGGGAGATCCCAGGGTGGAATTGCTTCTGGTGCTGCACATCCCTCGCGGAGCTGGAGGCCTCGGCGGGGATGTGCGTCTGTGTCTGTCTGTCTGTGCATAGTACCCTATCTGAGGGGAGGAGAACTGTCAACTGTGTGTGGCTTTTCTGCCAGTTTTAGTTAGTGGTGTCTCACCCAAAATGTTATTTGTGTGATTTTTCCCATGTGAGCTTTCCCCAGCAGAGGAGCATCCCTGAGCGGGTGGCTCCAGGCTGTGTGTGTTGATGTGTTTCGCCCAGGGACCCCGGTGTCGGTCTGCAGTGAGACAGCAAGGCTAGGCAGGAGCGCTTGCCCCGACGTGGGGGCAGAGGTTCGCTTGGCCTTACTGGTAGGCAGACCCCGTCTACTCCATGTCAAACCATCGTCACTTTGATTTCTCTGTAAGTTATCTGACTTATTTATGTGGAACTCTGTTACTCTAAATTTTTTGCACTACCTGGGATTGGGAAGGGGATACAAGCAATAGAAGCCAACATGTACAATAAAGATGTTTTCATGAATACCGGATCCTGCCTTTTGCATCCTTCCTTTTCACTGCTCTGGCCCCACGCCTGTGGAGGCAGGGAGCTGCTCTCTGCATCGCCCTGTGCAGCGGTGGGGAAGGAGCGCCAGGCAGAGGGTGCACATGGCAGGCTGCAGTGCGTCTGTGCCTGAGCAGCCACCGCTGAGCACCACCTGCGTGCAGCCACTCCACGCTTCGAGGCACCTGCACGGAGCAGGGACAGGCGTCCATCTGGAGGCCGTTTCGGACCACCCTGCTGTTGTGGATGTTAGTAGAGGAGGCCAGAGGAGCCAAAGCAGCTTTGAAGGAAGCGCTGCACCACAGGTGAGCTAAAAGGGGTGGCTTTTAGCCCAGGTCCCGGCCCTGCACTCAGCTGGCTGGTTCTGGGTGCCTGGCCGGGGAGGTTGCTGTCCCGTGGAGAAGGTGCTCCGTATTCCCAGAGAGGGTGCTGTGCTGGGGCTGTCCACTGCTCTGTGCACCTTCACCCTACCCCAGAGAAAGCGCAGGGCAAAGACGCTGACGGTGTTGGAAACAGCCGGGCAAGGCGTAGGGGCTTTAGAAGCAGACTGATTTATACCTTTCCCTGCCGTTAAATTCTGGTTTGGTCTCCCTGGGACTCCCAGTCTCCAGTGCTGTTGACAGCTTTCCCCTGCAGTGGAAATGAAAACCAGATGAGAAGCATTCTCCTTGACCTCCAGCTGCCACATGCATGTTGCCTGGGGGCAGGTGTTGCCTGGGGGCAGGCGTAGCTGGTTGGCCCCATTCAGCAGCAGGGAGGGAGGCTCTGCAGCGGATCAGAGCTGCCCTCACTGGCTTCTGCCAGTCTCTGCTGCCTGGGGGGGAAATACTAAGCCCATTTCACAGTGGTGGGAGTGCAGGGGGTGAAAAGAGCAACGAGAAGCTGCATGGCAACATCCCGTGGGGCCTGAAAGGGAACTTTCCCATGTGTGTGTATCGCAAGCCCTGCAGTTAAGCCGCGATGCTGTACAGTAGGCATGCCAGACTTGGCTACAGCCCGGCCGTGTCCTCCTCCTTGCTGCTCTCTAGGCTCTTACTTCTGTTTCAGGCTTCTATAAATAACTACTGTGCTGTAAAAGTCTTTCCAAAGCCTGGAGCCTAACGGCTTCCCCACCCAGTTCGGGCCCTCCTGGAAGCCGTGCACCGGAGGTCTGGGAGAGTGGTTTGCCCTGCAAACCAGTGTGCCCAGCCCTCGGCGGCCGGTCCCACCCGGCCCTGCCAGCCACCGGGGTGTCACTGGTGCCCCAGTGAGAAAGGTGATGCATTATTTGCAGGACCTGCAATAACTGCAGGAGAGAGGCAGTTATATCACTATTTTGAGCTGAAAGGTTTTTATTTAGAACAAACATGTTGGAGGAACAGCACATTCCCGGTCACAGTGCTGACCGTGTTAGTCATGGATCTTAGGAGGAATCATACTTTTCCTGAATAAAACACAGTTGTTGCTGTTCGCTGTAATTTTTGGTCTCTGCCAGGAGGTGCTGGGACGTGACTTTGCTGTTGGATAGTTGTCTCACAGCTGTGCAGAGAGAACAGAGCTGTGCAGAAGCACCCTGCCATAAAAATTTTCGAGTTTGTGAGGGGTGTCCTGTTTCTTTTCTCAGCCGTGAAGGGTTAATAGATTATATGACAGAAAGGGGAGAGGGATAAAGAGGCTGTTTTTAAAGGTCAAAGATGTGGAGGCCTTTGAGAAATTTTATGGCATGTTCGTTATCAGCAGCTCTCTCTGGGCAAGTGTTGCCTGGTCCTACAACCACCTCTTTGGGGACATGTTGATTTTGTCACTGAAGGGTAACTTCAGTTCCAAGACAAAGCAGATGGAAACAGAGAGAGTCTAACACCTCCAGTATGTCTATAAGACCTCACAGAGCAAATCACAGTTTAATTCAAACAGATTTTCTAGGAAAACATCCTCTCCTGGTTTTAAAAAATCCCTTGTTGAAAAAGCCATCACAGTCCTCTGGGAGTTGTTCTGGTAAGAAATAACCTTTCTCATTAAAAATACATGCCTTGTTCCTAGGTTCCACTTTTCCAGCTTCACATTCTCTGCATCTCTTCTAGTTATCCCTCTGCCAGCTGGTTGTCACAGGTCTGTTCCCCCTGCAGGCGCTTCCAGCCTCGCTGCATCGCTGTAGCCTCTCTGCTGCCGTAGCAAGATGGAGCTGCTGGACTGTCACTCGAAACAGTCTGGCGACAAAACCTGCTGCCTGGAGCAGCCGGCAGAAACGCTCTTCCCAGAGAACAGGCCCTGTTCAAAGTTGCTGCTGACTCTCCCTGGCTGGCCACTCTAAAATAGATTTGTGGCTCTTACAGTCTTTGTAGTGTTTCAGAGTCTTACTAGAATGTTGCGTAGATGTGTCACATCACGTGCTTTATCATAATTTCTTAGATCAGCACTATTATTTGTATTAACTAAATCTGATTTTTTTCAAATGTGGTAGCAATTAAATTAGTTTGACAAGATCTAATTTCCAGAACCCCGAGTTGATTTGTATTAATTGTGTTCTCCTCCTTTGATTCTTAATCAAACTCCCTAACAACTGTTGTATCATTTTCCTAGGAATCAGTGTTAACTGACAAACCCATAATTACCCGAATGGTCATCTTTACCCACTGAAATATTGGTATCCCCATTAACTTATGCAATTTCTTTGCAAATTCCATGGTCCTGCAAGGCTTACTGCAAATGAACGGCAGCAATCCAAGACTTCTGTTGTTCAGGTCTTGTAAAACTCTTCGATATGAATTCTCTGGACCCTCCGATCCAGAGCATCTAAGTTTTGTGTTTACATTTTAACAGCCACCTGCAGCACCATGGAACAAAAGGGTTTGTCATTTCCTATGACCATACTGCCTGGGTTTTTCAATCCATAGAGCAGAAATATTTATTCTGCTTCTACCTTTTGTATTGTCGTTAACCACTTACTATTATTATTTCTATTTCCACGCATGAAAGTGTGGAAGGGACTCATAAGTGAGTAAGGGACTCATACTATGGTCAGGAATCTTTGGTTTGCCTCCCTTTAAAGCATTTCTTCTATAAATATCCCTTTAGTTTCGCCGGTCATACACATCCCCATTTGGTCTTTGCTTCCTTTATAAATTTTCCGTAACTCCTAGATCTCAATATACACTAGTTTTCTTGTTTATTTGTTACATTTTTATACTCTTTGTTTTACTTCGCCTCTAATCTGGGCTGGTTCTTTTTGAGTAATACAACTGTTCCAAGTGCAGCCTTTTGAACACCTTGGAGAATGCTTAAGCAATAATCACTGATATTATCTTTCTGCCTCCTGTTTTTTCTTCTGGCTGAACCAAATAGTTATCAATTTCCTTTTGGAAAACAAACCACTCCAGATGCATTTAGTAGGGGCTCCAGCTTCTTCCTGCTTGTGTGCTGCGGTCGCTCACTGCAATCCAAGCACCGCTGGGTTTTTAGTTCTGTGGTTAACTCCTCTTTACAGGGAAAATGAGGTCTAAGACCAGATTCACCCACCTTGAGGGAACCATTTTGTTGAGCGAGAAATTCCCCAAGCTTGAAACACTCCTCAGAAGAAGAGATGGGACAGGGCAAAGAGAGATGCTCTTGGGGAGGCGGCAGGGATGCTGGTAGCCTGCAGCAAGGCTTGCCAGGGAAGCCCTCCCGCCTGCTGTGGGGAATGCCAGTGCATCCCCTGGGCAGAGGCTGCCTGCCCTGCCTGCCTCCCCTGCCCCGTCTGCCTGTCTCCCCTGCCCCTGCCTGCCCTGCCTCTGTCTGCCTGCCTGCCTGCCTCCCCTGCCCTGCCTGCCCTGCCTCTGCCTGCTACCCCTGCCTGCCTGCCTGCCTCCCCTGCCTGCCTCCCCTGCCCCTGCCTGTCTCCCCTGCCCCTGCCTGCCTGCCTGCCTGCCTCCCCTGCCCTGCCTGCCCTGCCTCTGCCTGCTACCCCTGCCTGCCTGCCTGCCTCCCCTGCCCTGCCTGCAGCCCTGCCTGCCTGCCTCCCCTGCCCCTGCCTGCCTCCCCTGCCCCTACCTGCCTCCCCTGCCCGCCTGCCTGCCTCCCCTGCCCCTGCCTGCCTGTCTCCCCTGCCTGCCTGCCTCCCCTGCCCTGCCTGCCTCCCCTGCCCTGCCTGCCTCCCCTGCCCCTGTCTGCCTGTCTCCCCTGTCCCTGCCTCCCCTGCCCTGCCTGCCCTGCCTCTGCCTGCTACCCCTGCCTGCCTGCCTGCCTCCCCTGCCCTGCCTGCAGCCCTGCCTGCCTGCCTCCCCTGCCCGCCTGCCTGCCTCCCCTGCCCCTGCCTGCCTGTCTCCCCTGCCTGCCTGCCTCCCCTGCCCTGCCTGCCTCCCCTGCCCCTGTCTGCCTGTCTCCCCTGTCCCTGCCTCCCCTGCCTGCCCTGCCTCTGCCTGCTACCCCTGCCTGCCTGCCTGCCTGCCTCCCCTGCCCTGCCTGCTGCCCTGCCTGCCCCGCCTGCCTCCCCTCCCTGCCCTACCCTGCCCTGCCTGCCCTGCCCGCCTCCGTGCCCTCCCCTGCCCCTGCCCCTGCCTGCTGCCCTGCCTCCCCCGCCTGCCTCCCCTGCCTGCCCTGCCCCGGCTGCCTCCCTTGCCTGCCCCCCCGCCTCCCCTGCCTGCCCTGCCCCTGCCTGGTGCCCTGCCTGCCCCCCTGCCTCCCCTGCCTGCCCTGCCCCTGCCTGGTGCCCTGCCTGCCCTGCCCCTGCCTGGTGCCCTGCCTGCCCCCCCTGCCTCCCCTGCCTGCCCCCCCTGCCCCCCTGCCTCCCCTGCCTCCCCTGCCCCCCTGCCTGCCCCCCCTGCCCCCCTGCCTCCCCTGCCTGCCCTGCCTGCCCCCCCTGCCCCCCTGCCTCCCCTGCCTGCCCTGCCCGCCTCCGTGCCCTCCCCTGCGGCTCACCTGGCTCGCCCCTCCCGGCGGGGCGGGGGCAGGGGCAGGGGAGCCCCGGCCCAGAGCCTGGCACAGCCCACACCCACACGAGTCACCGCGGGCGGAAGGGGAGCGTCTGCGTGACACAGAGAGACAGACAGACACACACACACACACACACACATACACATACATACACATACACACACACCTCCCCGGATCCCCGCTGCTCCGGGCGCTTCCAGCCGCTGCCGGCATGGGGAACATAACTTGTGTTCCTCAGGCACCTGGGAGGCTCAGAAGCTCTTTCAGAAGGAAACCTTCGCTGAAGAAAGAGTAAGTACGCTTGCTTTTCCTTTGGACTGCTTTTCAAGCGGTGCTGGTCTTCCCTGCTGACCTTCTCCCCTGCGATGCACCAGGCAGAACTGGGCTAGCAGCTGAGTCCCGCTCGGGAAACCCAGGAGTTATTTCCCCGCTCAGCAGAATCGGGTTTTGCATGGTTTCGCAGGGTGCCGGCCAGTGCCAAACGCGATCAGCTCGCCCCAAGTGCCTGGGAAAGAATTCTAGGGCTCTGCTGGCGGAGTATCCCAGCGACACCGCCCCCAGGAGAAACACGATTTATTTCATTTCACTTTGAAAATTAAATCTCCCCTCTATGGGACAGGCAAGGCAAGGTGCGGATGCCTGACTCTCCTTGTTTTCACTTGCCTTTTTTTTATTATTATTCACGACACCCGGAGTTGCGGTGCTGTGTTGTGAAAAAAACAACAATCACGCTCCTCTCGCTTTAGAGCGAAAGCCCCAGATCCCAACGCACTGCCCGTACGATTTGACCTGGCTTTGTAACCCTGAAGACACAAGAGGAGTCCGTGAAACCCTTTTTTGGGGTCTGCAGTGCTGGGCTGGCCGGGGCAGCGTGCGGGTACCACAGCGATGGGCGGCCGTCCCAAACAGAGCCTGCCCGGGAGCGCAGAGCAAGCGTCGCTGCGCGCTGCCCGTCCCGCTGCCCGTGCTCCCATCAGCGCAGCGACGGCGCTGCTGCCGTTGCCTAAGCACGTACGAAGCAGAGCCTTCCCCATCCCGAGCGCTCTGGGCTGCAGAGGAGCTCTGTCGGGAACCAGGGTGATTCCTCACGGTCTACAAATGTAGACGCTGGCCCCATCTACGTTGGGTTCAGCGTACATGGTGGTCTTTGAGACAAACCCCATAAACTCTGCTAGGCTGAGGGGTTTCTAATCAAGAGGAGACATCGAAACGGTCCCCTTGGTCTGCTGTGCTGCCATAAATTCCGAGCAAACCTGTAGGAGACGGTGGAGCTACTGTGGCGTTAAAGAGAGGGGATCAGTTGGGGAATTTGGTCCCTGGAGGGCTGACATCAGGTAGCTGCAGTGGAGCAGCCAAGCCCCAGAGCACCTCCAGTCCCCACTGACTCCCGGCTTCCCATGCTCATGGCTTTCCATGGAGATAAACCTGGTTTCTGCTGAACTAAGCGCTGCAATCTGGTTGAAAAAGAGAGCAAGTCCCAACAAAGCAGTCCCAGAGCTTCTTAAATGGCATCAGTAACTGCTCGTTAATGGTGCCCATGCGAGCAGAAGCTGGGGGCCTTGCTGGGAGTGGAAGAGGAAAGAGAGGAAAACCACAAAAATAGAAATACAACCTGTATCTGAATATATGATGGTGTATGTGTACATAGGCATCTCCACTCCAGAGGCTTTGGAATAGTTGTCAGGACTGGATTTGGTCTCTGTATTTTGCAAAGGAACGTCTGTCCCTCCACTGATCTGGAGACACAGATGAGCCTAGCTGATTGTTTGGTTATGCAAAGACATGTAAAAAAACCAAAAACACCAACAAGTGCAGCACAAACCCCATTACAATTCTCACAGGCTGTTTATCAGCCCTTTGCTGGGCTGGGATGATTAGAAAGCCTGAGACAAATTGCTTACTTAGTTTTCTGGCTTCCTTATTTCTGGGCAGAATTCACTATGCATCAGCCTAGATCTGTGTTTGCATGTGTGTTTTGTTTTTCTTTTTCTCCCCTCTGTAGAGAAAATGGCAAGAAAAAACTGCCCAGCTTTTTTGGGATAGAAGGAGGGCAGGAGAGAGACAAGACCACAGACAAAATCCTGCAGTATATTCCAGGAAAGGCAAGTACAAACGCATCCAACCCCCTCCCCACTGCTCCCAGAGGTTATTCCCACCCACCCCAAGGAGGGTGCGTAAGAGGGACGATGGGTCTGGGTCAGGGGGTAGCAGCGGGACTGTCTCAAGGAGACAGAGGTCGCATCTACAGGAAGGGCTGAGCCCTGTGCCCTTCCCAGCAGCGGAGCTGGTGTGGAGGCAACCTGCCATCAGCCAAAACGTGTGTGATGGGGTGGGAGGGTAGTGCTGAGGGCAAAGCAGGCAGCATGGTGGGAGTACCTCACACACCCCTTTGCAGTTGGTTCTTTTGTTTCTGGGTAGCCTGTGAAGGCAGGGAAAGTTAGAGCAAGCATTCGAAGGTAGGATGATTCATTCCCACGCTGGAATGAGACGGAGCAGGCAGTATATTAGCAATAAGCCTTGGGAAGGTAATCAGGAAGGGCAGGTCTGTCCCAGGCACATACCAGCCTTGTGGCCATATGCCCCATTTCCCAGCACTGCTCAGGGAAAGCAGAGGTGAAACGGTGAACCCCAGTATGTTTGCTCATCCCCTTTGGGCGAGCTCCGGGGCCTGTTGGGCTGTACAGTGCAGGCACTGCATGGCACATAGGCTACATGGATACGGGGGAAGGGGAAACTGAGGCAGGGACTCGCAGAGGTAATTTCAGAGGCGGCCAGCAGCAGGATGTTACCTCTTGGGTTTCAAGCTTCTGGTTAGGTGTATTTCACTGGTGATGAGGTGCTTGTCAAGGGCTCAGTACTCACTGGGTTGGTACTCAAGGACTCGTGTACTTTGGGTTGCTGCTGAAATTCAAACGTCTGCTCCCCACAAGCAGGGACCCTGCAGTCCCTTTCCATTCAGCTGCTCCCAGGTTGGCCCTTTCCAACCCAAAGGATCTTTGCTTTCCCTCACGTGAGCCTGAGAAGGGAGCAGGACTGGGATCCTACTCCGGGCTTGTGAGGCGGCCATGGGTGAGTGCCGTCCTCTCTCGGGGAACGCGTCCTGAACTGTACGGGTGGGGAGCACAGCAGAACTGGGACTGTTTCGCAGTCCTGCCCGGTATTTGCAAATGAGGGTAATGGGCATGTGGCGAGGGCATGGTTCCCTGAGGGACTCAGCTGGCATCCAGAAGGGCTGGACAGCACTTGATGGGACAAAGCTCCAGGCGGATCCTGGACGCTTCCCCTGGGGAAGCAGGGAGAGCTGTCATGTTAGCGGATTCTGGAAAACAAATCCTGCAAGCTGACAGAACAAAGGTCACCGAGAGATTATTCATTTGGGAGCACAAGAGAGTGTGGGATCTCTTTAGGGAAGGAAGGAGGGTGGAGCAGTTGTTTAGATGTTACCCTTGCCTGGGGCAGATGGGATTCAAATCCCTGCTCAGCCACAAGCTTCTTGTGTGGCCTGGAGAAAGCCTTGGCTTAGTCCCTTTCCCACTCCCGTCTTTTCAGGAGAAACACCTCTGAGAGTGGGAGGTGACCAGGTGCTGCGGAGCCAGGTTAAAGAAGAGCTGTCAGCACGGGACTCTTCTGATGCAATATCAGAGGAGATGGTGTCGCCAAACCGCTGCGCATGGCAGGCGGTTTGGGACTGGGACGAGTGACATCCCTGAAAACCAGGCCCCAGGGGGCCCTGCCATGGGCAGCTGGCACACAAAGCCAGCACCTTTTGCTCCCACCTGCCTTCTGCCCTGTTTCTCACACTTCCCAGTTACGGCTTCTGCAAAGCCTAAGCAAAAGTGAGGGGGAAGGATGTGCCAGAAGAGCCGTCCTTCTCATTTGCTTCTTTTATCATTAAACAGCAGCTTTCGGAGCCCCAGGGCACCAGCCTTGCAAGGCTGAGCTCTTCCTGCTGCGAGGGTTAGTGATTCAGCTGGGAGTCACTGGGGTCTGCAGGGGCTGAGGGAGGTTAATTATTAACTTGCTCTACCTGTAGGATGAGGCATCTGAGACAGAGGGAGAGAGCGAGAGAACATGTCAGGGCACTTGCACTGCTACAGACTCATTGCTTTGCCAAACCCTGAGAGAAACCAGGTTTGCAATGATCTGCGCTGCCTCAAAGCCAGGGGGATGGCCGAGCTAACGGAAACGGTGCTGATCAGGATGGGGCTGGGGGAGGAGAGCGCTTGTCGCCAGCACAACCCAGCCAGCGGAACAAACAGCTGGCTGGGGAGGATTTCAGAGGGATGACAAATGCTAGTTCCCCTTCGTTTTGGCTCCACACTGAGGTATCCCCATGGTTTCAGGGGGTGCATGGGCCAGGGAGATAAGTGATGCTTGTGGAGGCGCCTGTGACGGCCCTGTTCCCTGACCCTCGCAGGACATCACGGGGTTCCCAGTGCTGCTTTTTGGGGCATGCCCAGATGCAGACCTGTCTCAGAGAGGGCAGCGATGCACTTGTGGGTCTGAGCCCAGAGACGTATTTGGGATTCAGTAGGAGCTGGTTTCTCCAGAGCTTGGGTTTAGGCAAGTCCTCCACATCCTGGGAAATTGCTGTTGTACCTAGGCAGATGATCAGGCGTTTATGGGAAGCACTATTAACCTTACAAAGGGTTTTGTTCTGAGTGAGAAAGCCTGAGCCGGTCCTGGTCAGCCTGCTTCTCCAAGTGGGGGACAAAGAAACCAGAGAAATTGCGGATGGACAAAAGAGATGAGCTACGCCCAGTCCCTCAGGCTCCCTCTGTGGCCAGGGCAGGATGGTGTCTGATGCCACCGCCGTGCCACCCAGCATCACTGGCCTCGCAGAGGAAACCACAGAGTTGGAGGTGCCAGCTGTGGCCGCTTTGCCTGCCCACGGCACCTGCCAGCCCACTCGGCCGTGCCATTGCCTGCACGCTGCCTGGGAACTGGGGTCTGACCCCAGCCCGCGGGCAGGCCAAGTCACAGCTCTTCCCGGAACTTCAGGTCCTCAGAAGGAAAAATGGGGATCGTGGTTGTGACTCTCTGGGACAGTGTTAGAGTGGAAAGCAGCAGGTAGGAGGCGGGCGCCAGTGCTGCCCCAGTGCAGCACAGACAGGCTGTGCTTGCTTTGACCGAGGACCTGTGCTAGCTGTCGGATTTAATGATGTTCGGCTTCCTGCTGCTGCTCTCCTGAGATGCGGGCAGGAACCTGTGGAAAGCTGTGAGGGCAATTCTCCTTGCACATACGCAAATGTATTCATGTTGGGTTTAACAGTGGCGCCTCAGTGAAGGACATAAAATTGCTAGAAAAAAAACAGGACAGATCTGACTGGTAAAAAGAAAAGAAAAACAAAACCCCAAAAGACCTGAACAGTCCCACTTCTTCCTGTGCAACCACAATACCTGCTCATGAGTGACAAGACTGCTGGGGCTTAAATGGCTGGTGTGGCATGGGTGGATGGGGCCTGCTGCGTGGGAGCCTGCAGCTGAAAGGGTGGCAGGAGATTTCAGTGACGTGATCCTATTTTGACCACGGTCTTGGAGGTGCCTCCATGCTTTGCGACTAAATCCAGCTGCCTTCTCAGCCTTGCTGCAAACCCTTGCAACCTGGGGTTGCTAGATGCTTGTTCAGGAGAGGGAGGTATTCTGTTTGTTGCTTGCCACGGGAACAGTGGCAGTGGAAGTTCTCCCTTTCCCTCTGGAGCATCCCTGTGAAGCTGGCGGGTAGGTTAAACTCTTTGCCAAAACTACTGCTGGATTCCCAGCTCCCAGGTTGCTTTTGCTTCTTGGGGCCTTACTTATTACTGGGGAATTTGGCTGTCACGTTCCAGGCAGCAGCAGCATCGCCCAGGCAGCTGGTAGCCGGTGTTGCTGCTTATCGCTGCGCCTGTAATTTCATTACTTTATCCTCTCCCCCCTCCCTGTTGCTGGTTGCTGCCCTTATCCAGGCAGTGTTTTGTTTTTGCTGCCACAGCTGTCAGGTGATCAGTTGGTCTTTGTTCTGACAGCGGCTTGTAGCACAAATGTAATCTTTTCCTACGCTTAATTGCCTCTCAGACCATTAGCTGGCAGCCAGCAGGTTCCCACCTCCGGGGAGGGCCTGGGTACGTGTTCATGGGTACTGCCTGGAAAAGCTGGGAGACTTGGAGCAGAGAAGGGGTTAACCTGTGTCCTAAAAAAAGTTATCTAAATTCAGTGAGGCCTCGGAAGGAACCCCAACCTTTTCAGGTGAAAGGGTCCCAGCAGCATTAGGTTCCTGTTACTGGTTCACCAGCTCCCCGGTGTCCCTGGCATGGTTACGAGAGGGGTTAATCTCATGCCAGAGGGGTGAGTCATGGAGGCCCCAGCAAGACAGATCTGCTTAGCTCTCCTGGCTCTTCATTTATCATGGGGCTTACGCAGCTGTCTCCTTGGCACAGCGCGCTGGGAGCAGGCACACGCGGGCCAGACAGGTTGGGCGGCGGGGAAGCGCTGGCCGCTGGAAGCCCCTGGCAGTGCTGCGTGCCCAGCTGTCACTCGATCCGATCCCTGCTGAGCCCCGGCAGCCTGCTCCCCGCTCATTCCTGGAAGTGCTGTTCGGGCAGAAGCATATGAACCCCCCCAGGGAGCCACATGCCACCACTACACCCTGCTGCCGCCCAGCTCCAGCACGGCCGTGCCCTTGCTGGAAGTATCCCCAGGAAATGCCAGCTGCTAGTGGGGTCCCACCAAGGTGGCCTCACAGCCTGGTGACGGAGCAGCAAGGGCAAACCTTGCATCTCCCACCGACCTTTCTCTTTTGCTTGGGCATGAATATCCCAGAGTCTGTGACGTGTCTAACAAAGCTGACATTTAAGACTCAGATATGCAAGTGGGGTGTAGACCTGGGGGGAATCGGTGGTGTCTGTGGCCTCGCTGGGATACAGCCCTTCCCTTCTCCCCAAGGAAATCAACCAACCCACAGAAATAAAAACGTTCTTTTCAGAGAAACTGCAGGGAGAGCTTTTCACCCTCGGGATTTATGCAGTAACCAGACAGTGCAGCAGCAGCCCCGGGCTGTGAGCAGTGGAGTGCAGTGGGGGTGTGGGTTTGTGCCACTGCACAAAAGGAAGAATTTCCATATAACCAGAATGCAGGAAATAAGGGAAACCCCCCAGCCCTGAGTCCTGTCTCCCTCTCGCATCAGCCCTTGCTCTCCCCCAGTGCTTGCTGCCTTCCCTTAGCTTTCTGCTCTGACAACGAGCAGCTTCACGACTGAGTGCCTTGCAGCTGCTTTTATGGCTGTGGGACTCTGCCTCAGAAGTGTCTGGGCAACAGACTCCACCTAGAGAAACCAAGGGATCTGAGCAGATGGGAGAGCTGAGGAATCCAGGTGAAACTAGAGCAAAGAAAACCTTTCCACTAACACCAGTAGAAGTCAAGCTGTGTTTGCCATGACCGGTCCTTGTTCCAGTGAGTTTGATTAGGATAGCAGGAAATTGTCCATGAAGTTGGGAGACCCTAAATAGAGGATGTGCTTCTGCAATCCCTCTTTCCCAACCCAGAAAACCTCCCTTTAGGTCAGTATCTCCCCCTGCATAGGGAGGACAGCCTCCCAGCAGTAACTGAACCCCAGCTCCACGCTGACATGGAGACTCAACAACAAACAGCCTGGCCCGGGCGCCTGCCCAGGGCACCTGTCCGAGGAAGCCCTTCTGGGACAGTGCTCTGGGAACATCTCTTCCAGACATCAGGCCCCCACCTCCTCCTGGCTCTGATTTGTTTTTCCTGAATCCTTGATACAGAATATTCAGAACCAGGAAAACCAGAAAGAAAACTTGGACCAGAAGTTCCCCAGCCTGTTCAAGAAGGGACGAAGAAAAACGGTTGTCAGGAATCTGGAGAAAATTATCTATTACTCCAAGGTCAAGTTTAAGTTTCAGCACTGCCAGGTAAGCTGCGTCACCTGTTTGTGGGTGTTTCTCTTCCTGGGCATGGAGTGGCCCTGCAGGACTGGGAAGTAAAGCGTAATTCTGGGAAATGTGATTCACAGGGAGTTCCTTGGGCTACTGTGTGGCCCAGGGACTTCTGCTGCCACACGTGTACCAGCTGGTGCCCACCAGCTCCCATCCCAGAGGGGACCTGGGCCATGCTTCCATGCTCAGCTGCCAGGCTGGCAGCAGATCTGCCAGCAGAGATGCAGTGGTGGGAAGCTGGCTTTTCTGTGCACAGATCAGTCTGAGATGCAAAGGGAAGCTGGCAGGAGGAAGGCATCCTGAGATAAACCCCAAAACATGTCTTCTTTGCAGGAGGTGAACGACTGCTTCTTGGAGCTGTTCCAGTCTTACCTGTACTTCCAGTCTGCAGGCCCCAATGGACTCACCTACCAGGTAGGGCATCTCCCGGACACACTGGGGTGAGCACTGGGGAGTCAGGCAGTGCGGCCAAGCTGGGGGCACTGGGCAGATGGGACAGGACAGGGCAGGGGACTCTGCTCTTGGGGCTGCCCCTGGCCTCCCCTAGGTGATCTCATTAAGTCTCTTCCCGTGGATGTCAAGCTCCTGGGGGAAGAGACCATTCCTTCATAAGGACTGTACCCAGGCAGGGTCCTTGGCCTTCTCTGTTGGGAGATAGAAAGGACCCCATAGAGGTGGGACAGGGGCTTGTGCAGGGCTGGCAGGCAGGACCAGGGATGGGAGGTGTTTAGGCTACCTGGACTTATCTTTCTGCAGGGCATCAAGCACAGAGAGCTGTGCCTTGGTGAGGGTCAGAGCTCCTATCGCTCAAAATCCCAACGGTGGACTTGGCCTTGGCGTCCGAACCAAGGGGGAGTTCTCCATCTGCAGGGCAGAGAAAGAGGCATGTGGGAGAGGGTGGAAAGGAAAACCTGAGCGCAGCCTTGGGCAGCTATCCTGGCAAACCGTTCATCAATCTTTTAACCTGATGATGCTGGTGAATTGAAAACAATAGGCTGTTTTGCACATGCAGCCAAAAAAATCACAGCCGAACAAACATGAAGCCCTGAATGTGCTCTCCCTCTACGTAAGTGCATAACTAAAACTGAGCATGGCTGTGCTGTAGATGTTCATAAAAATTGTTCCTTTTAGAAATTATTTATTGTCTTCTAGGTGACTTGAGGTTAATGCAATATGCAGATACAATCTCAAGGCATCCAGCAAGCCAGCCTTCAACTAGACAGACACATGTCAGAATAGAAACAGTATACAAAATCTCCCATCTACTTTATAAACAGTTCCTTAGATTAATAATTCTAGAGGAATTAAAAAGGAATTAATGTGCCAGTACTGACCCCTAGACATTACAGTAATTAGCATCTTTTACAGTCCTTGTTTAGAAAGCCACAGGGAGCACAAACTTGTCATCTCTTCCTGTGGTCTGTTACAGTGGGACTCTGACGAACTGGAGTATAGAAACTGGACAACTCAATTTTGCTTTATGGTCATTTCTATCTTCTGGCTTGCTTGTATTAAATCAGCAATGTTTTTTTGAGGTTTCTCTTAAAACTGAAAGACTTGGAATGTAAAGAAAGTAGTGTTCTTGCCAGCACGGCAGATGACTACTGCAGTAGTGGCCCCACGGAGCCCAGGGAGCTGCTGAACCTGCTTCCTCTGGGGAGTGGGCTGGATCGAAGTCCCAAATGTTTCCCCTCACAGCAATCTGCAGTCTAACATCGTGAGCCACAGCAACCTGCAGTGCCAAGTCTGGACTACCAGTCTCCTACGGCAAAGGGGCATTAATCGCAGAGCCTGCCTGTGGGCTGCCCCCCAAAATAATGGTGTGTTCTTCTTACGCAGGGACTGCTGCCTTTGAAAGAGCTGAATGTGTGTGAAATTGAGAACGGGAAGGGCACCAGGCAGGAGGATCACGCTTTTCGTGTTGCAGGTTGGTGCATCTTCTTTGGCTTTGAACAGAGAACAGAGGGTGTATGAATCATGACTGTCTCTGCTCTTTGTCCCGCTCTGAGCTAGTCCCAGAGAAGAACCACATTTTGGAAGGAGGTTGCAGAGAGCTGAAGCTCTTCCTCCCAGCATTTGCATCTTTCCGTCCCAGGCTTCCCTGCTCCTGAATGCCTGGACAGTGATGCCAGGGCTGCAGGCAGGGAGGGGGCTGGATAGGGAGCGCAGAGAAGGATGGTCCTGTGCCCCACCTGGTTAGTACTCAGGGTAACACGTGGTGACAGTTCCCACCTCTGCCCAGTCATTTGCTCTTTGTGCACCACATTCGAATGAAGGAGTGAAATAAAACGCCTTCTCCCACCTCTCTTTGCCATATAAACCCCGAGGCCAGGGAGTGACTCCAAGCAGGCTCCCCTGTGTGCTGATGTATGGCACTGCTCCAGTACCCAGGATGGCCAACGGTGCTGAGAGGTGAGTTGCCTCTACCAACAATGCCAGGCTGGTGCTATCAGGACCCAATGGCACTTCACCAGCTCTTCCCTCACCGGCACTTCTGCCTCCACAAGATTTGTAAACTTTTCTCTGAGCGATCTTGCTTTATAACAGCTTTCCGGCTTGGCTAGAAGCTTCTTTGGGCTTAGTCATTGCTGAATTACAGCAGCTGCAAGCCCCCAAGAGTGGTAGTTAAAGCATGAAATAAACAGAAGTAAGTAAATAACTCAGTAGCGATACAGAGCCAAGAAAGATTCTGTGTCCTAGGCCCACTGTCTATGCTCTCTGGTGTCCTCTGTTAGAGGGAAGGTTACACAATGGCCACTCAAACAAAAAAAACCCAACTATATAAATTATAAAAAGGAACTGGTACAAATGACCCACCATTTTAAGCCTGCCGAGTTGTGGTCTTGTTGCACTGTACTAGGCAGGGCTCTCCAACCCTTTCGGGGAGCCTGTGAAATGAAGAAAAACTTCTCCCAGGCGTAACCTGTCAGGAGAGTCTGCACCCGGGTGGGCGGACTTGTTCTGCTTGTATTAAAACACGCAGGAGTGTGGCTGGGTGGAAAATTGCCTCAGGCTTTGTTGGGTTTGTGTCCTGCCTAGGGAAAGAACAAACCAAAGCCTTTCTGACAGAGCGTGCTGTATAGATCAGTAAGCAGTGACATGGAGAAACCAGGGAGGCAGCGATATTTAGGATTGCTGGGAGATCAGTGGAACAGTTTTGTTTTTCAGCTAGAGGGGGAGAAATCAAGGCATGGAGGGGATAAAGCCTTGTCCGTGGCCGCACACGGGATCAGGGTGGAAGTCCTTTGTCTCATGACTGTGAGACATAACAGACACACATCCATTCTCTTGTGAAATCCCGTGACGTCGGTAGTTCCTCATGAACTGCACTTTCTAGGGTAGTTCAGTACATCAGAAGATGCCGGCATGATTGTGGAAGTGTGGAGGTGCAGAGTGAGGACAAAGCCCGGCAGTGTGCAGAGCAGTCCCTCAGTGCACTGGCACGGAGAAGTGGCCACCGGCGGCCCGTCACCTTGGATTTGTGGCCCATCTCTTGCACAGCCTCTGATGCTGATGAAGTTGCTGAGCGCCTTGAGTTACCTCTGCCTCACTTGCAAACGTTGCAGCTTTTTAGTGTCTCCAGACAGATTTGGGTGGGAATAAACTGCTGCTGCTCCAGGAAGGGGCTTTCTTGCTTCCAGTGTTCCTCTGGAAGCATTTGCAAGGAAAGGGGAAGGACAGGGCAGAAGAAAAGAGCACGAGGGCTGGCACAGGTTGCTCAGCATGGCTGTGTCACGGCCCTGCCGCAAACGTGCCCTTGGGGCTGAGGGAAATGGCAGCAACAATTAGCAGCAGCCTTTCAGGCCCTGCTTCGCAGCCTCCCCAGCAGCTCCTTGCACGAGCTACAGGCATGTCTCAGGCTTCAGGCTTAGGCAGGAGTTTCTCTTCTCATTTTCTCCTCCTTTGGGCCCTGTTTAGATGTGGCAACGCGAACAGCCCTCAGGATACGTCTGAAAGGCTGGCCTTAGAGGAGGTGGCACGGCAAGCAGTGCCACGTTAAGGGTCATGGCCTACCAGAAAGATTCCTGCTGTTGTATAGGGGCCTGGATGCCCAGAGCAGTATGCAGAGCGGCCAGAACACCTGGATAACATTAGCACCTTTATACCCTCCTAGCAACGCTATAAAGTAGGGAATCGCTTTATCTCCATTGCAAAGACAGGGAAACCAAGAAAAGAGGAGACGAGAGAGCTCCAGATCCGCAACGGTACATAGCCACTTGGTTGCCCAGTAATGCTTGACACATAATTACTGTAATGGGTCTGAATGGAGTGACTTATGGGAAGCCACTCAGGGAGTCCCTGCCTCAGTTTCCCCACCTCTGCTGTGTCTGTATTAATGTATTTCCTGACAGACAGAGGTGTTCTTAAGTCTTAATTAACTGTTGCTCATAAATAATGCGGGAATTACAGGATGAAAGACTCCACAGAAGGGCAAAGTACCATGCTTATCCAGTATACTTGCTTATCTGAATACTTCCAAGTCCCGCAAAGCCAGATCATACTGAGCATGCACCAAGGATGGTTTAATATGAGATCACTGGTAAATTATTAATCATAATATACATTCTGCAGCCTGCCAGAAATTATTATTAACATCAGTAGGTTATGTCTAGCAGAGGGTGAGGCTTTTTTGCTCATGCTACTAAGGAAATGGTAGCTGGAAAACATTAAAATCAATAAGGTATAGGGCTGTTCCTCCCTTCAAGAGTATGTCTGAGAGCAGCTTCAGCTTGTCTTGCACAGACTATATTTGGTGAAGCAATAAATAAATAGTGTCATAAAGCTACTGATGTTCTACATATTGAGTGCCAAAGTGAAACCTTTGCGTTGAGTTAGGCTGTCTGCAGCAGCACATTGTGATAGTCTCTGCCCACAGAGATGCTTGTCACACGCTGTTGGCGACTTTTAAAGCTGAAATCTGTCTCATCTGTCTGTTGATTTCAAGCTTGGCTTTTGTACTGTCTTTGATTTTTGTTCTTGGCCTGGTTTGGGACTGAAAAGTGGCTGGTGGTCAGAGCTAGATGTGGCTACATGAGCAGGCGGCGAGAAGGCGCTGGGGCAGTCCGTGCCGGGGAGCTGCCCAGCAGCCCGATGTGGGGCAACAAGCTCGAGGTAGTGGCAGGAAAGACAAGAGCATGATATCAACAGAGCAAAGCACTCACAGGCGTTGACGTGGTGTGGTGTGCTGAGCATAACAGCTCTGGCCAGCTGATTACTTACTGATGCTGCAATTGGTGCCCTTATCTGCTCAGCTCATCTTGTATCTCGCATACCTAGGTCCTCTGCTGAATCCCCTTATCGTGTTCTGTCCTACTGAGTCAGAGCTGAAGCAGTGGCTTTATCACCTGGAGAAACAGATCCAGCTAAATGGAGGAAGCCTTGGCTTGCCCTTCCTCTCTCAGGTTAGTGTCTTGGGAAGGTGAGGTGCACAGCCATTCCCCGTGCTGTGAGCTCAGGACTGAGCAACTGGGGAAGCTGGGTGGATGCTGCACTGGTCCTGCTGCGTTCAGTGGGAGGGATAACGTCTGCAGCCAGCCTCTCTCAGCCGTTTTCACCATGCTTCTAGGCACCCACCTAACACTTGCTTCTTCTAGAATCTCTGGGCATCTCCTCTGGGCTGGAGACCTTGAGCAGAGGGCTAAGGATAGAAAGGGAGAGGGGCTCTGGGTCCAATTCCAAATGTTCCTTGCTTTGCTTGCTACTCTTTCAAAATGTTGGAAGGAGGTGTGGGGTTCACTCCTGGCCTAATCGCCTTTTTCCAGGACAGCTGCTTGAGTGCTTCGCTATATCAGTCGGGGATCTGCCCCTCTGGCGTGGTGCACAGGGGTTTTGGTGCCACTCGCACCGCTTCCAGCAGCCGCCGGGGCTGTGCACGGTCTGTAATTCAGCCCGTCTGGCATGTGCCAGTTGACCCCTCTGCCAGCAGCACATACCAGCCTTGCCAGAGCGCCGGCCTGGGCCAGGGCACCAGCGTGGCAAGGGCCTCTGTGTGGCCCGGCTGCTTGCTGCCCAAGGCACCTGCCTGCTTGCCAGCGCCTAGAGCTGGCCCTGGGCAACGCGCCTCACAGCTCTCGCTTCCTTCAGTTATTCCACCACCCCTAAAATAACCATGGACAGACATGCTAATTACTCACACTTGACAGACACGTTCTTGCTTGGGAACTCCTCTGCCTGTGGAGAAGTGTGTATTTGTGTTCAGATGGCCTTCGGGTCTTAGGGTCTTAGGCTGTGCAACCAGCGCCGGAGTGAGTGTGGGATTTCAGTCTGAATGGTAACCCCAAAGGTGCTCTGTACTGCTGAGACCTGACATCAGCGCGCTGCATTTCTGCTGCGTGTGTGTGCACACAGCTTCTAATTTTGGAGCTTGCCTTTTCTGCAGTCTCCTACGAGGGAAGGGTGCAAAAAGAAAGGCTTTGCAAAGGGGCCTGGCAGGGAGTGTGTGCTGGAAGGGAGACCTGTGACCTGGAGGTGCCACCACCACAGCTTCTGAAGGGTCAGAGGTTTGGGTCTGGTTCAGAGAAGTTCTCACACAATTGACTGCTTGTGCAATTATCCGGAGTTTACAAACCATTTGGAGGAGGAGACTGGCACCGGGGCCTAGGAAACAGGACCAGATTCAAGAAACCTGTCTTCTCTTCCAGTCTCTGCGGGGTGTTTTACTTCCCTCCCTGTCTCCATCTCCCTGTTTGTAAAACAGAGGTATTCCCTTTTGAAAGGCAATGTACAGATGATGCTAGGTACCAAATATAATTATTCAGTCCCAGCTGGAAAACTGGCTCCCGCACAGATTTATGTGCTCTTTCCTGCTTCTGCCACACTTGAAAAGAGGCCAGAGATGGGCCATGCGCTAGCCAGACTCTTAGGGGAGGACATGTCTACCCTGCTGCTCAGTTCTGCTCCTGTCCCTAGAATGACTGGAAGCAGAGCTCCATGGGGAAGGAGGAGCTGCGGTGGTCCGTGCAGAACATGCCCGTCCAGGAGTGGAGAGGGACCCAGCGGGAATCCCTAGGTGATGTCCTCTGTGTTTCCAAAGTGAAGCTTCAGCATCTGCCTTTCCAGGTAGGACACATCTCTGGGGAGCAACCTCCTGCCAGCCTGGCTCAGAAAAGGCAATAGATGGAGTGACTAGCACAGACTCCTGCCTACCTGCTGCCGCTAATCCAGCAGGTCCCTGAGGGTTCTTTTACCCACATCCTGGTAAATGGGAAAAGGTTTGTTACTGCCTCTGTGGCCCAGCAGTGGTGCTTGGGGACAGCACGTGCATAAGCATTTGCAGGAGAGGGCTGGCAGCTGGAGCTGGCAGGAATCGCCTGTGGAGCCCAGTTGCAGGGAAGCAGCTCAGCTGTTTCCAGAGCCCTTGCCTCAGGCTGCTGTCAGAGAGACCAAGTAAAGGGCTCTCCGGATCTGAGCCCTGCCTGGCTGTTCACAGGGAACCCTCTTCCTCTTTACTTTCCAAGGAGCAGCACGACCGGCTGTTGGTGCTTTACCCATCCACGCTGGTGATAGTATCTGAAGAGCGCAACAGCCTCTGTTTTAAGGTACGTTCATTTTGGAGCACCGTCCTGCTCTCTCTCACTCATCCACAGCGGCTATTTCAGCACTTCTTTGGCTTGTTGCTCCCCTCCACCTGGGTTCCCTTGTGCTCCTCGTGTTGGCAAGGGCTTCCCCTCCACGCTGCTCCCTTGCCAGCTGGCAGGTGAGCAGGCAGAGGGATGTTGCAAGCTATCTTCCCATGAGAAACACCTTGCTTTCCTACAAAAGCCCCGGGGGAAAGGAGCTGGCTGCCAAGTAATCTGGGTCTCTGGGAGGAGGGATGCTGACATATTTCTGTGTAGTTATGCTGGCAGAGAGCCTGCCTCGCTTGCTTGAGACAGGAGCTGGAACAGCCCCAGAGAGAGCCCCCACGGGGGCTTGGCTTCCTAGGCCCTGCTCTGTGGGACCACTTGAAAGCAGGTGGCATCCAGGCAGCACATCTGATGCTCGTGGGGAAGGGCAAAGGCAGTTAGTTGGCTGGCGGGCAGAGAGGAGAGGCTGCTGCTGGTGCGCCGCATTTGCTGCTCTTTCTCTCTGTGGAGCAAGGGCCCTGAGCAATGTCTGGGCATGCCAGTGGAAGGGCCAACAAGGACGTGGAGACCCGAGTGCCCCAGGAGATGTGAGAAGAGCTCCTCTAGTCCACTGGTGTGTCTTTGCCTGTAGGAGCAATGCTGGGAGCCTCAGCACAGATGGGCAGTGGCACTGTGGGCCTTGGGAGCTGCATTCGCATTGCTTGCAGTCTGAATGGCCCTTAAACTTGATTGCCAGCATCCATCTTAGACATTGCAACGGCTGTTAAACAGCCCTGTGCTTTCTGGGACTGTTTTTCCGTGCTAGAACAAATGTGCCAAAGGGAGCGCTGAACTGTCTCTGAACCTGCAGGTGCAGCACCACCGGCACATGGTGGAGCAGGGCTGAGCTGCTCCTCCAGAGGAGCAGCATCCTTCTTAGTCACTGAGAGAGGAGCCAGTGACAAGGAAACCCCACAGAGATTGAGGGCTTGTGAAATTCAGTGTGAACTCACTGGGGTCCTTCTTCACGTGATTTCACCATGTCCACCTCAGGCCCTGAGCCATGCAGGCTGCTTTTAATTCAAGGGCTATCCTGGGAATACCTGCTATAGAGCATCTCCCTGGCTGGAGGAGATGGCTATGCTTGCAACGGGAAGGGGTGTGAGGAGGGATGTATGCCAGCGAGAGCTCTCCTCTGTCCCTAGTGCAACAGCAGAGGGTGTTTCCAGCTGCTGGTGGCTTGTGTGACACACCTCAGACTGAGCTTGTTTTCGGGAACATGTTGTTTGCAGTTCCTGGGAATGGGGCACCACGTAAGGGGGCCTTGGGCTGGGCTTTCAGATTAACTCATCTCTTTTGAAACCTTAAACCAGATTTGTCTGCCCTGTCCATGCAATGTTCCCTTCCCACGGTGCCTGAGCGTTGGTCCCCGGGCGTCTCACTCGCTGGGGTAATGGCAGGGCTCCGCGCAGCCGAGTGCAGGCAGGAGGTGATTCACCAGCCTGTGACACTGCAGTGGGAACCTGATTTTCCACAGGCATGTCAGGGCACAGGAGCCTTCTCCCAGGGCTCCTGCAAATTAACTTCCCTTCCCTGCGAGCAGACGCTGAGCCCTACAATTTGTGTGTGAAGGAATAGCCTGGCCCTTTTGTTCTTCAGTTTCATACAAACCACAGGAGCTGCTGCTGCCAAGTTTGTGTGTGGGACAGGGAAGGGGAAGGCAGGGGCTGAGCCTGCCGGGATGGGGCTCACCCAAAGCAGCAGGCTCTGGCTCACCACTGGTGGGAAAAGGCCCTGGGCGAGGCGTAAATCAGCAAGGGGGGAGCTCCTGGTGGGGGGGCAGGTTCAGATGATGCCTGGCAGAGGACAGAGGGGCTCTCTGCAGCAGACGTGCACATTATTTGCAGGATGCTGCTGCACTTCCCTGGGTGGGACTTTAGCCCCCCCGGGTGTTTCAGCCCCCTTCCACGGACAGGGGGCTGTTGCCTTAGGGAGGAAGAAGCACTGGGCGCCTGGGGGAAGCCCTGCACAGTCATCCTCGGTGGCAGGAGGGCTTGCTTGAATGTGCCAGAGAGCTGAGGAGCAGCAGGAGCAGGCGGCATCGGCCCTCTCCACACGCAGCCTTGTAGCACCTGTGCCAGCCGAAGCATCAAAGTCCATTTCTTACAGCAGCAGGGGAAAAACAAGTCACAGAGCATTGCATGGGCTTTGCCTCCCAAGGTCAGCCTTCCTGCACTGCTCGGCCCATAAATCACTGCGCAGGAGAAACAGCATAGAAGCCTGCCTGTGCCCACAGGCTATCGCAGAGAGGCAGCTGGCCAGCACAAACCACGGACGCCCGGCTGAGCTCCGCGTTTCCCTTGTGGCAAGGCTTCACGTTGGCCACATTCCCCAGAGCCTATGCAGCTGGGACAGCTTTGCAGTGAGGGGTTTCTGCCAGGCACCATATTTTGCAGCCCATACATTTAGGTAAATGAATCCTAACTGATTGCTCCTTTTGAGATGACCCTCAGCTAAAGGACAAGGCTTTGCTCCTACATTCTGCACTTCCTCCACTGCCGGGCATGGGCGAGAGCAGCACGAGGTTGGAACTTTGTTTTCTGAGTGCTCCCCAGACCCTGTGTTTGCCATCCTGGCCAGGAGCTGCTCCCAGGGCCATCGCCACCAGCTGCCCCGGCCTAGTGCTCCCTGCCCACAGACAGGCTTAGGGTGACATCCAGGTGAGGTGAACAGGACCTTAAGGAACAACAAAACTATGTGTCACTCGGTTTCCCCCTGCTCAGAGAAAGAGATGAGAAGTAAAGTAATGAGCTCATCTGTGAGATGGTTCCAGTGCAAAATCTGCTTCAGCTGCTCTCCCATGACTGTTCTTGTTCCATTTATGTAAGGAAAATTCAGCTTGGGGAGCCCCAGAGAAAGAGGAGACCTAGATCCTAATTCAGTGTTGACAAACCCTCGACCCTTCTGCCACGTTGCCCATCACAGAGAATTAAACTGTCAGCGATGACTCTTAAAGGACATCTGGCAGCAGGCAGCGGAGCGGGGCTCTGATGCTGGGCTGAGGATGGGGCACAGCTGCAGGAGCAGAGGAGGTCCGGGTACTGCCTGTTCCTGCCTGTCCCACGGGGCTCACGGGAGAGCTGGCCCTGGCACAGACCAAGGCCTCTGGCAGATGCGGGGATGGCCAAGGGACACCGGGTTACGGCAGAGAGGACAGTGGTGGATGTGCATGCAAAGGCACTTAGGAGCAATAGTACATGGTATCTTCTCCCCCCAGTTTTTGCAGGGGCTGGGGACAGGCTGCTTTAGCTTCTCTGCCTCAGCTCCCTGCTAATAGGAGCATATACGCAGTGCCTGCCAGGGGCAAACCCCAATGTGATGACAGGAGTGGCGTTCCCAACTGTGCTGTATAGCACATGAGCTCATGTTTCACCAGCTGGCATTTACAGGGCTCAACTCTGTCTTTGTAAGACTTTGCAGGGTATGGATTGTGGGGATTCCTGTTTGCAAGGCTGGCAGTCCCAATCCAACAACTAAAAACTTGTTTCAGGACCATGTTTGCAAAATTTTATGGAGAAGTCAGCCCTTAAACTGTGGGAAATTCTTGAAAACAGAACTAGAAGTGAAGGAGTGCTTTTCCAAGCTCAGGTCTCAGGAGGGATGTTGTAAGAGCAAAGCTTACAGAAATGGCTCGTGCAGTCACACTGGCTTCAGAGGCTTCATTCCTGCAATAAGGCTGGTGGTGAGAGCTGTGAGCGGGATGGGTGAGTTTACTGGGACAAGGCTGAGTCGATCCGCTGGAGGCAGAGCTGTCCAATGTGCCTGCGTCCCACACCTGTAAGAGTGTTGAGGTAGCCAAGTCCTCACCCAAATCAGCAGCAGCTTGGGTGCCTCTCATCTCCTGCAGACATAGCCTAGGGGATTTAGGCACTGAGCTTCCCCTTCCTCCTCCCCTTCCCTGCAGAGAACCCTGTGGAGATTGCCAGCGGGGCCGAGCTGCACCTTCTCCCCATGCCGCATGGAGATGAGCCAGGCTGCTGCCAGCCTTGCCCTGCCCTCACCGCCGGCCCCGTGCTGGGGGCTCCCCTCCTCACGCTCCCAGCTAAGCTGGCAAAACTTTGCAGCAGGCTCCTAGAGCCTCTTGGCTTCCCTGACGGGGGAAAGCCCCAGTGGAAGCAGGGTTTAGCCAGCCAGATGCCTGCAGAGCTCCAGCTCTCAAGCAGGCAGGGGCAACCTGGTCGTCCTCGCCGCTCTGCCTTCCTGCCGTATGGCACGGGCTGTGAGCTGCGCTCAGCTGCGCAGTCCTAAGCCTGCTTCTCTCTCCGACAGGGCGAGCTGCCACTCAACGCCATCCAAGTGCTTTTTGAAGAGAACGAGAAAACCTCCTTTTTAATAGAAGGTTCGTGTCCGGCATGCCGAGAGTTGTGCTGGCAGCAGCCACGGAGGTCTCTGGGGTCGGGCCGGTTTTGCTAAGCTGCTGTGACCATCTTCCTAGCTGTGCTCCTTACATCGGCACCCAAGCTCTGTGAATTGAACCGCTTAGAAATCTCGGACCACCTGTGCCCTGGCTGTGCTGCAGGGCCTGGCTTTGCTGGCAGAGAGAGGCTGTGAGCCAGCGGCAGCGCTTGCACCCGGGGTGTGCTTGTCACAGTGCGGCTGCACAGGCTCCCCCTCATCTAGATCTGGCCTCAGTTTGTCCCTGTCCTACATGCAGCCAGGCGCAAATGGTCAGCACCAAAGGCAGGGCGTTCCCGTTGTCCCTGCACTGGTGTCAGGATCTCCAGACCCCAGGAGAATGTGGGAGGGATGGAGCAAGGGGGTTCCTGCAGGTTTCTGAAGAAAGCAACACGGACTGTCGATCAAAGCCAGTAAGAGCAGTGAGTGATGTTTTTACAGGCCGACTAATCAATTCGATCCGGGTGATCTGCCACAGCTATGATGATTACCAGGAGTGGCTCTACTGTCTCAAAACAGCCCAGTTTCGAAACGCCGACTCCTCCCTCTCTGGATCAGAGAGTTTTTCGGGATCAAAGCTGCCACACCCCAGCCAGGTAACAGATGTTGTGGGCTTGCATGGTCATCAATAGGTGTCTCCCAGGACTCCCATCTGTCCTATCTCTGGCCACGTGTGAGTACTCTTGAGACACAACAGACTTTGCTTTAAGTCCCCTGCTCGAAGGCTGTCATGAAGTTGCTGCTCCCTGCAAATTATTTTGAAGCCCTATATTACATTATATAGGCCTATATTATATTAAATTCCTTCAAAAGCAGACCCCTGGCCACAGACTGTGACAGCGTTGTGCAGCGAGGCCTTGGCGCAAGGACATTAACAGGGTCTTGCGAGGAAAGGGAGACCCACCCTGCCAGCACTGCAGCCAGGATGGGGCCAGGGTGCCTGAGCCCCCTTCACCCCGCTCCAAGCCCTCATCATTCGCCCCCGTTGCCCCTGGAAGCCGGACTCAGCCACCCACTCAGCCCTAGAGGGCAGCACACCCCGGCGCACCGGGCACGGCCGCACCGGGCAGCTGCTCGCCATGTGGGCACAGCCCAGGCCCAGGTCTGAGCCCAAGCCCAGGTCTGAGCCCAGCGTGTGGGCACGGAGGGCTGGCCCAGCAACACTCAGGTGGGAGATGGGGCTGGGGAGGGATGTGCCTGCAGCTATCCAGAGGGCTGTTCCTACGTGCTGTTCTCCTCTGTCTAGTTTGCTGGCAGCGGGAGAGGCTCGCTGACTTCTGATGGCCGTACAAACTCCTGGGCGTCGGGAGGGAGAGTGGCCACCTTCACACACCTCTCCCAGAACAGCGGCTCTCTCCCTGATGGACAGTCCTTGGTGCTGATGCCTGAGAGCAGGGTGCTCGAAGAACCCGTCTCCCCTGGCTATTCCCAGCCTCTCCATGTAAGTGACCCCCCAGAGGCCTGGGATGCATGTGGGGACAGACGCTGCCTTTGAACAGAGTGGTGCATCCAGGTGCCCGGCTGGGCTGAGCTTGGGTGGTCAGTGTTTGCTATGCAGGATAGCAAATCCATGCCTGGAGCCTGTATTTGTCCTGGCTCAGCTTTGTCATTGCTGATAAAGAGTCTGCTGAAGGGTCCCATCCCAGTACTCCACTCTGCATAAGGATTGTCCGTACAGATTGCAAAAGGGCAAATGGGATGGTCAAAGGTCAGGAGATGCCAGAGTAAGAGCCCACAGGTGGGTGGAGGTGATGGGCTAGGCAGGCCTTGCTCTGCCCCTGTGCAGCATTCGCACGTCCAGGGGTGTGCGTGGGGAGGAGCGCGTGGGGCACAGGCCTGGCCGCGGGACCACGGCGGTGCGCGAGCGCGGCGCGATGCCCGCAGCCGCAGCCCTAGCGAGTGGGGAGGGTGCCTTGCATTGGCTGCAGGTGGGTCTGTGTACCTGGGGCTCACCTGAGGAGATCCAGCTTCAGGGTCTGTCTTCTTGTTTCAGTGCCTGGCACAGGCCAACTGGCCAAGCACGGGGCTGCCCACACAGGACCTGCGGAGGGGGGGCAGTGCCAGAAAATCCAAGAGCAAATGTGGGCCTTGTGGCCAGCAGCTGCCCAGCCAGGACCCAGAGAGGACCATCTGCAGCCTCACTCCCAAAAACTCCAACGGGGAGCTCTTGTCCTCAGTGTACAACGAGCCGTACTCCGCACACAGCTCACAGCATCACGCTGCAGCTCCCCCGCCACACCAGGACCTGAGCAATGTAAGGGGGCTGGGACGCGGTGGGGCTGGTGCACGGTTTGCATTGTCCTTACAGCCCTACTTGCAGGAATAGCTGTCCTGGCAGGTGCTCTAGGGCAGGCACGAAACCTGTTTCCATTTGAAAATGGGTCATGGGATGTGAGGTTAACCACAGCAAACAGAGCAACGTCTCCTGGAGCCCTGAGATGCTGGGCTCTAATTCCTGACGCAACACAAGCACCCGTGCTCTGCAAGGAGTGTTATTACTTCATAGGACACAGCCTCTTCTTCTGAGGGCTTCCCAGCGTGCGTCCATCAGTGGTTTAGTGTGTGATGCCACGTGTCCCTCCCCTCAGCCTCAATGAGTGTGCATCTGCCTTACGCCCAGGGAAGTCTCCTTATTAGCACAGATGGCTCCCGTCGGGAGTCAGCCCCACCATCCCTCCCTTGGAACTCGAATTGCAGGGAGATTCCCCACTCCGATCCCTCCTGGGGATGAACTGCAAGTAGGGAACAGCTTGTCATGTCCTCTTTCAATTCTGCCTTTCAGCGGAACAGATGGACCTTGGGAAGTCAGTCCTCAACAGCTTCCAGCTCCCTGGAGAAGCCGGCCATGCCCCACTCCCCCCTGTACACTGAGCCCTATACGCCCAGCTCCCCCAGCGCTCGCAGCGTGGCGGGCTCCGGCTTCCCGGAAGAGGTACCCGGTTCATTCGCTGCTGGTTACGGCCCTGACTCAGCACACAGGCTTTTGGCTCCAGAAATTGTGCCTCGGGCCATTTCTTTTCCTGCTGTCTGCCCGAGCGGGATGTGGAAACAGGAGGGCTGCGTTTTGGGGTGGGGCAGGGTATGGCATAGTTCTCTGTTTTTTCAAGCCAGGACAGACTCAGAGGGTTACAGGTTTTCCCTGTCTTATCATGGGATGCCAATGTCACAACAATCCCAGGAAGAGCCAGAAACCGCAGAACAAGAGCAGAGACTGAGATGTGATCCAGTCTACAGAAACTAGAGATGAGTCAGACACAGAAACCCCTTCACCCACCCCCAAAAATTCCAGCTGTGATAACTGAGTGCCTGTTTCTAGTTTTGCGCATCTCTTGGGAATAGACTCTTTCTGAGTCTGCGGCTGGCATCCCCCATACTGCTGAAGTCCTCCTGTCCCTCGGAGGGTTCTTCCTGACTGCCCTCCGTCCTTCCTCATCCCCTGAGCTGCCAGTTTTCATCCTACTACCTTCACATCTGGCCAACTTCCACTACCTCTGTGGGTCATTGCGAGGGACCCACAGCCATTCTTCCTTTCCCATCTAAGGCCTTCAGGATTGGAACGTGGTAAAATTCGCAACGTAGGCAGAAAACCTCAGTTTGCCTAAGTCTGTTAACAGCAGGGCTGGCTTACAGGTGGGAACCAGCAGGTCAGTGTTCCCCGACTCTCCATAGCAGGTATCAAACCCGGAGTTTGTTTTGGTTAAGTTCCTGCAGTGCCACGGACGGACGGGTTCAGCACAGGTGAACGGATGCCCAGCCGTCCCGGTACCCCAGCATCCCTCTCTGCAGAAGAGGAACTGCCAGCCCCTGCCCAGCAGCCACTGCAGAGAGGTGCCCGTGGCTCCGAGTTACAGCACGCCCGGCACTTTGTGCCATCTCCAGCTGCGGCCTCCTGCTGATGCTTCTTATCTTGAAGACGTGAGTTTACAAATGCAGTCCTAGTGTCCCACACTGTGCAGGCTGCAGGGCGCAGTGGTGCAGGAGTCCCAGCTTGCCTTTCTCCGGGCTGGAAGAAGCCCTTTGCTCTGTGATGGGGTGCATTGTGGGGAACCGGCAGAAGGCTGATTCCCGGTGTGCCATATCCCAGGACTGCAGTGCTAAGTCATCCTCATCAGTGCGTCTCTCTCTTTTCAGGTCTCTTCTCTGCAAGAGGAACATCTGAACCCTTCATTGCAGCCACCAGGTGAGACTCCTGGGAGGCTGCTTGGGTGGTGCAGCCCACGCCACCTCGCCGGTGCGTGTCTCCATAAGCGTCATTCAAAGCAGGGCTGAGAGGCAGCGTGGGGACTCACCTGGTTCCCCATGGTGGGACCGAGTCTGTCACCCTGCCCCTTGCCTGCGTCTGTCTGGTGGAGGCCATTGCCTTGGCTTCCGCTCACTGCCTACGAGCTCTGGCCACCCGCCACACATGGGAGCTTGTGGTTTGTCCTGTGGCTTTGCCCAGATCTAGTTGCCTCTGGGCTGCGATTTTGCTGACCCTCGTGCATTCTCGCTGCTGGCGAAGGCAGCCACTGGGTTGCTCGTGAGCTCTCTGAACGCTTTGCTCTGTTTTTCTGCAGGTGGGAATCTTGGCACTTATGACCCAGAGGCCAGCTCCCCACACCGCGACTCCGCAGCCTACCATGACTATGCCGAGCTCCAGAGCTTCCACAGCGACTTCAGCTATGACAACCTGTGGGAAGCAGAGGCGAAGGAGCCGGACACCCCGCACGCCTCCCCAGCTCCCAGCCAGCAGTTTTACCAGGCCTGAGGGTCAGTCTCCACAGCCAGGCACAGAAAAGCCCCTGGGCTCTTTTCTCACTGGGCTTTCCCCCGTGGAGAGGAGCCTGGGGCGTACAAAAAAAAGGGAAGGGCCCCACTCTGTGACAGGCTGGTTCCCATGTCCTGGCGGGTCCAGAGTTCAAACTTCTCCCGTAAATCTGAGGATGGGGGTAAAGCACAAAAGCATCAGCCTCTGCAGACCTGGAGGAGCAGCGTGTGTGCTGTGCTAAGGAGCGTGGTCTGTGATTGCCCCGGCCTGGGGAGCCCTGGCTAGGGAACAGCATTGCCCTCCTGAAAATAAAAGGAAGAACAAAAAACTGGTCAGGATGCCGCAGATAAAAGGGACGGGGTGTTCAGGTGGAGGAGTCACTTAAAGGCCAAAGAAAAGGGCTGGTTGTTGGCTGGGTTACTTTGATCCTTTTTACCAGAGCCCGCAGGCTGGTCACTTTAAGGATCTACTGATCCCTGAGGGTAGCTGTTAAGCTGAACCTTCCCCTGTTGAGCTCTGAAGCCTGCAAAGATGCATGAGACATGCCATATCGTGGTACATAAGGTTGGTAGCAATAGCTGTGCTCATAGGGTTGTCTTCCTCCAAGATCAGAGTTATCTGACAGAGATGGACAAAAAATCCAGCTCTGGGCAGAAGGGGATCTTCTTTCCACTTGATGCAAAAAATTCTCTCCTGCCAGCTCTGGCTCCAGTCCATGGTGGTGACCTGCAATGTTATGAGCCTGACACCTTGGCAGATGGAATCAAGAAATGGGCTGCCAGCAAATATGCCAAGTGGCTTGTGTTTACCAAGGTCTTCCCTGGAAAGGATGCCCGAGATTCCTCTCACGGGACTGGGTCCTTTCCTCCCACCCCTCTGCACATTACTGGACTCGCACTAAATGCTGCCTGTGAATGTGTAGGCGGAGAGGGAAGGAAGAAAATTCACTGCAAGCCAAACTCCAGTACAGCCATAACACGCCAGTGGTCAGAGCAATGCCAGTGCGGGCTGCAACCGCTCTCGTCCCCGCTCCAGAGCAGCAGCGAGCCCAGGACACAAACAACAGGGGACAGAGTCTCAGTGCTATCATTTTCCAGCCTCTTAGGCCAGATCCTTTAGCACATACAAGGTCAGCTGCAAATCTAAATGTTTTTACCTGAGGCTCTAAATTCTTAACCTTTGTTCCCTAAAGAGGCTGCAAACCAAACATATTAACAAAATCTCTATTTTCATTCTCTCACAAAACAATCCAGGAGCTCTTTGTACTTGAATATCTACGTATTGTACTTTTTTTTCTCCCCAAAGGTATCCAACAAAGTTTACATGCAAGGTTTGAGTGGATTGTATGTATTTAACATGTAAATATGACAAAGTTGAAGATCTATTTAATTTTCTAGCTGCGGATGACGTTCAGTACTGTAGAATGGGCAGCTGTCTGCACATTCGTGTGTGTGTTGGTTTGGGTCTTCTAGCTGTTATTGTTTTGTTTCAGGTTTACTTTCATTTTGGGAAGATTTGTATCTAATAATTTAATCCCAAAAGGATCTATTTATTCAGAAGAAAATTGCACTAGGGAACATCAGAAGCACATAGTATCCTGGGAGGCAGCCATGCTCTTGAGCGTCTATGAGCACATTGACTTTGAAGATGGTCACTGTGATCTTTTTAATTGGGTTTCAGTGGTGATGTCTGCAATGTATCAAAAGGGAAATGCCCCTCCCTACTGCAATAAAAGTTCCTTGGTGGATTTCTGTGAGACCAGACAATTGCAATACACATTCTTTTGGAATACTGTTCTTCTCTCTTTCTTTGCCATCATCTGGTTTAATGGAGGTGAATTTTTGTCCATTGCTGCTGTCCTTTCCAAAGCCCTTCCTCCCTTGAGGACTTTGGGTCCCTGGGTCCAGGAGGATTTCCAGAGTGCTGACTGTCTCTTGTTCAGGTCAGGCACTTGTAAACACCTAAGCCTAGAGCAAAGTCTCCCCTGCGTTTGTCGGGCAACAAGACCTGCCTAGAGGTTTAATGCCAAAGCTAATCAGACTTTGCTTCAGCCCTGTGTTCTGGGGGTCTTGGAAACGTGCTCTGTAAAGATCAGTCGGTGGCTCCATGTTCTTGTGCAGCTGGGAGTGCCAATGCCATGCTGTGACTCGAGATGGTCTGCGCTGTCTGCTCTCCAGCCTGGGGGAAACCTGGGTGAACTGCGTGGGACGCGCTGGCCGGCCCCGGCGCTAGGGTCAGATACGGAGCTGGGCTCTCCGTGGGCTGCCAGATGGCACAGGGTCTGGCTCTGCCTTTGCCCTTCTGTCGGTCTGACCTCACCTCGTGGGAGCCGCTTTCTAACAAAGCCAGTTGGGGAGGGGAGCTGGCCACAGCAGGGCCTTGCTTGGCACGGGAATACCGTCCTCAGGACTGCATCCAGGTGCCTGTAGGCCACTTCTGCCCCTGCAGCTGCTCTGGGCAGAAAACCAGGTGTCCTGGCTGCCTCTGCAGAGTTATTCTGCAGAGAAGACCTGTAAGGAACTGGATACAGCCCTCATTTTAAAGTTCAGTAATCTGTTAGCGCTGGGAGCAGCAGGGCAGGCGGTTGCCCTCCCAGGCACGTTGCTCTGTGCGAGACCCTCAGCAGCGGCTGCTGGAAAGCGCTAACGCTTGGAAAGGTGTCAGGTGTTTGTACTGCAGCCAGAGGTGCCGAGGAAACCAACCAACCGGGCAAGAGGTAAATGTGTTGGCCGCAGAAGCCTGGTGTTTCTGTCCCCTGGTGAGCAGCTCTCCCAAGCTGCGACGTGCGATCACGTTGATCGGTGGCGGTGATGCACACGTGTACAGGGCCACCAGTAGCAAGGTGCAAGATCCTGGTTTCAAAATGCTGCAGAGACATGACACAGCTTCTAAAGAAATTTTAGTCCTGCTCCCAGAGTGGCAACTTTCCTCCCCAGCTACATCTGGGCTAAATTTGTCACTCTTTCAAATGCTGCCCTTTCAACGCGCAGGCTGCTCATTTCTCACGCTTCCAGCACGCCTTTGTGCGCAGCTGCCATGGTCTGTTTGGCTCTTATTTCGGGTCCTGAACTCCATCTCTGTGTTCGTGCGTCTGTGCCTGAGTTATTGCCTTGTTCCTGCCGTACTTCTGGGGCAGAGCGTAGCTAGTTCCAGCTGCTGCCCGGCACAGAACATAGCGTTTCGGGATGAAATGTGAGCGTGCCCTTAGCAAACAGGCACCGGCAGGGGCTTGCACCAAGAGAGAGCAGGGCTGTGGGTGTGCACAGGAGCTGAGTGTCCCATCCCTGAACGCTGCTGTCCGGCTGACCACTAAGGCACGCTCTGTTTCTTCACTTAATTGCTGCCCTGTAGCAATTAAGCTAACAAACCACCACTGAAATGGTTACACAGCCCCTACCATACAAGCAGCTAAAGGAGTTTAACTTACGCCCTTTCCCAGACGGGTTTAGCTCCCATAGAAGCACTTCTTCCTGCTCTCCCTCTGTGTCCCTGCTTTAGAAGGTTGCACAGCTTTGCTAGGCTGGTATGTTTAATGCAGAGCAATTTATGCATGTGTACAAGCCCTAAAATGTTTCCAAACCAGCCCCCATAAGCATCAGATTGGTCAAGAGCCACAGCCAACGCCTCAGCACAGCCCGGTTTCCCTGTTGAGTCATCGGTTTTGCTGGCCATTGGTTTCCCGCTGATGGTTTCCTATGCAGATGCTGACCCGGGCGGCTCCGCAGCAGGTGGGAACAGGGCTGTGTTTGTCAGCTCTGTTCACAGACACCTGCCTTGTGATTGTGAAAACCCACACTCTTTTGCTTTTCCTCCAACACATTTCTCAGCAGACTCAAGATTTAAAAACAGAGGGTTTACTTAGAGTGGCACTAGACGTCTCAGTGTGGGTTGCATTAAAACAGAAGTAGTACCTGTAAACACACAAAATACCTCTCATTTCCTGAAAAAATGTATTAACCCTTCACAGCCTGGCTGCAGTGGAAATATGGTCTGAACCAGGTCACCCACAAACTGCAGGTCCAGTGCTCTGGAGCTGCCGGCGACTCTGCACCCATCTTGCCACTCGGCTGGGTCACAGGATAGCTGTGTCTTTATTCACAGAAGCAGATGAAAGGCATGAGATGATACTAGCTGCCAACAATTCACTCTCTGACAAATGATCTCTCCACCCCCTCACTCCCTCCAAGTGCTAAAAGTCCTGAATCAGGTCCTCCCCTTCTGGAACCGTAGCTGGAAAACCAGAGCAGTTATTGAAACACTGGGCTGCTGTATTTCTCTTTGCTTTCTGATTTCTGAGCCACAATTTCAAACTTCTTCTGCTCAAAAAATAAACAGCAGAGAGGTGTTTTTTTTAAAAAGAAAGTGGAGCCTGTCACCTGCTCATTCGGCTTCAGGAGTTTGGAGAAAAAGCCCCTATAAGTGAAGGCACGGTGGAGCTGCAGCAGAGCAGCCCACCCGGCCAGCTCCTGCTCCACCGCTGTTGGTGGACTTGCCAGTCTTTTTATTCTGTTTACAAAGACACTTGAGGGTTGGGAATTCCTTGGTGAGCACTTTATATGAACATGTCTCCTTCTGTCGGCTGCCTGTGAGTGGCTGCCCGAAACCACGGCTGAGGTCGGAGAAGAACCTGCTGAGCAAACCTGCTCCCTGTTCCTGCTCGGAAAACCCAGCACCTCCCTTGCAGAGCCCTTAGTCCCCTGAGGAGCTGAGGATGTGCAGGATTTGCTCCAGTCTCTGATGAGCAACTCCCTCACTGCCCTGTGGGTGGGGGAATCCACCAAAATATGTCGTGCTCTCACAGCCGGGCGGCCGACGTAAGCAACTGGCCTTTCTGTCTGTCCTAGATAAGAGGGAGGTCACTGCTCCCCCCGCTCTGCCGCTGCCTCCCTGTGCTGGCACCCCCGGCTCTGGCAAAGCACCACGAGCCCTCTGACGTGCGGGGAGAAGACAGTCATGACTCAGAAATGCCCTGGCAGAAATGTCCACGGGACACTTTCCTCTGGTTATATTACAGAGAGATGAAGCAAAAATAAGAGCGAAGGATCTTGCTCTGACAAAACTGATTGCTGCAGAAGAGCGGGGAGAGACGCAGCCCTCTTCCAGGCCGGGACTCCGGCAGTCGGGTGGCACATGATGTATCAAGGCCAGATGAAATACGGAGGCAGTTCTTGAGGGTGCACCTGCCTGACTTTTTCATCTGCTTGGCAAGACAAGGTGTCAGATGTGGGAGCTACGTGCAAGGCAAGGAAATGGGGTGGGATGGCACAGCTCCCACCTCCAGCGCTGACACTCTCTTTGGTGAAGGGAAAACAGTCTCACGCCAGCAAGGATGCACTGAAAAGGTCGTTTCTGTTGTGGTGGCTGCTGCTATTGCAAAAGATGATGAGCTCCTGGCTCCTCCCTCCGGGTTGAGATACAGGCAAGATGACCTCGCCACGGAGGGAGAGGAGAGAGCTTAAAAGGTCGGAGGATAAACCAAGCATTAAAATTGCAGGCAAGTCCAGGCTGGTTTCTTTGAAGGACACTACTGCTTGACTGAGCGCAGTAGACACTCGCAGAGCTGATCTCCTGATGCCAACAAGATATTTCAATATTTTATTTTGCTTCTGCAGTGGGCTGAAAACATCTTTCTTCTGAAATATTTATCTCATCCACTTCTTCCAGTAGAGATCAAAAGGCACATGAAATGCACCTGTAACCTGATGGATCACCTGGCACCTTTGGTAACTTTGAGCAGGGGGAGGTGCCAAGTCACATTTATGTCTCCAAGCCCAAGCTCTAAAGGGTCAGACGCCAATTATCACAGATAGGCAAAGGGCACTCGCTGGTAGAGGTGACAGGCAGCTCACGTTACCTACGGGATAACACGAGTACCGAACTCTCGTGGGAGGAAACTTAGCACGAGTTTTTGAGCACTAGGACAGAGGCAATGAGAGAGTGAGATACACCCCGCGTCCTTCGGAGTGGGGAAACAGGCACTCGGTGCCACCGTGCCTTTCCCAGCTCGAGCGGGTCAGGGACAGCCGGGAGGCTACTCGTCCCACCCCGAGCGCAGTGCTTTAGCCGCACATGGCTCATCTACGGACCAGGGCTCTGGGAGTGCAGAGCTTCACCTACCATTCCTGCTTCTTGCAACTTCTAGGTCTGTTTCCTTTCTGGATCGTATCTAGTATTATTACTTGCACCCAAAACACTCCTAAACTAGTTGCCTGCCCAGCAGCTTCCCTGCAGCCTCCCGTCAGTGCCGTGCCTGCCCTGTGCAGCTCAGGAAAACTGACGGTAGTCTCCGACTGTAGCCTGACCGTCCACAAGCAGCAGAACAAGTGGCTCCCTGCAAAAACCATGCACAGACCCTTCAAGCAATGGCAGCAGGAGAGAACACGTAAGTCTCTCTCCAGCAGCGATTTAGCAGCTATACATTCATGGTGAAGCTCTCCAGCCCAGCCTGAACTCACTGAGCTGCCTCATTCCTCTCAAGGTGCCCAAGCAGTGAGCTGAACTGGCAGCACTGCCGCTGCAGCAAACGTCTGCTGCTTTGGCTTGCAGGCAGCGGCTGAGAACAAAACCACTTCCCCAGGGAAGATGAGGTCCCCAAAGTAAGGGCATTGCTTAGAAAAGATCCGGCCGACATAGGTACACGCATACTCCCCACATCCCAGCACAGAGCCCTGTCCCATCCAAACCTCCCTGGAGGGGCTAATGTCACCAAAAGTGTCTCCAATGTTACAGCTTCTGGCCAGAAACCCTCCCAGTTCCAGTGAGATCTTCAGGCCAACTTTGTAATTCCTGGGATATTGAGACAAACCAGAACAGCTTTCCCAAGCATTTTGCCCAGAATTAAATTCAGTGACTTTTAGCACAATTATTTACTAACTGCCAGCATTGCACCTGGGAGCACTGTGCATGGCCGGGAGGGAAATTAACTGTTCCTGCACCTGAAAAGTGAAGGGAAAACATTATTTCCTCCAGATTTGTGTGACAAGGCTAGAAAAGACAAAATCTGAAAAATTTAAACCAAGCAAGAAGTCAGCAGTGACCGTTCAGGATTTAGCCACGTCCCTTACCCTGGGGACTTCACTCTGCGTGAAGAACTAGACAGGAAGAGCCAGAGCCCCCTGAGACACGAGCTGGCAGGCCCAGAGACTCCTTCTTCTCAGCAAACCTGTCTGCTGCCCTCCTCTGACCTTCTGCTTTGCTGAGCTCCGTGTGACAGTCTCCCAGGAAAACCCCGCATAACGAAATTGCCTGATTCCTCCAGCTGTTCCCCCATTTCCCACCCGCCATGCCAAGGCTGCTGTATTTCCACCTGCCACCGAGAACGCCGAGAGTGCTTAATGGATTATGGCTGGATAAACAGTAAAACTGAGCATATGTGAACACTTCAGCCTCCCCTGTGCCTGCCGTGCTCCTGCTCACTGCGGGGAGGGAGGTCTGTTGGGCGAATCTTTCAGGGTCTGAGGCTGCAGTGCTAGGCATTCCTGGATGCAGCTCAGACTGGGGAGCCTGGCTGCGTGGAGAGGGGCTGGGGAGGGCAGAGGTGATGAGGATCGATGGACCGAACCCAGGAGCTGCCGCTGTGTATTGACTTGTGCTCACTGATATCTGTTCGGCGGCACCCCGGGAGGAGCTGCCTGGAGGGCTGGCACGAGTGGGACTCTGCTCGAGTCCTGAGTGCTTTTGAGTCAGGAGAGAAGGCAGGGCTCTCTGGATCAGGCTGTTAGCGACATGTGACAGCCAAGATGTGTCTCAGAGGGGTAGGCATGGGGACTGAGCCAAAGAAGAGAAGCAGCAGCCCATCTCCCTGCACATTCTGTCCTCCAGGGCTTCTCATCCAGCACATCAACTCCTACATTTTTGTATCAACAGACACATAATGGTTTGATTTCTCATTCTTTAAAGCTCAGTGCTGATTCAACAGTTCCACACACAAACAATGCAGACACAGGAATGTACACAAAAGTATTAAATGAGATAGATCTTTATTAGAAGCTTCCAGCATATTTTATCTGTTCTCCTCCACAAAACTCCTCTTACTGGATATACAGCTACTATAGTCCATATAGAGCCTGTACATCTCTCTCTCTTGCTATTTACTGCTACATATCTCACTGTACAATTGTACAGTGTGCTCTCTTATCAGCAATAATACATGGTCTTAAGTACAACCCCGCACACACATTAAAATTACATGGCACTCTGCATTACAAGGAAAGAGCTAATCCTCTTCTCTCTCATTTCGTAAGACAAACATTGCCACAGACTGTTCCTATAAAGCTCATAGGCAGATCCACACAGGTATTCTGGGCAGATTTCCCCCGGTACCTTTGTGGATCGGTCCCTAAGTGCTTAACAAATCTCACATTCATGCTGTTATCAGAGTTGGGAGTGAAGAAAAACCCTCATAAATAATGCCCTTGAGTGATCAGGAAGGCACTAGAGACAGGGAAGAACCTGAACCACTTCCTTTTCATTTTTTACCCCATCTTCCATTCTGGGTCCCCTCCAGCCCTCTCCAGCCCCACAAGGTTACACACTCAGCCACGGCACCTCCTCGCTCGCCATCTCCTCCCAGGCAACTCTGTCTCTAGGATGGGAGGCAGCGGAGGGCCCAAGTGATACGCCTAGACCCTTCATCTGGTGATTGTCAGAGCCAAACATGTACATGTGCCTTTTCCTCCTCTCCAACATGCTCCTGTCTTTGTCAGGGCTCTTTCCTGAGGCTTCCCTCAGCTCAGCCCCTTTCCCTGCTGCCCCTGCAGCCCCTCTCTGTCCTGCGCAGCCTCCTGCCGGGCCCTTCACGGCTGCCCCTTCCCCTGGCTCTGGCTGCGTGACACCTGCCCATCCTCTGCCGACGGGAGTGAGGTGTGTCCTTGCAGCGGGTGCTCCTCGCCTGCAGGGACAGACACCACATCGGCGGCTCTGGCTCAGCAGGGCTGAGGCAGCCACGTGCAACAGAAACCCTACCTCAGCCTCCTGGACTGTTAGACTGAGCCGTGACTTCTTGGAGTGAAATCCAAGAGGATGAGTCTTCCTGCGGTGAGCCAAACCGGTCATGGGAGACCAGGGCCGTGCCAAGTGAGCGGCCCCTCCATCCCGCTTTAGCTGCTGCCCAGCTGGCTGCACGCAGCCAGTACACGCTTAGCAAAGCACCATGTTTGGACAGAGACAGCTCTTCCCTAAAGCTCTCTCCTCTCTTCCTTCACAGATACCTCAACCCTTTCATAGGAACGAAGCACTTTCCTGGTTTCTTTTGCTCTCTCCTCCCTCTACTACCTCAGTGCCTTCCTTTGTCACCAGCTGACTTCACCAGGGAGGACAGACAAGCAGCGCCCTGGAACAGACACTGTGACTACTCCTAGGAGATAGCACAAGTATGCAAGAAGTGTGCAAAGAAAGAACAGAGCCAGCCCACGCCGGGCTCCTCTTCTGTCCAGTACAGGTACAAACTGCCTACCGTATTGTAAATGACTGTCACCGGAAGGATCCTGCTTCCTGCGACATCCTGTCCTGTTTAGGGATGGGTCCAGGGAAGTCTCGGTGCTGGAATCCAGGCTTCTCACACTGCCCAAGAACAAAGTCCCCGGCCTCTGCCTCCGCCGCCCTTGCCTGTCCTCGGGAAGCACCTCTGGTGTGTGCTGAGCCTAGGTCCGGTGGTGTCCTTCTCTGACCTGCCTTCGGAAGTAGCGGATGGCAGAAAGCGTGCCAAAACTTGCCAGGAACACTGGAAAAGAGCCCAACACATTTCCAGAGTGAGTCTGGGTGCTTCTTCCAAACCTGAAGATCTTCTTTCAGACTTGAAGATCACAAGCTACTTGGCTCACTCTGGTCCATGGGACCTAGGGGGGTCGCTCCCCTCCCTTTCTCAGACCCCTCCTGCCTTTGGTCTTCGTCCCCACCACACTGTGCTTGTTCCCAGTGTGTTCAGTCCCGAGCTGCCCACAGCCTGGCCGACCACATCTAGTCCTGTATTTTGGGCACACAGATCACACCACCATTTCACAAGAAATGTCTATTTTAAGGGAAACACAACATAGATTTCATGCCTGTGGTAGAGACGGATGGTGGTTAGATATACAGGTTTATGTAGAGATCTAATGGGTCTAATCTCGGATGAGAATGCCACAGCAGGAAATCTCACCAGGACTTCAGGACAGTCCCTTCATTTTCTACTTCTGTTTGGATCAGGAAGATACCAAGAAAAATATAATTTTGTGGGTTATCGGTGGATACTTTGATGCCAGCCAAAAGCAGAAAAAACCCAAAACCCAGAATCAGAAAATGTAGAGATACAAAAAATAACTAATGGAGATTATACATGGTTTTATCTTGGCTTGTAAGGGAGCTGGGAACTCAAGCCATGCCTTTGAACTTCCTAGTTTAAATTCAGACTTGATTTTGATTTATGTGTTAGAGCCTGGGACTTAGACAGTGAAATTCAACTTGTTAGACCCTAAAATGCCAAAAGAGAGTCACTAGCCCAGGATGTCAAACTATCTATTGCGTCTCCTCCTTGCGGGGTGCTTATTGCACACTGGGTTATGCAATCCTGAGGGCACGAGGCCCACATCCCGCTTTTTGCACCCTCTCTGAGGCCACAGCTACCATCTAATACTAAGAAGGCAAGGAGAAGCAGGCCAAAAGCTCCTTGTGATGATTGCACTGAGCAACTTTAGCTAATGAGCTATTCTCAGCCTGAGGTGTCAGCTTCCTGTGTGACCTTAGCGGGGAACATTCCTCCCCCGGACGAGCAGCAGGAAGCCCTGGCCCCGGTGTCTCACCCCGCGGCGGGGGCTCTCCTGTGCCCACGGGCCAGACCCCATGTGCAGCTGCTGCAGCCAGGGCAGGGCTGCTGCGCTTGCCGTCTCATGCCCTGCTCATCCAGCGACCTGCACCCCTCGGACCACAGCTCAGCTAATTCATGCTGCCCGAGCTTCCTCTCTCCCCACCCGCTATTCAAATGCTGTGGTTGGAGAGGAGAGGAACTGACAGAGCTCCGTTTATTCGCACGACTCAGTGCACCAGGATAATACTTCAGTTAAGCTGTATTTAGAAAAATTATTATACGTTTACAGCACGTTAGAAAAATACGTGCATTTGTTCCAGCTGACATGAAGGAGTATACACCTGCATGCTCGAGGTCCTGATTCAGCTTCTAGCCAGCACAGAGCCTAAAGAAGCCTCTCTTCCCCTGACACCCTGGTACTGGTCCCTGTCAGAGGCTGGATGGAGCCAGGCCAAAGCTAGGAATACAGACTTGTCCTCTGGCTCAGCTCAAGTCAGCAGGGACTTTGTATGGGGGAAGGACAACCTGAGTGAGTTGTCAGGACTGTCATTTCTACAGGAGAGAGAAGGTATAAGAAAGTAACAGGACACTTTGGAAAAGCAGGAAGATGACTGCATTGTCCCACAGTGTTAGGTATGTTAGCATCCCTGCCTTTCTCCCTGCTGTCTTCCATGAGCTCCTTCCCACCCCTTTCCCGCCAGGCTGGGCACCGTACGTACTGGTCTTCCAGGCATCCGGAGCCTGCAGGTCGGAGGTCTTCACTGCCCAGGACGCAAAGGCACAGAAGACGAGACACATGTCTTTGTGGGTCAGTGCTAGCGGAGCCTCGGGCCTCCCTGCGAGAAGAAGAGCACGAGGCTTGGGGTTTTGCGACGCCTCCTCTGTCACAGCAGGCTCCAGCCCCTCTGGCACAGTGAGTCCCTTGCGCTCCCAGAGAAATACATCTTTGTCACCCATTTTCCCTCCCAGAAGACCTTTTTTCACCATTAGTCAAGTCAAACATGTCTATTTAGGACTCAGGTACATTTCCTAAGGAGAGGGGCACAGTTTTCACCCCTCACAGCTTTACACTTTGTTAAGAGCCTGAGGCAAATATATGTTAATGCTACCCATGGGCCTGGGAGGTACAGCCAGCGGACATGCAGCCTCCAGGGCCTCTGCCTCACCACCTCCCTGCATTTCTTCCCAGCGCACTCCTATGGGGTGGCTGGAAGCGGGGAGTAGGTTTAGGGGAGAGCAACTCCCGGGCTGGCTGCCGACGCGCTGGGGCTGCAGGCAGGCCCCTCTGGGCAGGGTCCCCTTCCTGCAAGACGGTGCCCCAGGATGCATGCAGCTCTGGTCCAACACAAAGTGCCCCGAGAAGCACAAGGGCTCAGCATCTCTCCGTGGATCCCGACTCACTCCTGCTGCCTGCTAGGACCAAGGCGGGGGACAGCCCTGCGTGCTCTGCATTTCTTTCTCTGCCGGAGTTCCAGTCTAGCACAACTTGAAGGCATGTTGCAAGAGCAGGCTATTTTTGCTCCTATGTTTATTTGCTCAGGATTTTAATTAAAGCGGGCTTATTGATTAATTATGACCATGGCAAAGGGTTTTTTCCTCTGTGCAAACAGACTGGAAGCTCTATTTTGAGGCACCCTTTGGGATGACTCATTCATTGTTTGGTTTTAATATTAACTGTGGCTGTAAGCATCATACAAGCTTTAAGATTAATACATGGGCTGTCCTAGTAGGTCAGACTTGCTCTCTCTTTATTCCGGTTTCTCTTACCTGTCTCCAGTAACAAAGTTCAGGTAACCTCTGAGGTCTCTGGAGGGTGTTTATCAAATCAGTGTGTGTTTTAAAGCCCCCCTCCCTTCTTTCAGCTGGAAGCCTTCGACAAGTTCCACTCCGTGCACACCTTTTCCCCCACCAATATTAGATCGTTTAGCAGCCCAGCCATAACAAGACAGCAGCCAACGCTTTATCTCAGGGGCATTAGTTCTTTGGTGCAGAAGGATTTTGCTGCTTTGCCTCCCATTCCCTCATCAGAAATACAGGTAACTGGTTCTGCAGGCAGTTGGATGGCACTGGGATGGGGGATTTCTATCTCTACCAGACCTTGCAATAACACCAGCCATGTTTAATGCAGCTATCCACTTCAGTAAGTTTTTCTTGGCCGGAATGCAAAAGAATAGATTAGATCCACAGTAAGTTATATCCATTCAGGGGGACAACTGAACCAGCTTGGACAGGGACCTTGGGCCAGACCGAGTTTCAGCCTGTTGCATGCATGCTGTCATGACCACCTCTGCCCCAGGACTGGAGTTTGCGGGGAGCAAAGCAAGTTATGCGCAGAATATACCCAGATTCCCTGTCCATGCCTCCTGCAGCACTGGGAGCTACCCTGCAGCGCCTGGCCAGCAGCACTCACTTGGTTTAGGGACAGCCTGAGCATCACGAGAGAGAGCCAATGCGACACAGCATGTCACGGTGGTGGCTTTAGCCACACTTCTAAAGATCCCTGCTAAAGCCCAGGGCTGCTGTGTGACAAGGCAACATGCGAAGGCTGTGATTTCAGATCAGCTACACCTGGCAGAGCCCACCAGAATGGTCCCACCTGTACAGTGGCTTTAATGCTGCTGCAGCTGGAGGGGAGATGGCTGCAGCAGGGCCAGAGCTGGCTGCCAGGCTTCCCAAGGGGCAGTGGGAGCAGGGGAGACCACCCAAGGCAGAGGCGTATCTCTATGTGCAGCAGCGAGCCAGGGCTGTTGGGCAGGGGGTAACAGTGCTTTACCTGTCAGCGCAAGGGCCATGTCCAAACCTTCCGGCCGCGCCTGGCCTCTTCCCAGCGGAGCCAGTGGGACAACGGGGAGCTTCTCTCCAGATTGCCTCCGCACAAGAGCCTGGGGGGCTGGGGCTTGGCCTCTGATGAGATGCATTGGCCTTTGCAGGAGGGACTTCAAGGTCCCCACAGCTTTCTTCACCTCGGAGGCTGGGGTGAGTGAGAAAATCCCTCTCCAGCCCACCCTGTCCCCAGGCCCATCTGGAAAGAAGTATTCATATGCCTCAGGGCCCGAGATAACCAGGGAGTCTCTGACTGGGACCAGGTTGGAATCCTCATTTTGCAGCTGAGCATGGTCCAAGCTGCTGAACTTCTTTCGCTTCCTGTCTTTACCCTTGACTTTTTTCCTGTTTTCTTCTGGTTCATCAAAAAAATATTCATACAGTTCAGGCAAGGATATTTCCCTTTCTAAGGGTGTTCTCTCCCCTTCTACCAAGTTCCCCGTTCCTTCTTCTTCCCCTTGGGAATCACAGAAAAAATAGTCGTACATCTCAGGCCAGGTCACATCCAGGGTGTCTGCCCTTGCAGAGGCCCCGGCTGTGAAGCAAGGGGGACTCAGCTCCACGGGGGTCTCAACTACAGGCTCCCCACAAGCTCCCCCAGCATCATCCCCTCCAAAAGCTGCCATGCTCTTGGGATGGAGAGGCTTCCCCGGCGTCTCCTGGCATGCCTCCCCCGAAGGAGCCATGGCAGAGATTGCCGGCACATTGTCACATATGCCCAAGCCACCAGCCTGCCCTGGCTTTGAATGCTTGATGGCCTTCACCTTCCCCAGAGGCTGTGCCCCCGGCTCCTTCACCTTCTGCTTCAGGGGAGCGCTCACGGCTGGGTCACCCTCGTCTGCGCCAGGGCCAGGCACCGGCCGTTTGCCGTCCCCTGCTTCCTCACTCCCCAGCCTCCCAGGAGCTGGCTTGGCTGCCTTCTCCTTCACTTTGCTCTTTCGTGAGGACAGTGGCGAGCTTAAAGGTGCCTTTGCGGGTATGCCAGTCCCCTGTGCCACAGCCCCCGCAGGCTCCCTGTCCCCCTGGACCCCCTCAGTGGCACTGGCTCCACGTTGCTTGCGGCTCTTTCTCATCTGTCCTGGCACCTTGGGCCTCACGACGTCTGGGGATCCAGCTGGGGAGCTCGGCTCGGCACCCGCTCTCTCCCCGCTCATCTCCTCTCGCGCCGGGCAGACGGGTGCTTTGGGTGCAGACTCCAGGGCTGGGCTCGGGGGGTGGTCGCGCAGGGGTCCCCGTAGCCCAGGCTCTAAGCGGGAAGCGCTGCTAGGACTTTTCCTCGGCAAACCCTCTGGGGAGGTAGCCAGTACCGGCAAGCTGCCCTGCACCGGAGCCCCCGGCTGTGCCGCCACCAGGCTGCCACGGGGCTGTTCCCCTCCTGCATCCCCTCCCTTTTCAGGGGTGCTTGTTCCAGCTGGGTGCCTGGGAGGCTCCATGGCCTGACTGCTGCTGGCCGCTCCTTTCTCCGATGCTGATGCCAACGCTGGCTGCGGTGGTGCTGCTTCACATGCTGTGTCCTGCGCTGGGCTGCTTTCGGCTGTGCCACCAGCCGGGCCGGCAAGGGGGGCTGCAGGGGGACAGGGGGGCTGCCTCCCCTGCGTGCTGGGCATTGGAGCGTAGGAAGGGCAGCCGGGCTTGTCGCTCTCGCACAGAAACCTGCCGACCGAGCCCAGGTCCGCTTCGTCCTCGCTGCCCGAGAGAAGCTCCGGCAGGGCGAGGTACCCACCGGCGGGCCAGCGCAGGGAGGCGTCTCCAGGCACCCCACGTGGGGCAGAGCTTCCAGTGCCAGGCCCTGGCCTGCTGCCCACCCTCGCTGCGATCTGCCCGTTTGTGCTGGCGCGGCAGTCCCTCCCCGGCACGCCGTCCCCTTGTTCAATGTCACTGAGGCACTGCTCCTCGGCCGTGGCCAGGGCGACAGGCGCTAGGTTGCATTCCTCCGACGCCAAGAAGAACTCAGCCCAGTCCCTGTCGTTCAGCTGGATGCTGTACTCGAAGTTATCCATGTCTGCAGCAGCAAAGCAAGGGGAGGGGACCGGAGAGAGCAGGGCATGAGGAGGGGGCACCAGCATCAGCAGACATAGCCGAGGTGTGTGCCCCTAGCCCTTTCACCCCGGGTTCCTGCCCTGCTTCCCTGCCATCCGCATTCACTCATCCTCACTTGTTTCCAGCTGAAATCGGTGGGAGGCAAGAGCAGCCCCTGGCAGATTCAGCAGGACAGGTATCGCTGTGCTAGAGCATAACCCAGCCAGCAGTGAGAGAGACCGCTACTACCCCCCTCAGGTCCCTTCTGCCTCTGCTCCCCGAGCACAGCAGCACAGAGGGTTTGGGAGTCTCTCCACAGCAGCATCGCATCTCACATCCCCCTTTCCTACTCCTTTTGCCTATAACCCATTCAAAAAAGTGGAGCATGTACGCTCTCGAGCATTCCTGCTGCCAAGGCATCATGCATGAAGGTAGCATGAAGCACAGTCCAAACAAGGACACTTCAGCAAGCCACAGCAGCCCCTTCCATACCCGTGGCTCTGGGGAGGGAGATGCAACAGAGCCCAAAACCAGCAGGGGTGATCCAGCGGCAGGAGAAGAAGCAGAGAGATCACAAAGCTGCATCCTACCTGTACCACAACCTAAGCCGGTGATGGAGCCATTCAAAGAGCCACGCAGGAAAATCCTCCCAGCACAACATGATGCTGTACCCTTGACGGGGGCAGAGAGCTCAGCTCCAGCACTGATCCATTGAGGGGCTAAAAATAGACACCCCCCCTCCCGCCCCAGTGTGTCACTTGAGATCCGAGTGTGATGGGTTCAGAGAGGGCAGGTCCATATATAGAAGCTGGTGGGGAAGATGTGAGGGTGCCAGCCAATGTTTCAGTCCCACAGCCTCTGGGGTCTCTGGGACCACTCCTGATGCCACTGCTTACTTCTTCCCTCTGCCTGGGATTGCTCCGTGGGATGGCCAGCAGAGGAGGGGCCCAGGCCCATACCACAGGGCTCACAGCCTTTAGCACAAGGCGGAGCGTGACATCTGGATGGCAATGACGGGTTTTTCAACATACCTACCTCTGCGGCTCAGTCTGTAGGTTAGCCATTTCTAGGGTGACAAAAACATGCCTCGGGGGCATCGTTTGCCTATCGATAGCACTCCCTGGGCACTTATTGCCAGCCTACTGCAGATTTACATCAAAAGATCACAGCTGCTGTCATGGTCTTGTGATAAACCTTGCATGGTGCGTAACAGCTGTCCCACACAGCCCAGGAGCGTCTGGTGTGGGTGGAAGAGGGAGCCTGGGACGAGGGAGTTACAGGGGAAGCAGCTGGCCAAGGGTGGCCTGGCGGGTCAGCAACCAGAGCTAGAAATAGCCCTCAGCTCCTGCGAGTCCTGGAGCCTGCCTCCCACTGCATGCCCTCCCCTGTCCCAGGGGCCAGAAATAGATGCCCTGAAGTAGCTGCCTGCAACATGGAGCCTGCGAGTGTGAGCCCAAGCCCAGCTCCAGGCCCTGCTGCCCCGAGGGGGGCGAGCACTGCCCTGAGGCTCCAGCCACCCCTTTGGTCTCCAGGCTGCTGTAGACCCCAAACTACTGGAGATGGCCAGCCATGTAGATGCTGTGGGAGCCAAGAGGGGCCCACATGTGCCGCATCCACCTCGGGGGTCCTCAGTGGGGCCAGGGTGATGGCCATGCCACCCTGCACGCTCCTGAGAGCTGGGGCTAGCACCCAGCTCCTGCCCCACAGGGGAGAGGGCAGCTGGGCCTCCTGCCCTGCCCTGCTCTGCCCTGCCAGCACCGGCCATCCTGCGGGAAGGAAGCTCCCCGTCGTGGCTGCCTTCACGCACTGCACTGCCAGGGAGCGAGCCAGAAGCACGCAGCCCACCAGCAGCTGGAGCTGAAGCACATTGCCCCACGCTTCCAGGTAAATATTGACCAGGACATGCTTCCTTTCTTCATGCTCCGGGCTGACGCACACAGGGGATTGTCGAGCCGAGAAAATATGGAAGGAAAGAGGTCTGCTATCTTTCCATCCTATCTCGTTTCTGATCTGACTACACCCTTCTCCCGCTCCCCCTCACACGCGCTCGCAGACACAGAAGGGAAACCAACAGGCTTCCTTTTCTTGGCTGCAGTCGACTTCCTTCCCTTTGAGTCCAGCAGCCAGGGTTAGTCAGAGAAACCTTTAAACTCTGCCTTGCAAACCGCACCAGAGAACATAAAAGAGACAGAGGCAGCGAGACGGAACTGGAAGCCAGCAGCGGGCTGGCGGCCCGCGTTATCAGTGTCACATTTAAAACCAATGCTGGAGCAGCCACACACCAAACCCAACAGGAACTGCACACACCCCACCACATGTTCCACCCTGGCCTCAGAGACACAAACAAGTCTCGGAGCAGGAGACCTCCAAGTATTTATTTAGCTGTCCAGGGTAAAGCCCACACACTGTCCTTGGGGAAATTACGCATCTGCTAGCGCTTCCCTGCCTTCCTCTGGGGGGCCCATAAAAGTGCAGCATGGACTTCAAGGGCAAGGCATGCTTCCCCGAGCCACGCAGGCTGCAGAAGGGGCATTATGCCGTCTGCGAAGGACATCCAGCAGTTGGAGTGCGGACAGATCGTCTCCAATTTCCTTCTGGCGTGTGGTGCGTGACCCTATGCCTCTCTGGGATACCTGGCCCTCTGGATCCGTCTTCAGAGGAGCTGATGGCAGATGCTGGGATGCTGAAGGGCTGCTCCAGCACCTCCAGGCCAACGTGACCGGCAGACGCCACCTGCCGAGCTGCGGGCAGGCAGGCACACGCCTCCCCACCACCTCCCAGCACCTCCAGTATTGACGCTTTGGTATTAAGGACATTATATAAATAACTAATGTCAATGTGTAATTAGAGAAGGGCCTGAAATAAAGCAGTGGATGAGGCCCCTCTCTGCCTGATGACATAGGACACAGCGTGGGAGAAAGAGCCAGAATCAAGGGCATGGAAAAGGGAGCTAGGCAAGAAAACCGGGAGTGCCATGGAAGGGCCCTTCCTTTGGCATAAAGACCGGACCCCTTCTGTGGCTTCAGGCTCCGTGTTCATTATTCCCAGTCTAACAGGACTTCAACAGACTGACGGGGGGGAAGGAGCTATCAGAGCTGTATAGAATAATACTCTAAGATAAGCAGTTTCCCATTAGGAAAATCCATCTGGGAAAAGTCTACCTTCACAGAGCTTTTACAATCTGCGCTAAAACGTCACAAGCATGGTGGGGGGTGTGTGTTTGGCTGAATTCACTGCCGAGACAACACAGACAATGCAGAGAAATGTGGGTCTGACTGCAAACATGCCCTCCCTGTCCTGATCTAGGCCCATCTCATGCTGTGTGTTAGGGGTCGAAGAGAGTGATGAGTTTGCAGGGAAAGCAATGGGGAAAAAACCTGAACGTAACGGGAAGGGAAATATGTCCACAGCTTCAGGAGCAAGACTACATTGGCCCTCGCTGCTTCCCACTGCCTGGGACAGACAGCTCTATTTGTGGCCATTTTCTCATGCCTTCTTCCACTTTGGCTTGATCATCATCCTTCAGCCTCGGTCAGTGATATAGCATGTCCTTGTCTGCCCATCTCTGGCTGATCCCTGGACTCTGGTCTTCTTCTCTCACAGCACCAGCCTTTCCATATTGTGATCTCTCCCAAGTCTAATTCTTTTCTCCCCTTCCATAAATTCCTGGGAGGTACAAACTGCCATATCGATAGCTCAGCCCTTCATGTCCAGGAGTAGGGAATGCTGAGCTGCTCAGGTACAGCTTCTACCTTGCACCATTAACAGCCATGAGACCTCCTTTGTGACAGGGAAAGAGCAATCAGGGAGCTTAGATCTACCCCAGAGAAAGCCTGGAAGTAACGGTTACTCCGTGCTGAGGAAGGGGTTAAGTCTGCATTGAAACTCAGAATGCAGTGGAGCTGCACGAGTCTGGTTTTGCTGGTTTGGGGGCAGGTGAGTGGCTAGGAATTATCACCCCCAAACCATAAAAGATCTGCATTGTTTTTGCCTAAACCCTTTAACTGTTTTGGTTTTGGTTTTTTTTTTTTCCCCTGAAACTCACTCCCCGGCCTCTCTTAAAATTCAGGCCCATGCTTCCCGAGCAGCCAGCAGCGGGCTCACTCAAAGGTCAGCCTTAGCTGACTTGAAACTAAGCCCACACTTGCTTGAAACTCTGCCAAGCTCTTCCAAAAGGCTTGTATCCTGGCCTGAGTTTCGGGTTGCTAATCCAAGTCTCACTGGGTTTCAGGTTTCCCTGCAAGCTTTGGCTTTGCTCTACACAAGAATAGCCTCAGGCCACATCTATTCTGCTGGCTGGACCCTGCCTGCCGGGACAGGGGTGGCAGCAGGCAGCCACCTCCAATGCCAAGAAAGAGGCAGGGCAAACAGGGCACACAGCTGCCTCAGAGCCACAGGATACAAACGGGCGCAATACCCATGACCCTGGACTCACTGTCCCTGAGGGGCAGGTTCTGCAACTCCCCAGCCTTGCCTCTCTCCGGGTGCTGCCAGCCAGGATAGCCAAGGGGCTGTGAGGCCACCGTGCCCTGCCCCAGTGCGGTGCGTGGCCAGAGCGCCGGGCGGGACGAGCCGTGCGAGCCACAGGAGCAGCTTCTGGCAGCTGGAGGGCAAGGAAAGACCTGAACCGCCCTGAAGCTTAGCAGTCCAAAGTTAACCCACTGCATTGCTTTAATGTGAAGTACGGCACAGTAATACCAGCCCAGGGCACGGTCTGTTGTGGCTGTAGTGTTTCTGGCTCCGGACCAGCAGCTGTAAGGCCAGGTGACCACTGGCATGTCACGGCCATCTCGCTTTTCACCTTGCTCGCTGATGTGAGACAAATCAAGCACGCCAAGCTCTCTGCAAGTCATACCCAGGCAGATAGAGCTATTCTATATTTTTACAAGTCCTGAAAAGAGGCTGCTGGGCTGAAGTTCCAGCTCACGGGAATCAGTTTCACCACTGAATCCAACAGATCAAGATTGTACCTGTGGAACTAATTTTTCCTGCCATTTCCACTAGATGTCACTTACAGCCAGAAAGTTAGCACTTTCCCTAGATTTTTAACCTCCTCCCAATGCGCACAGGTCTATGCTAATCCTAAAAAGGGGGTTTAGATGTCCAGGACATTAGGACTGTAATGGTATTAGAGCAGTCAGGATAGAAGGCTGTAAAGGGGGGGTGATGTCCTGAGCATCCCATCCAGCTGGTGTGGTGCCTCTAGGGGAAAGGAAAAAGCTGCATTCTGTAAGGCTTGGAAGAGCAGAGTCTTTGCTAACGCTGACTTGTGTATGTTGGGAGTCTTTAAAGCAAACCTGTCCTGCTTTGTGCTGCAAGGTTAGATGTTCAGTGATCCACGCAGGTAGGTCACCAGCTGTCACGTGTGGGTGTCCAAATCTCCAAGCCAGCAGGCAGCTCTATCTCTGCAGTCAGCAACCTGTCCTAAGCGCTTTGGGGTAAGACCAGTAGTGTCCTGACCCTGGGGTCACAACATGGCCCAGGGCCAGGGCCACTCCGAGCCCTCTGGACAGCAAAAACACCCATTTGCGTCTCCATCCTAGCGCCGAAGTGGCTGCCCTCCCTCACCCCACAAGGCTGGCACCACACCCAAGTGCTGGCTCAGACCTTTCCTTCAGGGCTCTTCTTCATATGCAAAAGAGAGGGGTGCAGGCACCCCAGGGCATTGCTGAGCCACCCCTTACACCTACCCCACCCACAGCAGGACCTGCCTCCCCTCCCCACAGCCCCGTCTCCTTCACAGTCCCACCAGCAGGCTGAGCTGGGGGGCAGCTCCTCTCCTGGCCTTCTGGGAGGCTGCGGGGGCTCAAGGGAAGGACCAAAGGCCCCTCTGTGTGCCTTCCCCACCCTGCTGCTCCTGCTGCCCCTGTCCCAGCACGCTCCACCTCAGCTCCCTCCCCTGCTGGGGAGGTAGCACTGAAAGTAGTGAGGGCTGCCCGAGCTCAGCATGGGAGAAGGTGAGATTGCACCTCTCACTTCTGGGATCAGGTTCTCTGCCAGACAGATGCCATTGTATCAGGTACTTTCAGCTTGCTGCTAAAGGTTTAACCAGCTATTGTATCTGTGCTTAGTGAAAAAATGGTATTTTGGGCAATCCCAGCTGAGGATGAGGCGGTCCTCAGACCCGTGTGGTAAAGGCATGAAGCAAAACTCACAGCAGCATGAGCTGGTGTCTTGGGCCACCTCTTTGGTGTTCTTTTCTCCTGCACCCAACATCATGACATGAGGGGGAGAGGCTGCTTGGGGCTGGAACAGTGGGGGGAAGGCACTGCTGGCCAGCACGCTGTCCCTGGCCCTTGGGCGCTGGAGCAAGCTCCTGAGTGAGAGGCAGAAAGAGAGAAGGACCTGAGACTTTCATCAAGTGTCAACTTGGCGAAGCTTTCGCCTCCCCATTCTGGCTGTGGGCCTGGAAAGGGCAACGGTAGCTGGACCTGCAGCCACAGCTCCATTTTCTGTCCAAGTCGCTGATTAATTATGTTTTGGGTTGAAAGGGCCTCCCCTCCCACCCCAGCCCCAAATGCAAGCTGTTCCACATCTGCAGGACTCTGTCAGTCCTCAAGGTCCCGGTTTCTTCGCCCCTGCGCTGCCCACCCCCTTCCAAACAGATCCTATTCCCAGCTGAACGGGGCATCGCGGTTGTGTTATTCTAACTCGCAGCAGATCGGCCAGTCCACTGATCTCAGCCCACCCACTGCCAGCAGCTTCAAAGAGCAAAGGAGAGGTCAGGTTGCAAGCACAACAGACACCGGTAGCTCCTTGCACACGGCTGCTCTGCTCACCCGCTCTCCCGAGGGCGGGCGGGAGAGTCCTGGCGCAAAGGCTCCAGCTCCAGGGGAGGCTGCCTTGTGCAGCACTCCGGTCTGGCTTGAATTAAATCAGCCTTGAGAACTGATGACATTAACCCTCTGAAGGCTGGGGCTGTAAAATGGGAATCCCAAAATACTTGTTTGTTATGGACAGCTGCACTCCCCTCCGTCCGCGGGCAAGAGCTTCCAAATCACTCACAGACATGCCGGCACTGTTTACTGCAGCAAGGGACAGTGGAACTTGTGCCAGCTGTTGAGGAGTGAGCTGTGCCAACAAGCAGCACTGCAGAGCATTGCACTGTGCAGACTGATCCCCAAAGCCTGAGGAGTCCAAATGCCACTGTCAAAAAAGCTAAAGCTCTCTGCAAGTTGAAGGCTCCCAAGGACCCGACTACATCATTCACCTGCTTTTGAAATACGCTGCCTTCGGTCGCTTGTGAATTAAAAGCCCCAATCCTCTGATTAGCTCTTTCCAGGGAGTTAATTTGTTTCCACATTTTGAATATAAAAGCCCCACAGAGAATCACAGCCAGGAGAATAACAACCAGTGGTCCTTATCTCCTCAGGTTGAAGATTATTAAAGAGGTTTCAGCAGCAAAATTAGGATTAGAGCTGGGCCAGTACCACAACAGTTCTTGATTATCCATCTGAGTGCCTAAGGCAGTGTGTGTGCTTGGAGGCCTCCCAGCAGCCAGGGCAGAGCAGCAAGTGCAAAGCCTGAGTCAGGACAAAGGAAGGAGCTTTATTTACATCCCGGTAACACCTAGAGCTCCTGCCTGCCTGCAAGGGGGCTGATTCTGCCGGGGGAGCCCAGTGCAAGGGAGAAAAGTTGTGCGGGACATGGAGAGAACAGCCAAGCACGAGGTGACACGAGACGCAGAAGCACAGGGCTGGGACATGATGTTCCAGCGATTAGTGGTGTCCCAGTTTTGCTGGCAAAATCAGAAATCAGAGCCTGGCTGGCTCCAGGGGCCAATACGCTGCTCTTGTCCACTAGACTGGGACGGCTCAACCGGCCTTCACAAGTTCTGATCTTAGCTGTAGGATGCCATTGTAGTTCTGCAGTCAGGGAACAGAAACATCTGGGCATGATTCCTCTGCCCTAGCTGCAAAGCATAAACAGTGATTAGGGAGTTATTTGGGACCATTTAACTGTGCTGTGCACATGCAAGCGAGCGTATCCAAACACAGCACCATCTTACGGAGAGGACAGGTCTTCCCACAGCTCTCACCTTCACTTGCTCCCTGCTTATGACTGTTCAAACACAAGTCAGGTCAGTGCTGGCCACCCTAACATGCTCTTACTCCCCTTAACCAGGTCTAGGAGCTCCTACACACACATGCAGCTTTTGCTGGATGAGTGTGCTGCCTTCATGAACGCTGAGCAGCTTCCTTAGGACGAGCTTCTCTGCATGTACTCCTGCACTCACCTCCGGTTGCACCCCCCCATGTTCAGGGCTCCGTGTTTTCCAGCACAAAGACCACTACCGCCCCTAAGTACGCCCATACTGTACACAGTTTGCTGGCCATGGATCAATCTGCCTCCGAGCAGAACCAAACAAACCCACCTCCCTCTATCAGGCTATTGTCTTTTGAGGAAATGTTATTGTTCCAGTCTTTGAAATAATGCTTCAGCAAAACCCCTCCACAGCAGTGATTTCTTCTCATCTTCCTGTCTCCCCATGCCACATCTGGGAATCCTGTTTGAAGTGCACATTTTTTCCTCCCCTTCTTACTGAAGGCAAGCTATTTCTTCCCCCTATTCCTTCTGAGTGGGGTGGATGTGTAGCTTGCATTTGTATTTGCATACCAGTTATTTGGGTTCTGACTGGGGACTGGGTGTTTCTGAGCTATTGAGATCCTTTGCATGCTGCAAAAATTCTTGTGCTTCTTTGAAAAGAACTTAAGGTAGCAAATCCTGCCTGGGGTGACAAGGAAGACCATGTTTTTCAGCTCCAGTCAGGCTTTTTACTGGCAAGGGCAGAGAAGACAGTTCCAGGACCCATGCACTAGAAAGTAGATGAGGTCTGGGGTGTATTTTAGGTCACCCCAGCTTTTTTTGCGTGACCTTGCTTGGGACTCACTCTCTCTACTTGTGTTTCAGTGCCCTGGCTGTAAAACAGGGATGCAATAGCTCCTTTGCCTGTTCAGCACCCTTTCCCTTTCTGCACTGTGCCAAGCACAACAAAGTGCCTCTCTGGACCAGAGCCTCCAGACGCTGTTGTAATAACAGTGCTAATAATAATAACAGCCCAGATGCACAGCACTAATGGAAATCTCTGTGCTACCTGGGGCTGCCAATGACTAATCTCTGGCCATTGATTTAGCAGCTGAGACCAAGCTGAAGAGACAATAACAACTGCAAAGGCAGGAGCAGGCACCAGAATTACAGCTGGAGTGAGATGAAAGGCTTGGGAGGAGCATGGGTCTACCCCTTCGCTCTTGCAGCAGTGCGTAGGACTCCTTTTTGCTTTGATAGCCAGGACGATTGTAGAAATATGGCATTTCTACCTTGTATCCACCCGATCTGAAGCTAGTCCTGTCCGCAGCTGTGACCATTACCTGACCTGAAAGCAGCCCCCCCCTCCACTGCACGCAGCTCTTGGGCCTCTGGAGGCCTCGAGCCTCCTCCAAGCCCTTTCCCCAGAGATAGGCAAAGAGCTGCTCTTCCTCTTCCCTTTGCAAGCAAAAGGATCGGGCCTCGCTGCCGGCGCCACGCAGCCTCTCATCTCCCCCATCCCCACCCTTTAGTGGGGCAAGAGCCCCCTTGGGCCCTGCTCCACAGGGAGCCTCGGCCGAGCTAATCGGCCCTGCGTGGGGCAGCCGGAGGTAATTGCCCAGGCAGCAGCCCAGAGTCCAGGGCGGGCAAGGGGCTGGTGAAAACAGAGGCTGAAACAAGTCAGGCAGCAGCTGACTGTTCATACACCTTTTTATTTCTCCCCTGGGGGATAGAGGCTTAGAAAATCCCGGCATGGGACCAGGGCTCCCCTGTTCTGGCATCTTAACAAGAAGCAGCTGCTTGAGGCAGAGTGAGGAATCACACAAGGAAAAGGCCCCATTGCATTAATTAAAGGTCACGGGGCCATTCCAGAGGCTTCCCAATTACCTCTGGAAGAGTGTCGCTAATGTGAGATAATGATGTCATACAGCCACTAATGAGGCAGGTTATCCAAACCCCAGGCCCCCCCAGCCCCCCTCCCCAAGAGGATGTGCTATCACCAGCAGACAAGCCAGAGGGAAAATGGCCACTCTTCCCCCTCTCGCTCCCCTCCACCTCTTCCTTACCGACGCGCCTCATGGCTGCCCTGCCAGATAATGGAGCCCAGGGAGGCAGGAGGAGAGGCCAAAGCCTTCTTTGAGGTTTTTGTGCTGAGGAGCGTCTCAGCAAGGCCCCTTCTCCTCTTGCACAGTGAATTGCTCCTCAGAAGCAATGTCAACAGGATATTGTTCGGTACTGACCCCGCTCCCTTATTGCTCAGGCCAAATCCAGCCCCATTAGCGCTCCTTAACTGAACGTAATTTGGAGCTGAAAATCTGCCTCCCGGTATGGAGGGCTCCAGCCCCTCAACTCCTTGCGCCCCTGAGCAGGGGGATCTCCAGCAAGCAGGGCGTATCGGCCCTGGCTGGGGAGAAAAGCCACCAGCCCTCGTCCCGTGAGGCCCTGCTCAGCACTGGCCTGGTGGCACCGGCTCCTTCATGCCGGGAGGCAAAGTGCCCCATGGGCTCTGCCCGGGCAGGGGACACGCCGTCTGAAGGGACAGTCCCCTCTGGGGAGCAGCCATGCCCTCACCTCCCCTCAGACCTGAGCTCCGGGGGCTGCGCTCCCAAGAGCTGCTTTGTCTGGTAAAACTTTGACTAAAGCAGCCACACAGGGGTCTTGGGTCAATATTGGTTTTGGGGACAGATGGAAAAAATGTTGAAATGTTCAATTCTATCCACCCTCCGCTGTGCTGCTTGTCTCCGGCCTCAATGCCTGGGCAGTCTAGGAGTGTAAACACCTCTTTGTCTTACGGCTCAGGCACCAGGCAGGAGGTAAGGAGACAAAACGCTGTAACAGAGATTAAAGTAAGCCCACAAATGGGAAAAAGCCACAGGGCCCCGAGTTCTTTGAATGGGAAGAGGAAAGGGGACAGAGAGCGAGAGAAGCGCCCAAAATAAAACAAACAGCGCGTACATCTGGAGTAGAGATATGTCCATCCCGAGCTTCAGAACCAATGGGAAGGGGGACAGATCATCTCTTTCTGCCCTAATTCTGCTGTGGCCAGTGAGGGCAGTGGCGGGCAGCACCACACAAGCTCTGTGCCCCTCCTGGGAGCAACCAGCCGGTCTCAGCCTCTCTCCTAGCGAGGGGGGACGTAGCAAAGCAAGCAGTCCAGCAGCCTGAAAGGCTCACACCATCACCCTCAGAAACTTCGCAGTCCTGCTCTCCAGCGCAGCCCCAGGGAACACACAGCTTCCCCCCAGGCCCTGAGCAAAGGGTGCTTGCCTTGCAGCTGTGTGGATCAAGCCTTGTGGGCCCAGGATGTTTCCGAACCAAAGGAGGGACCTTCCCCAGCATCCCCCACCCCGCAGGAATGCCAGAGGCTCATTTTCCGTCCCTGCAACATTCACCTTAAAAACATCAAAACTCTGCACTATGGCCGAATTGATCTGGCTACACAGGAGGGAATCATGGAGGAGAAGCTGCATGGTTGCATGAAAGCCATGGCCTCAGCCTCAGCTGCAGAAGGCAGTGGCATCCACACCATGGAGGAGCAGTGACCCAGTCCCTGAGTGCATTCTCCAGGGTTCTGCAAAACAGGCAAGGTTTCTGGTCACCAGGCTTCTGCAAAATTGATGGTTAGGAGAAATCATGCTTCAGAGACAGAGCAAGCGCAGTTCGGCACCAGTCTGGCTGCTCCCTCTTGAACACAAACGGATCCAGCACTGAAGTTACCATGCAGCTCTTGGGAGGTGATTAGAGGTTAGCAGCTTCTCCTTGGGCTCTCTCTTTTGTGTTTCCTGCTGTATGCTCAGGTAGTTTCTGCAGCAGCAATGATTTGTTCCCCCTATGAGGCATTGTCCTAAGCATCCTCTTTCTTTAGGTCCTGCCTTTTGCCTTTCCAGGTAATCTCTCTTTCAAGGCAAAGTACTTATTTCTAACCAGCTCAACAGTAGGGGAGCACAGGAGGAATCAAGAAAGAGAACAGGAGCTAGCAAATAAGCAGAGCCGTTGCCCTTGCCCTAAGCCTGAATGACCCGCAGAGCTGCTGGAAACCAGAACGGGAGAGAAAGAGGCAGGAGAAGGAGAAGCAATTCCTGCCAGGCTCGGGACTAGGGAGATGGCAAGTCTCTACTACCTCACCGTGGCTTTACCCAAGATCTCGGCAAAGCCCTCAGAGGCCCACATCAAGAACCTGCTTCTGCAAATGGGGTTGCCTACAGATAAACTGTAAGGACGCCCATCTCCAGAAGAGCTGCTACGCCATCCCCCATCCCTAGTTTAAACTGAATCCTTACCCACGAGGACACACATAAAATAAGTGAAGTCTTTTGGAGCAAGAGCTGCCAGCTGCAATTTATCAGGCAATGGGAACAGACAGCACATGACTGGAAGTGAGAGAGCATTTGCAGTGGGAGGCAGAGGTGGAGGGAGTAGGAATCTCTGAGTTCTCCCAGGAAGACAGAGCTGAGAAGTGCTGGGGTTATTAATTATCTGCAGCTTTCATCCCTCCCACATTCTGCAAGGAAAAAGAAAAGTTGTCAGGGCAAAATGAAAATGGGCGGGAGTGAGAAAAGAGATGAAAAGACTAAAGGAAGCAAGAGGAAGAGTAGAGGGTATGCTGGGATCAGGCTTTGCTAGAGAGAGGGTGCCAGGACCAGGAGAACACAGTGTTTGCTGATAAGGAGCTTTCTTGCCTATAGGGATCCTATGAATTTCCCTAACACGCTGGAGCGGCCAAGGGGTGGGGTATTTTCCATTTGCCAGTATGATTACATCTGCTCTAGGAATCCTGCTCCCATGGCTCCCCCAGACTGGGTGGGATTTTTCCATGCACTTACAAATCAGGCTAAATCAACAAAAATTTCAAGTGTAGCCCTAACCTGCAGTAAAGGAAGAGACTGGGAAGGGCTGGAGCACTAAACCCTGACCTTTGCTAATCCACAGGCAATAACTCCAGGCGAGAAGTATGCTGCAGGCAATGTCAGACTTTGCTCTCCCTGTGGGCAACATTTTTAACCTTAATAGCAGACGGGCTTTCCTGTCAACTTGTAGGCAGCAGCTGTGGGTCAGGGAGTTACTGTGGAGCTGTGAAGCTGTCAGCTGCCCTGTGAGCGATGGGTTGCTCACAGGACAATTCCAGCAGTGTCTGGTGGGAAGGCCACAGGGCTGGGACCTTCAGGAAAGCTGTGATGTGCTGCTGGCCTCCCAGGAGACCTTATTCAAAACAGCACCTCCCTTTGCTTACTTCTTCATTTCTAAAATGGGGATAATGAGGCTGAGACCTTGGAGATGTTACTATAAAAAACAACCACTGTGTAGCAACTGAGGTTGTTACAGCACATTGAGAAGATGCTCTTGGTTCCAACCAAAATATGAATGTTCCGAGCAAATTCCTTTCATCATCTGTTAGCATCAGGACCCTTAGTAGTGAGCCAGAGCCCTGGTTTTGGTTCAAGTTTGCTGGTCCCCAGTGTCCCTCATCACTCATAATGCAAATACAGGCTGTCACCAAGCACCAGTTTTATGCAAAAACCTGCCTGTTGCAGCATACAAAGTATCTCCTTGCTAAAAAAATTAAATAGCTGCAAAGATGAGTAACACCTGCACGCAAATTCATCCTCAGCCCTCCTCCCTTCTTGCCCAGTCCCCATCACCGGGTAGCCACTGGCCCATGGCAGAAGCAGAAGCAGAGCTTTCTCTTCCCGTTGGGAACATTGCTGTCCAGATCCATGTTGATCCGTCTGCTTTGGCGCATTCTCTTGCGGCAGGGAAGGGGTGCAGAGGAGTTTACATTACAAACAAGAGGCAGATGGAGCGATCTGATGGTGTCCTAGGGCTCGTTCCAGCAGGACGCATGCAGTTCCCGGCTCTGTGCTGCCTAATGACAAAATCAAAGGCCCTCTCCCAGCTGGGGGCATGGATGCAGGATTCCCACTGGACGCGTTGCAAGTTATGGTCCCTGCCCCCCAAATACTTAAAAAGGTAAGAAGACAATCTGTGACAGATGTGCCTTGCTCATGGGGCTCCAGGACACAGCAAGACCTAACCTGGTTTTAACCATGCCCTGAGACTGCCACATTATAATTGGCACCGCTGCCCTTTACATGCAGTTCCTGCTTCATCCAGGCAGGGACAAAGATGGTGACTCAAGAAAGCAAATGACTCATACAAGGCCTGGACCAGATCTGTGCTGATAGAATTGCTTCCTTGATGCCAGCTTCTGCAGACAAGGACCTGGCCTTCAGCTTTTAAAGCTGACTGGCTCCTTTGTCCTACTATCTGCCTTAAAGTCTGCCTATAAATCTGGGGAATGGTTGTTTTCCTTTGGAACCTTCAACTGACTTCTCTTTAAGCAGAAAATAAACACTGAGTCTGTCGCCTCTGAGTTATGGGGGAGTTTAGAGGCTGCAAGTGTGAAAAAGTTAATTGCCTAACACTCCAGTTAATCACCCTGAGCCCACAGTGGCAAACTGCTTTGGTTCACGCGCAGGGCTCAGCGTGCCACAGAGCACCGTGAGCTGTGCCAGGGCCACCTCCCAAGGGGTGGCCTGGTTAGACCCTGCATGGTCACTGTATCAAAGGCTCAGTGCTGGCTGCAGCGTGGCTGTCAAGAGGCGCCACTGAAGGATGCTAACCTGTGCCTGCCTCTGCTCACCGTGGCACGTGCTAGCCAGGCTGTGCAACCATCCAGATTTTGCAATCTCACCCATTGCAGCTCTCAGCCCCAGACACAGAAGCTGGGAGGCTTTTGTGCTCATGCGAATTTGCACAAATGGGGGTGTGGTGGGGAGAAAAAACACTTGGTGGCTTTCTTTCAGCTTCCTCAGATATTAGCAAAGCCATCAGAGAGCACTGCCTGCCAGGGACCCAGGGGGCTAGCCCAGCACTGGCCGTTGTGAAACATGGACTACAGGTAGTTCCCATCCATAAAGTAAAAAGCAAGCACTTGATGGCAGCAAGTTGCCCCAGGTGGATTCCCCCTTCCCAAGCAACATTTTTCTCCTGGCCCCTGCCTTCCCTCCTTGATCACAGGGCTCTGGAGACAGGCACGGCGGTGCTTCGGCCTGATTTCATAAGGAGATTTTTGCTGTGCAGTGTCTCTGGCAGAGCCAGGGTCGGGGGTGGCGCTGGTGGTTGTTTCTGGTTCTGCTTCATGTTAAGCAAAGGGCTAATGGGATCCATGTGACTCCACTATTTCTCTGGAGGAAGAGCTCCTTTGCCGATAGGAGCACAACTGTCAGGGAGCCTGCCTGCAGTTTGTAACTCCCGGGAGGCCGCAGCTGCAAGTGCCAGACACGCAGAGCCAGCGGTAATGCCTCCGGAGGCAGGCAGCTCATTAACGTCCCTCTGCGCGGCTCCCCTGGAGAAGGTGCGTCACCGGGAGCTGTCGTGCTCTCTGCTTGCCCTGGGTGGGATTAGCGGCTCCCTGAGGAGCTGCTGTGGTTCAGAGCCAGGAACGCATCCTTCTTTTGAAGCTCCCTTTTGCAGTGCGCCTGTGCGCGTGTGTGCACACGTGAGGAGGAGAGAGCACGCATTGCAGCTCTTCTAATCACGGAGGCTGGCGACGCGGGTGGGGAGCCGGGGGAGGAGGGTGCCCGGAGGAGGGCAGACAGGACTTGCTGCTGCCAGGCTCCAGAAAGAGAACGTCTGCCTTTTAATCGTGTTCACAAAGTGCCTTTGTGCGACGCTGCGTGGAGCCAGGTGCTGCCCCGTGCAGCTCAAGGCTGGAGGAAAAGAGGGACTGTCCTTCCACGGGCTTCAGGAGCTTTGGCAGGGATGATTTTCAGGAGAGACATTTACCTGAGCCGGTGTTGGCACAGCACAGCCCGACCCCAGCAGCTACAATACCTACAGCCTCTCTCCTCTCAGCGCTGAGATCCTTCGCTCTCCTGAGAGAGACAGCCTGGTCCAGGAGCAGATGTGCTGCTCTTGCAGATGGAGCCAGTCAGCCTCTGCCATTCACCAAGAAGGAAGACATGCTGGTTCAGTCTCCCCTAGGGATTTTGGGAGCTACCCTAGGCAGGACTAGGGGATGGAGTCAGTCAGACCCTCTTCTCCTGTAAGATCTGGCCACTTAGCCACTGACACTCATATTTCAGCTTCAGTTTCTCTGGGCCTCTGCTCCTCACTGCTAAAACAAGGATAAATATTCATTTTGTTGCCCAATTTGTCCAAATGGATGGCAGGGGCTTGCCCCTGTAGCAGTGCTTGGACAGCATCTGGCACAGCAGGGCTTTTATCCACCAGTGCCAGGAGGAAATGCGAGCAATACCTCAGCAACAGTGGCAGTGGGGAGGCTGGAAGGAAGAGATATTTATTTCCAGACCGGGAATGGTGGCAGCTCCTTAGTACTGGGGAGCTGCCTTCTAACCCCACCACCTAGGCCTGCGTTGCTCCACACCTGGTCCATAGGGCTTTACCACGTGGCCTGCAAAATGCTTTCAAAAGCATTCGCAGACCCCACACTTGCACGCACCCTACTGCAGTTAGGACTGTGAAAGACCCTGCCAGCTGGTGTGATTGGGAACTGGACCTCAGTCCTGTCAGCTCCTGATAAAAAGGCTGGCCAATATAGTAGCAAAATGCCAGTTCTGTGGAACCCTGACGTCCCACTTCTCTAAATGCTAAGCATCTAGTCTTCTCTTCATCACACAAGTGCAAAGCAGGACCAAGTCAGCCACGGTCCATGGACACTGTCAGAAGCAACAGGAGAGCTTTGAAAGCAAAATTTGCATCAGTTCACCCAGAAGGAGGACAGCAAATTGGCTTACTGACAATGTGCGTTTGCCCTTGCATATATACCTCCTCCCATGCTGGTGGAATTGTACCTGCGCCACACTCCCAGGACAGAAAAGGGAGGCTGTTTTTTGCACCTGATGCAAAGCGCCATTCAAGATAGCCTCATCTCAGTTCTGCCTTACCTGATTCCTGCTCAGCAGCAGCAGGGTTCGTGCGTCTGTAAGAGTGCTCCCACAGACTTTTGCACCGGTTTAGCTAAGCTCAGCTGATGCAGATCGGCTTCCCTCTGAAGTGATGCAGCTTTGCATGGAGCTAAGCACTAATGCCTGGGGCCTCCCCAATCAATAACTGCAAAGCAACAAGGGGGAGACAAGAAAATGTGTGGGATGGAGCATCTTTCCCACCAAGCTGCAAACTTCTCTCAACAAAGCAATGGCATTAGAAGGCATTGTTCTGCTTCCTCCCCTCCTCCCTGTCTGGCACTCTTTCCCAGGCAGCCCAGCACTGCTTGGTTACTCGTGAATGTTTATCCCCCTCTCAGGCCGAGTGTGAAACACTAATTGCTGTTGACACTTGCCAGGCTGGGATATTTAGCTCCCCCCCTCCAACACACACATGTTGGGTGCTGAAAACTCCCCTGGAAGTGGCAATACTGAGTGCAAAGTCTGACCCTGCCCTCACCCACTCACATCTCTTGGACAAGAGCTGGACCTGGTCTCCTCTGCCCCTCTCCAAAGCACGTGGCAGTTTTAGCTGGGCTTTTCCCCATCTATGCATCTTCCAGGCTCAGCTTTCCCTGGTCAGCAACACGGTGCTCCCTGCCATGTCCTGTGGGCAGAGACACCCAGCTGCACCAGGGGCTGGACGCTGCACCTGGAGGTGTGTGGGTATGTATCTGGAGGAGAGGCTGGTACTTCCCTTGGTCTTCCACAGCCTGGTGTTTGGCCTGTGGATGTGCCCACACTTCCCCGTGGCTCCTGTTCAGTGTATACCACAACTTCCTGGCACACACAGAACCTCTGCTCGTGCTTCCCTGAGACTGACTGCACCTCAGGTTGCACACGGCGAGACACAGGTTTTTCCCTGTCCTGCGTATGCCCAGGAACGATGTTCTGCTTTGGATATGAGAGTGTTTTCAAACATCTCCATCCAGCCTGCTCCCACAGAGCTCCCTGTGTTTGGGGTCTGCATGCACAGCTCAGCCCTGGTTTGGACTGTGTGTCTCTCCTGCAGTCAGAAACGTCATCTGGGGATGAGGCATCGTGGCAGAAGGGATGGTGGTGACAGAGTGGATGGGAAAGCGCTGCGGTAGGACTGGGATGCAGTGGGCTGATGCCAGGGGAAGGAAACGGGCACAGCTGAGGCAAAAGGGCAGAAGAGTTAAGTCACCTTTCAAAGCATCAAGTGTGGAAGGAGCTAGTCGCATCAGTTCACAGCCCTGCACTCAATCTGTGAACAAAAAGTCTTTCAGAGCCCTTTAAAGAGGAGCCAAGGGTAGCAGTTGGTGTCTGGAGGCAACACCCACAGCATGAGGGTGGCCAAGCTGCTGCTTGGGTTGGACTCATTGTCTCCTTCAGAGACATTGTCCCCCCGCTGATGGCGAGGCCAGTCCCAGGAGGGGAGATCAGGCCTCCAGGGTAGGCCCCAAGGGATGTGCTTCACTGGGAAAGGTCTGTTTCTCAGCCACGCGTCTGCACAACTGAGTCCTGTTGGACACAGGAGATGCACTTGAAGTCACGCCAACTGCCCTCCAGCTCTCTGGGGGCCAGCCAAGTGCAAGGAGCCTGCTTCTGCAGCGGAGAGGAGAAAGGCAGCAGGGCTGGGGAAGCGGGGTGACCTCTGGGACCAGCAGCACTGCCCAGGTCCATCCTGCCTGAAACAAAGGGGTGACGGCTCTGCCCTGCCTCCCTGAGCTGCTGTCCTCCCTTCTGTCACCGAAACGGTTAAGTGCTTGCAGATGAAAGGCATCCTGGGGATAGGCGAAGTGTTATAAACAAATAAATAAAATCTCTGTGTGCGAGAGAGAAAGGGGAGAGGAAGGGGGCTCCCGGGGAACGATGCAGCCTCATAAAATGATGACGCATGCACTGAGAGCGGTGGAAGGATGCCAGGAGATCTGGAAAACAGGTTCTCCGGAAATACACCCTCTTGCCGATTCCTTCTGACGTAGGCAGGAGTGGGAGGTGGAGGGGCCCTGGCTGATGGGCTCCCCCGCCGCCCCTTCGGCTACCCCCATCTGTGGTGCGGAGCCTCCCCATCGAGTCTCAGCCTTTCTTTGCTGCCCAGAGCCTGGAGTTGCCAGTACGCCTCCTGCCGCAGGACCCAACAAGGAGAGTGCAAAACACTTCAAACAGCAGCTCAGCAGTGAGCAAAACAGCCTTTCTCTACTGCGGTGGAGAAAGCCAAGCCCTTTCCCACCCAGCTGTGCCCTCAGTGCTGAGGTGCTAATCCCCAAGTGCCTGATTAAACCTTGAAACAATGACGATAATGACTCCGACTTCCTTCCCACCATTGTCTCCCTGCCCAGGGATGGGGAAATCTTCACTGAAATGCCTCTATAGGAGGTTTTTCTTTATGAGGCTGCTGCTTTGTTTTTCAGAAGTATCTCCCAGCCCATTAAACATCCCCAAGTCTGGGAGGGAGCAAGAACCAGAGCAGGGAGGATGTCAGGCCATGGGCCCAGCATTGCTGATCCTGGCTGGGACAGAGCTACCTATCTTGGCAATATCTGGATGTGGCACGTGTGTGCCGAACTCTGTGTGTAGATAAGCCTGGTGTGTCCATCTCTTCCACTCCAAAACTAACAGAGAAAATGTCGAGTAGCTAGAAATCACTCCCATTTGGGCAGGGGGAAGAAGTAGAGAGGTTAAGGATTTGTCATGGTATGTTCTAAACTTTGTCGGGTCAGTTTTGGTGTGGCTGTGTTTTTCCCAGGTAGATCAGACCTCTGGTTCAGCCGGTGCAGCATCCAGCAACCGAGAATGGGCAGGATCAGGATGCAAAAAAGGCACACGTAAACTGCTGCCAGCAGTTACCTGAGAGGAGAGTTTTCTTCCTGAGCCTTCTGAATCACCTCTTGTCTATTCATCTGTTAAGACCAGATACAGTAAATCTGTCTGAAGGGCTGAAAGACATAAGCAAGTCCTGAAGCTTTCTGTGTTACCGTGCACCAGCTGAGCCTTGGCAACTGTCTGCCCATCAGCTCTACCCCTGCGGCAAACACTCTGTAACACAACCCAGCTTAGGTTGCTAGCGCTGCCAGCTAAGCTAAACTGAATTAACCTGCATTTGCTGCTGAATAAGAGCATGCACACGTCAGTTACCTTGGCTCAGCCAAGCAGGGGATTTATCTCACGGTGGTAATTTGAGCGTGGATCCGAGCCCTCTCCTGTCTGTGAGACATTAAGCGGCAGAAAAGCAGAATTAAGATGCTGACAGCATGTGCATAGCTCTCCTCTTCCAGGATCCTAAGCTGCCCAGAGAATTGCTGTATAGGCAGGGTAAGCACATGGGCACTGCGCCAGCCCCTGCAGAAATGCAGGCAGCTCTGGGACTGAAATGCAGGCAGCTCTGGGACTGAAATGCACCGGTTACATCTCTTTGGAAGCAGAGGAGGAACTGGTTAGCCAAAGACAGAGCTGCTCTGAGTCTCGCAAGTGCCTGCGAGAGCCTCACTGGTGCAGATTCCATGGGAAGGTCTGCAGAGCTGGGATTTACATCTTGGAGGGAGAACTGGTTTTGCAGTTTAGTCCCGGGAGATCTGGGTTTAATCGCTAGCTCTGATGCTGACTCACTGCATGCCCCTGGGCAAGTCCCTAAGCACCTCACATGTCAATAAAATGAGAAGAATAATAATTTATATGTCTGCGTTGTCCAAGCTCCTTGGGCCAGGGACTTTTCCTTGTTCTGTCTGTGCAATGCCAGGCACAACAGAGGCCTGGTTTTGGACAGGCGCCTGTAATCCAAATAAATGCTGGAACGAACTCCCAATGCTCTGCCCATGTGGCCTTGAGATTCGGAGCCCAAGAAGCTGCGTAATCTGAAACAAGAATGACATTGATGGGGAGTGGGGTGGTTATTCATCGTTATTTAATGAGGATATTAAACTGTAGTGTTCAGTGGTGGCCTGTGCATTTGATGAGTCTTTGGGGAGTAATTGTGCTGAGAAATGCTTGCTCCTAGGGACAGACATTTGATGTATTAACTTTGGCAATACTTGCAAACCTTGTCATGCCAATAAGACTATTGAGATTAAAAAAGAACTGAACTGGAAAGGTGGGTGAGAGCAGAAAGTCCTGGAGACAATTGACAGAGACAGGGCAGGGGGAAGGTACTGGTGGTTCCTCACTCCATCCAGATGACACCGCTTTAGGACTTAAGGAAAACTGACAGCCAAAATAAGTCTTCCATGTCTTTGAGCACCCCGCCCTGGGAAGTCCTCAGCAGAACCACAAATGAGCTGTAAAAGGCCTTTGTGTTAAAAGGGGTGGGATCATTGTCTCTGAGCTCTGCCTCACTACCCCGCACTATGATGGGAAGCCAAGCATCTCAAGGGCTGGGACTCACGTGCCCGTTAGCAGCTGATGCAGGCTGCGGAGAGCACCTGTCACTCCAGCCTGGGGCCCAGGGTCTGGACAGGACTGAAGGACAGCCGCCAGCTCCCCGTGGAAATACTCGGGTCTCCCGAAGGCTTTTATCTGCTCCAACTGGGGGAACAGAAACCGGTTGCTCTTTAACCACTTCAGAAGCACCACCAATGTTTCTGAAGTAGCCCAGTTCACTGCAAGGAGTCCAGCTGCTCGATAACCCTCCCTTCTCCTGGCACCCTGACAGGCAGGCGCCAATCAGCCTTCCTTCTGTGATTATTTTTTGTCACAAATTAGAAGTGGGTTAGCAAAACCCATCCATATCCCCCTTAGAGAGTAGTAGCCTGTCCTTGCTGTTGATCTTGGCTGCCGTGGGAGCTTGCAGTATTTTTTCAGCTGCAGAGTTTGGGGTTTGTTCTTTCTGTCTTTCTTGCCTTTTTTATTTTTTTTCAAGCCAGATTCATATCAAGTTGTGTTATTCTGTATGCGAAGTGTAAACATCATCCCGGGTACCAAAGGCAAAACCACACACACACACAAAAGGAAATAAAGCAGAGAGGCAACGTGTGGCAGGGCAGGCAGCATGAGCCAAACGCTGGAATGTGCTGGCACCCTGGCTTCCTTCTTCTCTGGACATGAACTCCCTGACACGGAAACCACCGCCACTGCACGAGGACACGGCCGCAGAGGCTGCCTCCTGCGTCTCTCCTCTTCTCTGCCTGCTTCCCCATCCTCTGCAGGCCGCCCTCAGGGGAGTGAGGAGGGGATCTGGTCCCAGCTAAGAGGAGCACACTGGGGTTGTTGACTCTGAAGCGTAAGGAGGAACAATGCAGGGCACTTGTAGTTAACCATTGCATTCCTGAATATTTTTCCTGAGATATCAGCCTGCGTGGTCGCAGTGGCAATCTGGGCTTCAGCAAGAAACAATCCGAGGGCCTGGCACCATCCCGACTTCTATACAATTGCTCTTTGCTCATGTTTCCTTCTATAAAAAATTGCAGAAAGGACAATGATACTTCACCTTTCCTCCTGTACGCTGGCCAGGCTGCGTCCTCCATGCTCGCTAGCAGGAGCTCCAACAGAGCCCTGGCCCATCGCTTGCCACCACAGGAGCAAAGCAAAGCAGATCTTTGTGCTCACTGAGAGCAGGTTCAGCGCAGAGCAGGCTCTCAGCACGGGTGTAACTGCAGCCCCAAACCATCAGTGAATGCCCAGGGAGCTGGCAGGCTGGGTGGAGGCCGGTTACGTGAAGTCATGCTTGAGCCCCCAGGGCTCTGAGTCGCTCTGCCCGGGGGGCTGCGGGGAGCATGAGGCAGCCCCGGGGAGCTGCGACAGCCTGCGGTGCCTCCCAGCCTGCCCGCGGCTGCAGACACGGCTCTGGACCCCGTGCCGCAGCTGCCTCTGCTTGCCTTCCCCCAGTGACCCCTTTGAGGACCTGTCTCGTGGCAAGCTGATTACAATAAATTAGCAACGCCTACTGCTGTACTCAGGGTGGAGCGCCCAGCCCTTGGGTGGATGTTGGAGACAAGCTCGCCTCTATTACTCCATCCTATTTTTGCCTCGGGACTCAGGGGCAGGCCCTGATGAGCCATACGCATTTTCAAGCCGTCTCCTCAGTCAGCTGGACGGCTCGGAGACGTCTGGGGCCTCAACTTCACCCAGAGCCCGTTGGGGTCTCGCCATTGCACCAGCAACCCTTGGACTAGGCCCACGGGGCACAAGGCAGAAGTCTCCAGCTTGCACCATGGAAAAGGGTGCAGGTCTGCAGGCAGGGCAATCCCGTCCTTTTACGGCCGACTTGTGGGGCCACAGATAAGGCTGAATGGAAAAGCTGCACCTGAACAGCTCAAAGGGCAAGGAAAAGTCAGAGATACGTGTTGCACGGCTTCAATGCCTCTGCAGCTAGGTGCTCCTCATTTTGGTTTGTAAGGACATCCAAGGAGGAGCAGGAGGGGAAAAGGAAGGTGAGGGGAGAAGCGTGGCTGCAGGATGTGATCTGGCTCTCAGCTCTCTGTGGGCTGTTTATGGCTTCAGGTAGAACCGTGTGTGTTCTGCAGCGCTTTGAAAGCTGAACCTTGGAGAAATCAGAGGTTTCGGCTGAGTTTGTTTGAAGTGGATTTCCTTAGTGGTCAGAGGGCTTTAAAACCCTACGGTTGCAACCAAAATGTTCCCGTTGATGCTCACAGCTCTGGTTACAATTTCTCCGTCGCTCTTTGAGATTGCAGTGCTCTTGGCCTGGGACAGACAGTTCCCATTAGCATCTTCTGCTCTAGCCCGGGCAGCACAAGGGCATCTTTGTCAAGAGAAAAATACACGGCCACCCGCCCGCCTCTCGTCAGCTGTGGCAGTCTTCCTCTCCCTCGCATGGCTGCCACTGCCCCTTCTCCCAGCCTGCCTACGTGCCCCTGCCTCACTCCGGACGGAGGGTGGCTGAAACCGCCCTGGAGCAGGCAGATTTCTCTCCCTCTTCACAGGGTTAGGCAACTTCTGCTGGGAGACAGGGCTGCCGATAAGAGACAGGACATAAAATGCATTTAAGGGCCTCGCATACCCAACTCCCCCGAGCAGCCCCTTTCTTCCCCCCCGCCCTTGCTGCCGGGTGCAATTCATTAACCTGGGCATCCGGGCCCAGCCCCAGGACTGACGGACGGCCTGGCAGCGAGCGAGCGGAGGGGTGGAGAGTTCCCACGGCGTGGCCCCACGCCTGCCGGCAGGTGAGGGCCGGGCTGGCCGGCGGCACGGGCGTCCGTGCCGGCGTGGTGGGGGCCGGAGGCCGCGGACACAGGTGCAGCCCAGCGAGGAACCCGGCCATTTCCGCCCTCCGCGGCGGCGGCGCCCGCCCCCGCCCTTTGTGCCGGGGAGGACAATTCCCCTTGTGTTAGGTCAGCCAGTCTGCCGGGAAGAAAGGCGCTTTGTTCAACAGATACTCGCAAAAAAAGAGAAAGCCCAGCACCGCGTTTCCTCTCTAAAGCAGCACGACCAGGGTGCTCCATGAGCCGGTTAAAGCAGATTAGCCATGGCACCAGACCGCTGCTCCACAGCCCGGCTGCAGAGGAAGACTTGCCTCTTGCAGGAGTCAGTGACTGCCATGGACACGAGCAGCCACGGCGGCAGTCTCAGCTCTTCGCCGTGGCCAAGGAGTGGGTGCAGTGTAGCATCTGGGGTGCTCCTCCTCCTGGTGTCGCCACGCCGCGTAGCCATACCGGCTGGCAGGGCTGGGAAAGCAAGCCTGGCTCTCGGGTCATAACCCCACGGATCGAGGGAGCCGCAGGTCCCGGTCACATACCGGGGACTGGCAGCAGGTCCTAGCCTAGGGCCATGGTTCCACCGGGACTGGACGACACTGGTTGCTTCAGGTTTCCTACCCATTAGTAATATTGCTAATTACTCAGTGACCCACTCCCAAGAGCTGTAGGCTGCGACAGCAGGCAGACTGCTGATACCTGGAGTATCAACAGCCCTTGCGGTTTTGGCAGCCGGGTAGACTTTGAGGACATAGCAGCACGTGGGCAACCAGGCCCTGTCACCTAACATGGAACAAGCAGGGCCTTCCAGCACCTGGGGTGTTTACAGTAATTATCAGCTTTATTCAGAAAGACAGCACTTATACCAGGATGCCTTTTATTTGTTGTAATAGCCAGATAAACATCTCCATATGAATGCATGCAAACACACAGGCAGATACACACACAAACACAATATATACAGATTTCATAGGCTGTCTTAGTGAGATACACTCTACTGATGTTCACACATACGGGCGTGTTGTATGTTATAGAAATTCTTATCGGACAGGCAGGAATGAAAGGCCTCAGTTCAAGAAAGCGCTTAAACAGGCGCTTAATTTAAAACATGGTCTTAAGTGCTTTGTTGAATCTAAAAGCACTTAAGAAAATATTTAAATGCCATCTTAATGAAGGCTGCTTTTCAGAATTGCAGACAAATGGCAGAGCTAGCAGAGAGGAAACTGTTGTGTTAATGTAGAAACTGAATTATTTATTTTGTCTGACTTCAAATGCTTTCCTATCCTCTAACATAACTAAGGTACTAAAAGCAAAGACACTCTGACTTCCTGAGGATGCCAAACCCCTTACTCTTTCTATTTGAAAAATCTAAGCTCCCATCCTCACCCCAGTGAGGATGCCACTCACTGTAAATAGTATTTACAGAAAGATTAATTGTTTTGGTGCTGAACCTGAGCAATGGGGGGAAATTAAGACTTCAGCAGTTTCTGTTCATTTCAGAGCTCTCTGTGAGGTCCTGTGCTCCAGGAAGGAAGGTTCTTGCCCAGCTGTTTGTTTCTCAGGTGCTGCAAAGGTTTGCCCCGTGGTTTATATTGTCCCTAATTTGAGGCCTGTTGGTTTGGTTTGTCTAACCCTCAACAAACTAATGCTCATTATTATTTTCCACATGTAAAATAAAGCCGATGTAAAAAGAGCTACAGTGAGAAGGGATAGAGAAGGACTGAAGGTAATTGTCCAAAACATCATGCAAAATGACAGCATATAAAACCCTGATTACTTGAAAATCTGAAGCAGCACATTAGTCTTCCTGTGCGGTGAGGAGTGTTTTGCAGGGAGAGCACTCTAAAACACAATGGACAGCTCTTCAAGGGGTGTAAACCCTCCCTCAGATGCTGTGGCGTCGGTTCCTGCCGGCAACGACATCTAGCCCTCCGAAGTACGCTGGTATCGCGCCGATGGAAATGCTGCCTGGAGCTGCTTGCGGAGGCAGCTAATTAAGGGGACGAGAGCTCAGAGAAGTGCCCCGTCAGCCAATGCACAGGGCTATTCTGCCTTTCTATTTCCAGGTCCTTAGGTGGCATTGATGCCTGTTTACACCATACAAGACCCTGTCGCTGACTGGTTTTTGGTCTGCTTCTAAAAATCTTTAGCGAGAGATGCTCTACCACTTCCCCAAAAGAAAGTTGCTCATAGACAAGGAGATCTCAGTGACAAGAGGTTCTGCCCTTCACTAGAGGTGTTTCCATTCTTAATTTGAAACTCTCAAGAAAAATGTAAGCATGAGGAATTTGATGAGGACTTTCCTAAGCTCAAGTAAGCAGCCCGCAGAGAGGTGATGGAAAGCACACAGCACGCCAGGGGAGCCTGCGGTGCTTAGCAAGGAGTTAAATTGCTCAGACATAATCAGAAAACAAGTGGACAGTGGTGGGTTTGGTTGGTGTGTCTCCCCTCCTTCCTCTCCACTGCAAAGTATTCCACCTGCTAGCTCCAGCCATAAAGTCATTCCCGGGGCCACAAGGAGCACTTGTAAAATCAACAGGGCTTATCGGACCTAAACTTTGGTAAATACTCGGACAATCACCCCCCTTGTGCTTTCATTCCAGGAGTGTTAGAAGCCAACAGGCTTGATAATGTCCCAGTAAAGATGAAGTCTCTCAACAGCAAGAACCTTAGCCCTGAGCTCTGTGCTTCCAGTGCCCCTCCTTGCCATCAGCCTGGTGCTAACGCCGCTCCGTGGGTCTGACCCACGGCGGTGGCGCCCCACGCAGCCTGCTGCACCCCCCCTCAGCAGCTGAGCCACCGCAGGTCCCCACCCCACAGAGGAAAAGAGCTGGTTGGGGAAGGAGAGAGGTGCTGGTGGGTGCCTCCGAGGAAATGGTGGAGTGTCGCAGTCAGCTGTGCACGACGTGGGGGTGACTTCGTCCTCTGAATTACGGTGGGCCACTGCCATTCAGCTGCCCTGGCTATGCAGAGTGAGGCGACCTGTGCTGACACCCGGTGTGCCTACTCCCAGAGCCGGGCAGGGTGAGGAATCTGGCTTACAGTGCAGAAGGGCTGCTCCTTTGAGAGGCTGCTGCCTTTCACCACAGCTCCCAGGTTCAATCCGTGCATGCAGTCTGTGCACTCGCCTGCACAGCTTTGCACACATCCTGTACCACAGCTTACTCCAGAACCAAAACATCTGCAGTCGCTCCTCAGCGCTAGTAGGAGTATTCATGCCATGAGGGGATGTAGAGGATGGAAACATCTGGGAGAGGATGGAGTGAGTCCACAGAGCCTGGAAAATGAGGACGGTGATGTGGAACAGATGCTGAAAAGACTGGGGATCCAGCAGAGCCTTTGGAAGGGCCAGGCGAGGGGTGCGTGCTTGCGTGCACATGTGCAATATCTTTGTGGCTTCTCCCGGCGCAGCGCTGAGAGAACCAGAGCTGTTCGATACCTGCCGCCCAGGGAGGAAGCTGCCCTCCTGCAGACAGCTGTGCCAGGCAGCGGATTCAGGAGCCGGGGCTGTTTTGCCAAGAGCACACATTTCTCAAAGCACCTCATGCCACTGCTGGAAAAGAAAGACAGCTTTGTAGTTGAGCAGATGCTGCACGTGCTGTGCTCAGCCAGCCCCTGCAAAGCTCCAGGAAGACAGCTGGGTGCTCTCCTCAGTCAAACTATGGCCGCTGAAAGAGAAGAGCTGCATCCCGGATGCAGTTAGCTCTGTCTGAGGATATGCTTAGCAGCTGGACAGAGTGCCCTGCTTCTGGGCAGCAGTCATCTGATCTGTGACTTGACTGGACTGGCGTCAGCAGGAGAGCTGCATGTTCCAAAGCAACCAGCTGTTTTGTTTGCTGGGCTCCAGACAGGGTTGCATAACGTGGCGAGGTCTGGCTTGGGCTCAGGGGAGAAAGAAAGGATGGCAAAGGAGAGGACTCCGTACCTCCTGCTGCCTGCCCTACTGGGAGCGGTGTGCTTATGGAGGGGGGGACACACATACACTTTATTTGTAGATCCTACTTGCAGATCCAGTGCCCCTACCACTCTGTGCCTCTCACTGCTCCTGGAGCCCGGCCTACGCTAGTCACTGACCTGTACTTATTCTGCAGGCCTAAGATTGCATTTCTCATTCTAAGCAAAACATTTCCCTCCTCCAAGCAATCTTTATGCCTCCCCTCAAACTTACGTGTGAATTTAGAACACATCCAGTGTAACACTAGAGAGCAACTCTGCGTCTTCCCAGTGCCTTTACTGTGGCGCCTGAATGGCTTTCCCATCAGTTGGCATCCCTGGCTCCCTGTTCCCCTGCGGGCTGTAAGGACTGGAGTTGCAATACAGCACAGGTTTATATAGGATTGCCCGGTAGCTAGAATCCTGGCTCCGTTGGCCTTTTCTTTGGGTACTACCCAGTTCAGAGGCACCTCACTGAAATAACGCCAAAGAGCTGAGGCAGACACAGGACACTACATCAGAGACAGGGAGAGAGAACGAGCCAGGGCAAAGACAGCAGCTCCTTTGAGGTTATGGAGAAGCTGCTCCCCCTGAGCAAACCGGTAATGGAGGGCCCTTACAGGCCAAACAGGATCAAGTCAGGACAAAATGTGCTTCTTTAATTGCAGGTAAAACCACAGATGCTGCAAAGGATCAATATCGGGGGTCAGAGAAGGCAGGTTAAGGCTAAGAGCCAAGACAGATCCTGTCTAACAGCAAAGAGCCAGCCTTCCTCTCCCAGCTGGGACGCCACCTGTAATCGCAATCCTGAAGACACCAAAAGCAAGACCAGGGAAGCTCTACTACACCAGGGCTCGTATTTTCAGAGGAATGGCTTCCTTCATATCCACCAAACCCAGGTCCAAATGTTAGAGCCAAGTGCAAGCCAGAAAGAGGCAGCAATCCAGACACTTGAATTTGCTCTCTGTTACAAATTACACACACCCAAACGAGGCAGGGCCCCTGCTCTTTGAAAATCTATCCCCGAGTGTTTATTATAGAAACCAGTTGCCCTCTTTGTTGACAGCCAAATTGCAAAGGCCTGTTGGAACTGTAAGGTCCATGCAGAGCCGCGGCCTCAGCCGAAACACCCACAAAACTCCCTCTCTGCATCTAGCAACACGAAGCTCTCATTAGGTCCTGCTGGGATTTGAACCTAACACTTGAGAAAGTCTAGCTGTTTCAGGCGTGAGGCTAAAACCACCCCCTCCAGCACCACAGAATACTCTCACTGTAGAGAAAACACTTTGTATTAATATGGGCAGTAAGCCGCCAAGTTCCCAAGCGTTTGCAATGCCAGAAAGAACACAGACGGTAATAATTAAATAAAAGAGGCAATGCAAGTTCCCTTTTATCCCAGCAATGCTAGCTAGCCACATTTTTTGTGCCTCTATTGCCTTCAGCTACCTGACTGCCGAGGCTGAGAGATACGTGTCTCCCTGGCTATTGAGTGCAAGACTGAAGGTTATCTTGGGAAGGATTTTCCTTGAAGCACTTTCTGTTAAAACAGCAACAGTGGCCCTCCCGAGGTAAGCACTGCTCTGCACGGAAGGCCCTGGGCTCTGCCATGAAATGGGTTTGCACCCCAGTAAAAGCGGAGCGGAGCCTCTCAGGGCTTGCGGACAGGGAGTCCTAATGCCGTGTTCCTTGATGCACATGACGCATAGCTGGGCTGAACGTCTGTGCTGGCACACAAAGCCCATGGGTTATCACGAGCAGAGAGTCAGAAAGGTTGGTTCCTGGCTGTGCCTCTGCCTGGTGTGTGAGTCACTCCCCCTCTATCTCGTGCATTTCCCACTTCGAAAACGGACTTGATAATCACAGGTGTGTTTGTGGGATTTAACTCCCGAGTGACCACAGAGTACTGTGGGACAGTCGGAAAGCGCGAAGTGCCTCGCCGGAACTGCTGGCCTTTCTTATGGGTGCTTCCCCGGTCTCTTCCTTGTTTTTATCAGCCAGGGTTTTGTTAAAGAGAACAGCAAGAGAAACCAACGCTTGGCCTGAGTGGGCCAGTGACTCAGTGGCCAGTGAAGGGGTACCGGTAATGGCACAGAGCTTTCTCACGGGGCATTTTTTTTATGTCTGGGCACCACAAGCTGGGCTGCGTGACCTAGACCTGTGGCAACGCCTTGAAGCAAGCCCTCACCGTCATCATTTTCCTCCAGCCTTTCCATGAAGAGCATAATTTATCCCAGTGCGTCCAGCGCAGCCTGCTAGAAACACCCCAGATCAGCTCAAGCAGCAAGCCTCCTGCTGCCCGTCTCAGCTTAGCGTTTGCTAGACCAGGGAATTACCCAGAACTAAACAGTCAAAGGGCGGTGGCGAAGAGGAAGGTGAAGCAACTTGCCCAGCGGGCCAGGGGTGGAGTGCGGCACAGCCCCCCCCACCCCGGAGGTGGCCAGCTCAGCCAGGGTGCTTCACCCAGGACACTGTCTCCCTGGGGGACCGGTGCCCAGCCCATCCCACGGCCACATCCCTGACCTCGCCGGGGCTGGGCGAGGAAGCACGCCAGCTTCACTCGCCGGAGATTCCCACACCAGGGAGTCCTGCACACCTGCAAGGCACACCCTCCGCTCCGCCTGGCAGGGCTGCCTGCTCAGGCACCTGGCGAAAGGGGCCCGAAAGTCCGGCTCTAGCCCTCGTTGTTAACCAAGGTGGAGACCCCAGCCCACCCCCAGGGAAACGCAGACCCCTGTCCAGGCAAGGTGCTGGGATCGCTCTTCCCTCCTCTGCAACTTGGGAGTTTCTCTCCCCCTCTCCCCCAGCTTTGCTGGTGTCTGCCTGCTGACTGAAGCTGTCATTATCAGCTCAATAAATCTCTGGCGCGGGTTTTATTGAATCACTGCCTGAGGGGGAACAAGCCTGTAAAGGTTGAGGAGAGCAGAGCTTTCCCACGCCTAAGACACGCTGCCGGAGCTCTTGCACACATTCCGGGCCCGCCAGCGCTCCGCAAATGTTTGGACAGCCTTGAACAAATAACACACCTTTAAAGAGGCCAGCATGAAATTTTTCCTCACCACCCAGCCACCCTCACACCGCCGCTTCCCCCTCTGCCTCCCCCGAACATCGTAGCGCTGTGTGTGTGCATGCGTGTGTGCGCTTGTGTGCGTGCGTGTTTATTTTAGGCTTGTCTTCCCCTTTGTGTTTAGGTTGAGCAGTTCGTGGCTGCGTTCCAGCCACATTTTGTGGGAGGAATTCTGGCCTCCGCTGGGGTGCTTGCGAGCGCCGACTCCGGGCGGTGGGGGAGGCGGGGGCCAGGATGGGACAGAGCGTGGAAAAGGGAGGAGGTTTGGCTTTTCTCCTGCCCAGATTTCCTTCAGCAGGTAGAAACCAGCCAGCAGGGATTTTCTGCTGACAGCGTGCCAGGCTGCAGTGGTAACCTCTGGATGCCAAGATTTTTCCACCGAGGCCTGTCTGCCTTGCACGCCGGTATAAGGTTCCAGTGACCGTCTGCTGGGCCTGGCACGCTCCGCTTACCCACAAAACTCCTCTAATTAATGCAGTGGCTTCCTTCACACAGCCCTGCTGATGTGTCTTGACCCTGACCTGAAAGGAACTTCCCTAGGGCACAAGGGTCTGCGGGTGGAGGTGGAGGCGGTTTCTCTGCAACACACTGATGCTTGCGCAGTCCAAATGGCCTCTGGAAGGGTGCTGTGCTCCAGAACTCTCTTGGAGACAGGCCCTGGGATGCACGCAGCTAGCTTTCGCACGGGGCAAGGAGACAGTCCTGCAAAATATCCAAGTTTGCTCGGGGGGTCTGGAAAGCAGCTTCAGCAGCTGGGCCAAGGAGGAAGAAAAACATGGATGTAGCAGCAACATCCAGCTGAGAAAAGCGCAGCGCGGCTCACTCTGACTCAGGGAGGCTTTCCTGTGCCTTCCTGAGGAAAAATGGCATCTCCCTCCGAGCTTTTTCCTTCAGCTCTGCACAGCCTGCTGCCACAGGAAATCCAGCTGGGAGCAGGGAACCCTGAAACTGCTCAGGCTTAATCCAAGCCTGTGGTAGGCGAGCACAACAGGCGCACAGGTCCTGCCTTTCAGCGAGATGGAGCGCAGCTGCTGGTGTTTCCCCATCGCGGTGCGCAAGGGGATAACGCCAGGATGGGGACCATGCCTTGCACGTCCTACGGGCATAGTAGGAATGCGTTCGTGGGGCAAAAGAGAAACTTGGAAAGGATTAATAGACCAGACAGCTGCCTGCCTGCTGAGTTCTGGGAATGTAAAACACTGCAGCCATCTCAACAGCTCCTAAAATTCCCCCTGACTCGTTTCCTGTTGCTGCTTTCCCAATGCTGAAAGGCTTGGGCTCCCGTGGATAAAAAATTGGAGCGAATCCAGAATTTAGATTTCTGCCTACTCCATCTTTCCTGTCAACGGATCGTTAAATAAGAAGCAGAAACATTGTATTCACCATACGCTCATCACCAATGAGCTAAGTGAAAATCCTGCTTTAGGAAGCAAGTGACAATTAGTTTGATGGTTCCATGCTCCTTAGGTCTTGTCGGCCGACTTAACAGAGTCATTGCACAGGCTAGGTAGCGAGGCACCGAGGTCCTGCTTTGAAGGGAGTAGTATGAGCAGAGGGTAGAAGGAGCTGCAAAGATAAAGGTTTAGCTCTTTGGGGAAATAAAGGCACAGGATTTATCCGCACACGAAACATGGATGCTGCAAGTCACGGTGGCAAAAAGCAAGGTGTTGCACGTACCAGTTGACAAGCCCACCTTGGACTGGTGAAGGAGCTAAAAAGGTAACAGGATAAACACCGAAGTGCAGAAGTCCGTTATCTGACACAGGGAAAGAGTCAGGGCTAGACAGCAGGGGCAAAGCAGACGAGGAAAGAGTCATGCGGGAGGCGTGGGCTGGGGTGTTTGCTCCGCAGAGACAGGGAGCAGAGCGCTGGCTGGCAGCTGTAGAGCCAGGGCACTGTCAGGTGAGAACGAAGGTTGAGGAACGTCGGCACAGCACAACACAGAGCTCAGTACAAAGTTCATTGCCACCACACTCATAAACCGCGGATAAGGAAGCTCAGAAAATCTCTGAAATGGATTTAGGTTGCACTGAAATGTCCCCGATTTGGACGCAGGGTGCAGGGTGAGCTCCGGACCGGCCGTCCCCGAGGCTGTGCCCTGCAGCCCTGTCACGGCTGGAGGGACTCGTGGCTCCAGGCTTGGCATCCTGGCCCGCCCCACCCCGCGGGCAGCACGCAGGCACACGCCCGGCACGGGGCCGCCAGCCACGCCGCGCACCGCGCTGCAGGCTGCGTGTGCCCCGGCATGGGCTGCGTGTGCCTTGGTGTGGGCTGCGTGTGCCCCGGTGTGGGCTGCGTGTGCCCCGGCGTGGGCTGCGTGTGCCCCGGCGTGGGCTGCGTGTGCCCCGGTGTGGGCTGCGTGTGCCCCGGCGTGGGCTGCGTGTGCCCTGGCGTGGGCCGCATGTGCCCCGGTATGGGCTGCGTGTGCCCCGGTGTGGGCTGCGTGTGCCCCGGTGTGGGCTGCGTGTGTCCTGGTGTGGGCTGCGTGTGCCCCGGCGTGGGCTGCGTGTGCCCCGGTGTGGGCTGCGTGTGTCCTGGTGTGGGCTGCGTGTGCCCCGGCGTGGGCTGCGTGTGCCCCGGTATGGGCTGCGTGTGCCCCGGCGTGGGCCGCATGTGCCCCGGTATGGGCTGCGTGTGCCCCGGTGTGGGCTGCGTGTGCCCTGGTGTGGGCTGCGTGTGCCCCGGCGTGGGCAGCGTGTGTCCTGGTGTGGGCTGCGTGTGCCCCGGCGTGGGCAGCGTGTGTCCTGGTGTGGGCTGTGTGTCCCAGCATGGGCTGCGTGTGCCCTGCTTTGGGCTGTGTGTGCCCCGGTGTGGGCTGCGTGTGCCCTGGTGTGGGCTGCGTGTGTCCTGGTGTGGGCTGCGTGTGCCCTGGTATGGGCTGTGCGTGCCCTGGTGTGGGCTGCGTGTGCCCTGGTATGGGCTGTGCGTGCCCCGGCGTGGGCTGCGTGTGCCCCGGTGTGGGCTGCGTGTGCCCCGGCGTGGGCTGCGTGTGCCCTGGTGTGGGCTGCGTGTGCCCTGGTGTGGGCTGCGTGTGCCCCGGCGTGGGCTGCGTGTGCCCTGGTGTGGGCTGCGTGTGCCCCGGCGTGGGCTGCGTGTGCCTTGGTGTGGGCTGCGTGTGCCCTGGCGTGGGCTGCGTGTGCCCTGGTGTGGGCTGCGTGTGCCTTGGTGTGGGCTGCGTGTGTCCTAGTGTGGGCTGCGTGTGCCCAGCATGGGCTGCGTGTGCCTTGGTGTGGGCTGTGTGTGCCCTGGCGTGGGCTGCGTGTGCCCTGGTGTGGGCTGCGTGTGCCTTGGTGTGGGCTGCGTGTGTCCTAGTGTGGGCTGTGTGTGCCCAGCATGGGCTGTGTGTGCCCCGGCGTGGGCTGCGTGTGCCTTGGTGTGGGCTGCGTGTGCCCTGGCGTGGGCTGCGTGTGCCCCGGCGTGGGCTGCGTGTGCCCTGCTTTGGGCTGCGTGTGCCTTGGTGTGGGCTGCGTGTGCCCTGGCGTGGGCTGCGTGTGCCCTGGTGTGGGCTGCGTGTGCCTTGGTGTGGGCTGCATGTGTCCTAGTGTGGGCTGTGTGTGCCCAGCATGGGCTGTGTGTGCCCAGGCGTGGGCTGCGTGTGCCTTGGTGTGGGCTGCGTGTGCCCTGGCGTGGGCTGCGTGTGCCCCGGCGTGGGCTGCGTGTGCCCTGCTTTGGGCTGCGTGTGCCTTGGTGTGGGCTGCGTGTGCCCTGGCGTGGGCTGCGTGTGCCCTGGTGTGGGCTGCGTGTGCCCTGGCGTGGGCTGCGTGTGCCCTGGTGTGGGCTGCGTGTGCCTTGGTGTGGGCTGCGTGTGTCCTAGTGTGGGCTGCGTGTGCCCAGCATGGGCTGCCTGCTCTGTGTGCATCAACCCCCGCGGCACGCCGGAGCCATGCATGCCTTGCACCGCTCCACACCGCCTCGCGTGCGTGCATTACCGCGGTCACGCATGCATGGGTGCTGCCACGTGTGCGTTCCCCTGCGCCACGCAGGGGCTGTGCTCATGGCCTCCGGCACTGCACCCTGAGGAATTGCACCCTTGTGCCCTGCCCCATGCTGGAGGGGCCCTGCATAAAAGAGGAGGTACGAGAAAGCCCCTGGTTGTGTGTCCTGTGAGCTACGGAGCCCGTGCTGAGGCAGACAGGCTGCGTGGCCAGCGCCCGGGGGCTGCAGGCACTTCTCCACGTTCACTTGTAAGAGATTTGCCTGAAGTACCCTGATGCCAAGAGCTGGGGCCCCAGGGACCTTGCCCGCTGGGAGCAGTTGTGCTACTGGTGATGCCCGTGCTGGACCAGGAGTGCCCTCACTGCAGCGGCTCCCTAGACAAGGACTGGGAGCGATCTGCTCCCAGGGGCTTCCAGAGGTGTTGGCCTTCTCTCCTGCCGCTGGCTCGGTCAGCCGCGGTACCTGGCTGCGCTCTGCTTTGCTCTGTTTTAAACCTTGCATGCTGGTTTGATTCCCTGGCTCTTTTTCGCAGAGCAGGGAGCAGACTGCCCTCTCCTCCTCCTTCCCATATCAAGTCGAGCGGACACTGGCTTTCACTTGCAAGTGCTGAGGTTCTGCCATAGGTTTTGTTTCACCTCTTAAGCCTCTGTAGAGGGCAAGGCATATGTCTTAGTGGGGATGAGGGGGTTAATACTTCCTTCCTTTACTGGCCTGCCTTCGGAGGGACCGGCACATGCAGCTTTTAAGTTGCTTGTGAGTGATGATGCTGAGTGGAGGTTGGGCTGCTTCCTTCTGAGACCAGGGTTTGGAGCATCCCAGAAACCACCCTGGGCTGAAACTCGCAAGGTTCAGGCAAGGTCTCGGTCTGGTTAACTGGTGCAGCTGCCCCCAAAAAAGCACAGGAACCACTAATTTACAACAGGAGGCAGACAAAATCGTCTGTTTACTTTCAAGCCTTAAATTGTCTGTTAGCAAAGTGCAGACCACAAAATGGGTGGCCCCTTTCCTGGAGAAACTGTGAAAACCTGCTTAGTTCCTGCACTAGTAAAGCAAACAAACAAACATGACCCGGAGTTGGGTTTCAGCATGCCTTGCTGCTCACCAGTACATGAGAGCATCTGAAAACAAACTTAGAAAACCCTGCCTTGCTGATAAGAACCAGCCATGACAACAACTGATGGGAGAACCCGGAGATGCAATTAGGAATTTGAAATGTTTTAAACAAAGGGCAAAAGCAATCAGCAAAAGGTAATTAAAATGGATTAAATGAAGCAAAATCATCTGAGCAAAATGCTGGGAACCAGTCCAGCCAGGCAGGGTAGATAACTATGTGAAATGTGTGCTCTGAGTTTGTGCATTAATATTTGCGCTTCTGCAAATCTTTGAGGACCTCAGAGCAGTCTGCAAGCAATTAAACCTCACAACACCCTGGGGAAGCAGAGGTTATTGTATGCACTTACAAGGTGGCTGTACAGAGAGGGTAGGAGTGATTTATGCTGGGCCCACATGGCAAGTTAGAGACAGAGTGGGAAATAAACCTAGGAGTCCCGAGTCCTAGCGGTTTGTTTTAGCAGCGAGGCGGGGGGATGGTGCCATCTGAAGAGAGTATTTTGGCTTCCACGGTAGGCACGGTGGGAGTTCATTCCTCTAAGCTGTCTTGTTTATTTTTAGCACCTCAGTTTATATCAGGAATGACAAATTTGGCAATCATGCTCGGATGTGGCTAGGACAGGAGCAGCTTGCAACAATAAAATCTTAAACACAGTGTGGCTGCCTCTTCCTCTCCCCTTCAGTGAGCTCTGTATGTTGCACGCCTCTGGAACAGGGCTGGTGCGGCCGCGGCCCAGGCACTGCTTGCCGGTGCTTAAGAGTGGTGGGAAATCCACTGGAGATATTTGCACGGAAAGCTTTGACATTCAACAGTAACAAACAAATATAAGTGACGAGAGGTAGGTTTTGCCTGTCCTTGAGAAAAAAAAAAATATCTGTCTTATATCTGTATTTAAAAAGCAAACTCATGCTGTTGGAAAATGAATCATGTTTCTGGGATACCAGCTGATGCATTTGCTCCAAGGGCTTAACTTCAGAAAATAAAAGAAGGGATAGAAAAAAAAAAACAAACAAAACAAACCCCGAGGCTTCCCTTTTCCCGTGGGGCAGCACTGAAGCAAAGCATAAAGAGCTCCGCTCGCCAAGGTTCTCTGGCTCCGTATGCTTTGGCCTTTACTTCTTCAGGGGCCAGGCTTTTCAAATGGGGGGCACCGCGGCATCGCCGTAGAGCCTCTCCTGTCGTTCAAACCAGCTCACTGGCTTCTTTTTAAAAGTAATTTGTTTAATTGGTTGTCATTTTTATTTCAACACACCTGCTGAAATGGAGGGCTGGGCAGTGTCCTCTCTGTTGGGAAGGGGAGATTAGGCAGCGATTAAAGCAGGGCTCCTACTTTGACCTCTTCGGAGTGCAGCCGAAACAGGCGCTTGATCAATCACTCGGGGCTGAGGCCGCTAGCCTGTAGCTGACCATGCATGAGCTGATCCTTGTACTGTGTCAGATCAGGGCTGATGAGTTTCAGTTCCCCATTCTTTGAGTACCTTGAGGGACAGAGAGATCTGAATCTCCCCTCCCTTTGAAGATAGCTACCGCTATTTGCATCCAGCTTTTCTAAGAATTAGCCTCCCCTGCCTGGACCTATTACGCCTCATGTTCTCAGCATGATACTTGTGCATTTGGCCTCCATTTCTTGTTCTCCAGGCTGCAGCATAGGCAGCTGAGCGTGCCCTGGGTTGTACAAGGTGTTTAAAATCCCACAGCTTGGAGGGGAACCGTGGCGGCTTTGTAAGAAAGCAGACTGAACAGTCAGCATCCTCATCCTGCATTCCGTGGGTACCTGCGTGCCTCCATGAGTCATAAGACTGCAGGGTCTCAGTTGCACAGGTCCGTACAGTGCCTCCAGTCAGGTGCCCAAACCCTTGGGAACACATCATCCAACACCTAGGAATACCCTGAAGCAGCCAAGCAGGGCCCGTACAGGATGCATTTCACTTATGCCTAGGTGGTTCTTCGGCTTTGGTTTCCATGGAAGATGCTCCATGCAGGATTGCTGAGCACCAGGCAGGCAGCGAGCAGTTGGGATTAGACAGAGCAAGGATTAGGTACTCAGAGGCAATCACAAGGATTAGGCATTTGCTTGAATAACAAGGAAACATCCAGTTACAGTAAGCAGGATGAAGCACCGTGCTTGGGGCATGAACTAATCCAGCACTGTCTGTGGGTAGGAAGACTTTTTACTCGAGGGCAGTAGGTTATCCGGGAGAAGGCTGCAGTTCTGAAAGGGTATTTTAGGGGCACTCCATCCTCAGCAGTGATTTGTGCTGCTCACTGTCAGAGATAGGAGGCTGCGCTGAACAGACCATTAGTCTTATCCAGCCTAGCAGCTCCCTGTGCTTTGGCTAGAGCACGCAGATAGGAATTAGCGACTGTGCAATGTTTGCCATCACAAAGCAGGAGGGGAGGCTGACAGAAAGAAATACAGAGCAAGAGAGAAAATAGCAAAGGAGAGAAGGAAGGAAGGGGAGGGGATGTGTACAAACATATAAATACACACCACATCACGCTTTCAGGATGAGCTGGGCACAATGGAGAGGTCCCCCTGACTGCATCCCACACTGAAATTTCAGCACAGTTTTGGGAAGGGGGATTACAGTTTTGGGGAGGGGGATGTGCCCAGCTCTGCGGACCTTGGCAGGTCTAAGTGCCAAGTAGGTGCTGCACGGCCCCGGCGTGTGCCGCACGAGTGACAGCGATGGCAAGGGAGGAGAGCGGGAGGCACAGCGCCGAGCGAGGAGCGAGCAGAGGAGGAGGAGGTGGGGTAAGCGGGAGGTTGACGAGGTGCTCCTCTGACACACGACAGCAGCTCCAGTCCCGGGCTGCGTGGGTGGCAGCGCAGGCTGCGTGCCTGGCTTGCCTTTCCCAGGCACGAAGCAGACAGCCTACCGCATAAAGAAAGTGGTCATTATGTGCCTGGTGCTCCCACCTCGCTCTCCCCGCTCAGCTCCCCTCCCTGCCGGAGCAGTCACAGTTCCTCTTTCAGTGCCTTTTCAAAGCACTTGAGCCACCCGATTCATTACTGCGTTTGCACCGGGATGGGACGGGATGGGCTGGGATGGTGACTGGGCAGCCGGACAAGGAACATGACATCATTAATTCCCAGCACACGACGGGAGCCAGACCTGCTCAGGGAAAGGTATCAGGGCAGAGCACACTTTGCTCAGAGCATCAGTGACCCAGGCAAAAGCTTTGCTGAGGGGTACTTCTTTCCAGTCAATGTACAAACTGGTATAACCTTGCCACCTTGGCACTAAGGTGAGGACAAGAAGTCCAAGCCAGGGGTAAACAGTGCACCTGGCTTATAGGACACTGAATACAAATGTTTTCTGGGTGTCAGGGTGAGGTTAGAGCCTCTACAGTTAGTTCAGCGTAGGGGTTTTAAATAAACTTCACCCTCCAGACTACAGCCTATCTGCAACTGCCAAGTGTGGGCTCACTTTGGGAAATGCATTTTTCGCGTTCGCCCCGAAGTCCCCTGCTTGTCAGATGCACCTCATCGAAAAGCGCGGTGCGGGATTGTCCAAGCGGCAGCAGCACAATGGCCCTGAAAGCTCTGGCTGCCTTTGCCAGCCTTGGGAGAGAGCCTGTTCAAGGTATTGATTCGAAAATATAGGTCAGCTTTAGTCATTATGCAGAGGGATCAATCACACCAACCAGGCTCAGTGCAACCAATCAGTGTGACAAAATCAGAGGTGAGGGGGAGTTTGAGGTTGGTTTTGCCCTAGATTTTTTTTTTCTCTTATCTCCAACTCTGCTCCCATCAGTTGGTGAAACAGTATATAAGATGAAGCAGCAAAATGCTTTGGGTTTCTTAATGCTATAGCACTGGGTGGGCCTGAAAGGTCCAATGATGCCTCCACAGCCTCTGAAACAAATCCCAGTTACTGTATGAGGAGACTTCAATTCTTAAAATAAAGGGTTTGTTCAAATTCTCTTCTTTGTGTTCCTTGAGGATGGCCATGCCACCTCTTTGCCCTCTGAAGGATCAGATCTGAGGATCTGGGGGTTTGGGAGGGCACTGTAAAAGCTGCATCTTGGGTCCCCAAGACGCAAGATGCACGTTACAGTACGCATATTCCTTTGGCAGATGTGGAGGGATTTTTTTCAAACCGCGGTTCCTGGAAGCATCTTGCACTGTCGGATCTTCCCCTCTTTCTCTGTTGCACTAGCCAGCAGTGTATATCCTATAGGGCCTCTGTGAGTGAGCTCTGAGCCAGGCAGACACGAGCTAGCTCCAAACTGCGAGCTTTGTGGCCTTAGTTAGCACAGCACTAAGCAAAAGACCATGCAGATGTGCTCTCAGAGGGACATGCGCTGCTCTCATGTTGTTCACACTCTGCCCTGAGCGCTCCTGAAGCAAACAATAACTCTTAAGAGTTGCACAAGGAGCAACTGAATTCCCCTTCCATCGCCCCTTCACGCTTTTCTGTAACCTGCTCCAGCTCTGCCAGGCTGACGGGTGAAAAGCAGAAAAAACCTGCTCTCCTGCTCATCGACTGGGATGTGCAGCTCTGGATACACGTCATTTCCAGGCTTCTTGAGGAGAAAGGTCCCGTTTCCGCGTAGTCCCTCTGCAGAAGAGGACTGGTGGGAGACAGCACGTTTCCTTTGCATGGGGCTTATCATTCCCATTGCCTTTCTGCCCCTCCCTGTCTGTCTGGCAGGCTACCTGGCCTGCAAGCAGAGATGGTATCACAGAAGAGACTGATAAGGGCAATAGGGATGTGGCAATCAATGGTCAGAACCTCCCCTTTAATTGGATCTGCTAGGACTGCCCATTGGTAAACAGATTGATGTTTCACAGGCTTCCCCCGCACCCCGTCTGCATTGCCTTCTGTACCAAAATAGGGTGTTTGAGCCATGCGCTTCCTTTTGGAAAGCTCCAAGCAGGTGACATGCCATGTACCTTGACTTTTCTTTTTGCTCTGCCAACACCGATGCTCTATTTTTTTTTTTTATGGCTGGAATTTGGCCCCTTTGCTTTGACCCTGACACAGACAAACACCACCCCCATGTCCCTGGCTTGCCAGTGATTTTATGGGATGTTGACTCTTTTCTGCATGCTTGGTGTATGGTTAAGAGGCACAGTGGCAGGGGACTCCACCTGTATGATTTCAAGAAGAAACTGGCTGTCATGCCACGGAGCAGCTCCCCTGCTCTCACCCTCCTGGGCTAGAGCTTGACCAAAGGCCCTTGCTGGCTGATGGCCGTTTGGTTGCACGTAGGACGTGGGCAGACAGCTGCTGTCCCATTTCCCAGTGCACACGTGTCTTTCTGATGGAGAAGGGTGATTTCAGGGGCTGCTAATGGGCTCCGTGATGGTCTGTCCCAGCAGAGGAGCCAAAGGCAGAGAGGGGCAGAGAGCCTGAGACCTGGAGGTGGCCTCTTTCACAGCAGGGCTTCAGCTGGAAAAGCTTCTCCTCTGCCTTTGTTACTTGTTCTGCATACAAAGGGACAGCTTGGGTATGTAGCGCTGTCAACCCAACACGTCTCCCCACTCCTTGGACAACACTTTACACGGGTCTTTTTTCTTTTTCTTACAGTCTTTACAGTATTTCTGGAAATAAATACATCTTCCTGTTTCAGATCTGCAGCCTGGCAAACAGTTGGTAGCTGTAGAAAGCTCTGCTAATGCCACTGCTGTCAGGCTTGTTTCACAGTATTTATTGTGACTTAACTGAGGAGTACTAGAAGGCAGAGGGGCAAAATGTGGCTGGGATCTGCAAATAACTATTTCTGAGGCATCTCACCGTCAGCAACAGCTTGGTGATGGCCATGGTCATCGTGGGGCACATTTACTAACTCTGAGAAATCAGTTTGATATTAATTGACAGAGCATACGCAGAATTAAAAACCGCTGCAATGGAAAACAGTCTCAGATTTATGGCCCCTCTTACACTAGCTAGTTAAAAAAGTAGTACAAACATTTAAACACCAGTGGCAGTAAAGATAAAAATGTAAGCTTGATTAGATAAAGATATGTGTTTTATGTTTACACCTGGACCGTAACCTTTGTTTGCTTCAAGTTAAGGCTACTCAAGCGCACAAGTATGAAGCAGAGATTTCCTGGAGGCCCAAACACCTCCTAGTGTAAATCCACTTTTGGGGTGTGGGTGTACAATCACTTTGAAAACAACCTAAGCACTTGTGACTTCCCTCCTGCAGAAGAAGAGGGGCAGAAAGGAATTTGTGAGCTCTCTTTGGGACAGAGCCAGAGGCATTAGAGTAAGCCCTTCCCAGCAGGGAACTCAACCTAGCTGTGGGGACAGTGTCCTCCAACAGAGAGGCAGCCTGGGGACGGGGACACTTTTAGCAGGTGCAGCCAGCTCTGACAGACGCTTTACTGCAAAGCGATGGGGCCGTTGATGAAGTCTGTGGACTCTTTTGGCTGAGAATCGCTCTGGACAAAGTAAGGAGCGGGTTGCTGTGCCGCTGGGTCTCCGACGCTGGGTCTCTGCCACTGGGACGGCAGTCATCTGGTGTCACCGCTCCCCACAGGCCTGGGAGGGCAATAAGACGCACAGGACCTCCCAGGAGGAAGGTGTGAGTTATCACATGCCTGGAGCTGTGGCAAGGTGGGTGCAAAGTGCACTTCCCCTCAGATCCACATCACAGCCTGCCGGGTGCAAAGCTGAGGTCGCATCAGACTCGTCACCCACGCAGCAATCTCCTGCGTGCGCTGATGTGCAATTAGCGGTGTCCTCCCCACTGTCATCACCGCAGCTACTGGAGCAACCAGCCAAGCCCAGCTCAGACCCACGGTCTGACAGGTCTGGTGTCCCTCCTTTCTGCCAGGACCAGGTGTTGTAGGAGGGACAGACCCTTGCATCTGCTTTCACAATGGATGCAATTGCCGCTTGTACTGCACGAGTCCCGATTTTTTGGATCTGTCCTCTGTTGACACCGAGGTTAAATTAGTGCCGCTCCGTGGACTTGGTGGCACTGCCTGCTTCTAAGACACGCGTCAAGGGCAGAAAGAAGCAGGCCTTGGGGACACGGTGGCACATGCCTCTCTCTCTTTTTTTTTTTGCACACGTCAACTGAGCAGATTCCATTTTAATGTCATGCCTGTGCGGTGGTGGTGCATTCCTTTGAGCGTTGCCATGTGAGGCCAGGACGGTGCTTGGCTGCGGTTAAAGTGCTTTATCAGTTTCTGAAGTCACTTTGTAAATAGTGGCAGCCAAGAAGCCCGGGGCGGGGAAGGGGGGAAGAAGGGAGAAAAATAAAAGCAGGAAGAAAAAGGGCTTTGTTAATTTTAATAGGGTGTGTTATGTTCCTCCTTCATCTCCCAGATATGCCACACTTGGCGATGACAACCCTGCTTTATGGAGACCTCGGTCTCCCCTAGCCCCCCTCCCCCCCAGCCTAGTTAAAAATCCCACACTGCATAGCAGAGAACAACTTGCATTGCACTTCTGGCAGGCGAGGGTAAAACGCGGCTCTGTTTTCATCACGGAAAAGCCTCCGGGCGCATATTTTTGTAATTAGGCTTTTCTGCTCAGCAGTTTTTGCAGCTGTGATGACACTTGGGTGTCGCCCCCTGGTTTCTCACGCTCTCCCTGCCAAGGCGCGGAGCGGCTGGGCTGCAGCCAGCGCCGAGGTCGGCCGGCCTGACGGCCCCCGCGCCGCCTGCACGCGCTCAGGAGAAGGTGCTTTGCTCTGCAACTCGTGGAAATGGGCCACGGTTCCTCCTCAAGGTCACTGCTAATGCCTTCGCTCGCTCGACTCGGGCTGGCGGCAGGGAACGGCAGCAAGCTGGGGGCTTTGGGGCTGGGGGCTTTGCTCCCTCCTCTGCCTTGGCGTATGCTACCATTTCTCCCTTTCCTTCCAGCAAAGAAGAGGTTTCCTCTTCCCCTTCCACTGACTTCCCTCCTAGCGCCTGGCTTTTAAACAGGCTTTTCTTAGCCCGCAGAGCCCCTGGGGAGCCTTCCCTCCCCTGCCTGCCCAGGGATGAGGAAGGAGGAGGAGACAGGAGGGCCTGGAGCGTGTCCCACTCTTGGGGGGCTGCGAGGCTCCTTCCTCCCACCAGCCCCGGCTCCGGGAAACGGCAGGCGTGAGCTGGACACCGGCAGGCTCCTCGCCGCCTGCCTGCCCGCCCGCCCGCACTCCCTCTCCCCCTCAGCTGCCGGCCCGGAAACCTCCCTCCAGCTGTGGCTTATTAAAGCCGGAATGTCTCTGCGGGGCCGGGGAGAGCCAGAAGGATCATTAATAACAACTAACTATGCTGCCTTGCGTGCCAGCCCGGGCCTGAAACAGCAGCTCACACACAAGAGGCAAGAAACACGTAACCCACCCCCAGCAGCATCGCTTCATGGCTGCGCACCCACCTCCCCAGCGCGACTGCTTGCCACCGTGGCCCCTTCCCATCCAGGGGCAGGGCAGACGGACATGCTCCTTCCTGCCCCTGCATGACAGGGACCCCTTTGCTGGGATCCCACGCTCACTAAATGCATGCAGCTTTAGTGAGGGGTGAAATCCGGTAGGAGCCTGACCCCCCTCCGCTCGCCCACCCCCAGGGGTAAGAGCTGACCCAAGCAATGCTCTGCGATGCATCTGCAGCAGCAAAGCCTCTGACTGGATGCATTTGCTGTCCTAAGAAGTGCTTTAGCCCCAAAGCCTGGGCTCTGCACTCAGATGTTGACCTATCAAGTGATCACAGGCAAACAAATTTGTTTCTGACCTCAGTTTCTCCTCTGCCTCGCTTATTCAATGGTGCGTTATTTGGAGGAGGGATGGCTTTTCTCTACTTGCAGGGGCCGTGATGTTTCTTGCGTTCCTAGCCTCTACCGCAATTAACATTTAGTAGTGGTCATAAAGCATGCAGTGAATTTGCGCTTTTTTCCTCTTTGTGAGTACGTCGGAACTAGATCCTTAGTGCTGTGATTGCAGACACTGGCCCAGAGCCAGTTCTCATGTAAGTGGGTGGACGTCGTCTCGTTGAGGCCACTTAGCTCTGCGTTTCAGCATCCATTGCAACAATTGACTGCCTATGCTTTGGTGAGCTGCCGGGCTTCCCCGTTTAAAAAAAACCTGGATTATAAAGAGCAACATGGCAAGCCTACCTTGTACGAATACCATATGCCTCTTAGCTCTGGCCATCCTTTTCAAGAAATAGGGATATACTCCTTTTCAATAGCTCGTCCATGCGTTCCATGAAGTGGAGCTCAGGTTCACAGCCCAGTTCTTGTCAAGTAGTTTTTCGTGTCACTCGTTTTACAGTTGCCATCACACCATCCAATACTGATGGCAGCAAGAAAGAATCAGATCACAGGATGGGCTTTGGGGACCTCTGTGATTTCACCTCCTCCAGCAGAGCTTTAATCCCTGAGAATTTTCCTAGTGATCTGTCTGCTATATCTAAGCATCTATTATATAGGAAAATACAGTTTTGCATTTTACATAGGACTTTCCTTCTGGTGTCGCTTGCAGAATGGTAGATTGAGCAGCCAGACGCACCAAAAAAACACCTTACAAGCACAGCATTTAAAAAGCAGCTCATCTTTTGACACCGGGCTATTTGTTATAACAACGAAGGCTTTAGCCATGCTTTTTTTTCTATTTCAAATGAAAGCTGATTTTTCTGCTGAGATCACTTGACTCCAGGAGCTGCAACCTGGAGTAAATCTACTTCATACTGTAAAATGCTCTTCTGAAACAAGACTTAGCAGCAGCATGCTTTCCCTGAAAACTTGGTCATCTGATAATCAGGAAGAGGAAAGAAGCCAGCAGCTTTGAAAGAGCTTACTAAAGTGCTCTCGTTTATTCTTCCTATTAAATCTCGCATGCCAGCTTCCTTGTAAAACTCTTCTGTAAAAAATATCTAGAAGGAAATTAGATTTAAAAAAAAAAATCAAAAAACCCTCTTTCATACCAATGCACAAATCAGCTTGTTCAGAACCAAAGCAATAAGATGCGTTTCTGGCTTTGGTTTTATTAAGTGACAGGGTGGCTTTATTCAGAGCAGAACAAAACAGCAGTTTCTGTTCAGGAGCCACATAATCTGCCCCCTGGGTGGAATTTGCACTTGAGACATTGCTGGGTCTAGAGCTTGTGCTGTCCTTTGGCATGAGGGATTTCACCCTCTGAGCTGCATCTCCACGTGTTTTGGCATATCGCTCAATTGTGTATTCTCCTTCTCACATTGTACCAGCAGCCCAGGCCAGCTCCATCCTTGTTCAACCAGCTCCAGAGAACTCACAGCAGAGTTAATTTGGCCCCTCTGGCTTTTCCATTACTATTTTAGTCAACTGGCTTCAGCTGTGGCTGTTTCTTACTCCATCCCTGAGAGTGGAGACTCTGTCTGTGGGCTGTGGTGGCCAGCCTTTGGAACCAGGCCCACGTTAAGCACTGTCAGAAAACTCTGCTGGCAGCATCAGCGACTGCTACGATTCCCGTAAAATCCCTTTGGCATCAGACTCAAGAAGTCCACCCCTGACGCACTTGAGGCAAGTTTAAACCCAGGGGCGGGCGAGGGAGGAGTTGAGGGTTTCTTCTGGGCTGAAAGATGTTTGGTTAGGTCTGATGTGGGTCTCTGTGCTGTTGTTCCTACAATGTACCCCCAGGTGGTTTGGGGTGGGTTGTAGGGGAGCTGTTGCAGTGTGGTTGGTGGCCAAGTACCGTTAGCAGCTATTCCAGCTGTAGCACCGCACAAGTTCACCTCTGGTGCGCGCGCTGTGCATGTCGGTACGATGCTTGCCGCGTTGTCAGTGGGGAAACTGAGGCAGGGAGTGGTGCTGGCACTTGCTGAACCCGAAGCAGGCTGGGAGGACAGCACAGCATGAGGAGGTCGCCTGGGGCAAGGCAGAGCCCTGTACCTGCAGCCCTTCCACCAGTCTGTTCACACGGACTGGAGTCAAACGCTGCTGTTCATGTTACGGAGTTGTGGCTCCCAGACATGTTTGAGTGTCATCCTCCAAAACAAGTTCTCTCTTCTGCACCCTTGTTCCTCAGGGTCACAGCTGAGCTCCCCAGGGACAGGTTGTCACTGTGCAGAGCCCCTCCGGCCCTGCCACGCTCTGGATTTTGGGCGGTAATGCAATGTGTGGGTGCCTCAGCTCCTTGCCTGGCCTAGGGCGCTCCTGGGAGGAAAATACAGCGCCTGAAAACCAAACAACTTGCATGTACCGAAATACCAGGGTCAGGCAAAATAAGCAGTTTGCTTAGAGAGGGGAAGAGTTGGGGACTGGGACGGGGACAGCAGCCAAGGTAACAGCAGCATACTTGATTTGGCCACGGTGCTCAAAGGGACTGGTGGTTTTGGCACAGCTGATGCACATCAGGCTTTTGCAAGATCTCTCGCTTCTGCAGGTCTCAGTCAGGGAAGGTCTGCTCTGACCGCTTTAATATCTACTGTTGGGGATCTGTTTCCAAATCCCTGGTGCAGCAAGGGGGGGTCAGTGACAGAGAGATGATGAGGACAGGCGCTGTGGCTCAGTCCGCATTTTGTGGAAAGGGTGTATTATATTACTTAGGCCAAACGCTGCTTACGTTGGTTTGTGCAAATTCATGAATGTCTTTAAACCCCAGCAGACCCGAAGCTCTGTAAATGAACACACCGCTCGAAACTGGCGGCTCCCAACCTTGACACAATTATGTAAAATTAAGTTCCAAATAAATTACGGAGGGAGAGGATGGACGATCAAGGAAGAGAAGATTTTGGGAAAGCCTGTATAATTGGCCTAGGCCTTTTGACCCTGTCTATTATAGAAGATCTAAGGCTCCTTCATTACCCGGCTCCACGTGCATTGTAAGTGTCAGCTCTCTCCATGAGCAAGCTTTTGGAGGCATTTAGAATCAGACAAGTGTAGAAAATCCTCCGAGCTCTCCCAGATAAAGTCCCTGGAGGATTCAGGTCTCCAGGCCACTCTTAGGCCTTGCGTTTGGCCTTTTCATTTTGGCGCACAAACCTGCCATTAGTCACTGACCCTTCAATAAAGCTTAGTCAGAGTTCATTGGAGGCGAAGGAAATCACACAGCCTGCTCGCTGCTGCTGCAGCCGTGGGGAGGTGGGGGCAAAGGGTGCCAGCTCCAGGAGACACTCTGAATTGTCCCCTTACAAAAGGAATATTTAGCTGATGCCATTTCTGTGAAATTCCTTTCTCTTTTTTTCTTTTGGTCAGAGTGCAGTTTTTGGGGGGAAGGGTGGTGCAGGCAGCAGAGGTTCTCATGCATCCCGCATCTAGGAAGCACTGGCTGCAGGAGGGGTGAGGAGAGCGTGGGGCAGGGCCTGGATCCTTCCCATACGAGTTGGCTGTGAAGTTTACGGCCCGCGGTGAAGTCCAGGCCTTCCTCCACCAGTGGGAAACCGTGTTATTGATGGACTCGGATCCCCGCCAGCATCCTTGCTGCTAGCCCCTCCGAACTATTTCCTTTGAATGATGCTGGCCCTGCTGGACTCGAGTGCTGTGAGGAAGAGGAGGCAGGGTCCCTTCAGAGGCCCTCTTAGGCTCTGCAAGATATCTTGAAAAACATCCACGTTTTGTTCATGAGTCCATCGATAGGAAAGAGCCTGTGGAAGGAATCCGTCCAACGCGCATGCTTTTTCCTATTTTGATCCATGCCACACTCGTATATTAATGGGAATGATAGATGTCTGGACTAGCCTCAGGGATAATGTGATTAGAAAGGAGTAGTGTCACAGGATTCACTATGGAACAAGGACCAGAATGAACGTGATTTTTTTTTTTTTTTTTCCCCTGAGCCCAGATCTTAAAATATTCTCAGAGTACATTAATTTTCCCTGTGCAGTGCAGCTGAGTCCTCGGGACAGTCTGTCATAATAAGCAGGTATGACAGGTAATAATCCGGATCAGACTTCCTGCATTTCGCTCAGTCATTAGCCAGCGGTTTAACAATGGTGCGTCTTTTCTGCTTAACCGGCACACAGGGACGCGGTTGCCTTTTCCAGACTGATCCACAGCTGTTAGCAGGTGAGAGCTGGTGTTTGCGAGCAGTGTTTAGTTTCCTTCAGACTTCTTTCTCTCTCTTGTGATTGCTAAATATTTCCAAGTGATTTTTTTTACAACTGGCCGATGCCATTTTTAAAAATAGCCTTTTTATGCATTTAATATTGCCTGCTTTTGAGGCAGTATGTGATAAAGACCTGTCTGTCCCCAGCTCAGAGTGTTTCTCCAAATTTCTAATAAATCAGCAATCCTGCTGCAGCTGACACAATTTTAGCTCATTGCCAAATCGGGATGAATTATGATATATCCACATTTAGAAAGAACTTTGAGATCTTCCAGTTACAAATAGCTCCCAGAGAAGGAAAACGATTCCGTGAACCTGACAGGCGCTATTTATGGAGGTTACAGAAAAGTACTATAGCCTGATCTGGACCATTTTTATGATGACATATGTTTCTAGGGTACCTCTGCTTTGTTCTTGCCAGCAATGGTTTGGGGTTCCTTCCCTTGGTTTCTTTTTATTTTCTTCCGCCTTTGCACTTTTCTTCCTTGTCTTCACTAACTCTTGTATTTTATTACTTGTGGTTGAATTCTGCGCTTCAAACTGTGAACGATACGATCAGGACGTAGCAGAAAATACCTTTGGATATTGTTTATTGGAAAGCATATGTCGCGTACCCAGTTGTGGGATATCCCGTGCTTGATTCATTTAAAACTAGCGTGAAAACAGCACAGGAGCAAATTCTGTAATGGCTAACCCCCCGTGTTTTGCAGTATTTCACAGGAATTCTCCTACCATTCTATGTGCTGGCCCTCAAGGCACTTAATGCCTGGTGTCCCCAGACATTCAGAAAATCACAAGTCAGCCCTATATGTACACGAAGAGCAGGAAATGAAATTTAAAGTCATGAGACTTAGAAAAAAAGAAATGTGGGGCTCGATTGGCCTTGCAGTTTTTTAGCCTCTGGTGTTTCCTCAAATTACGTTTTCAAGCTTTCCTCTGTAGCCACAAGAGCTGTATTTTGATCACTTTTTAAACACAAATTGAGATTCTCACACATCATATGACTGCAGAAACTGTGCCTTTACACAAAATAGAACATGAACTGTGGTAAAATGTGAGTTTGTCTACCATGAGAGCTGAGGATTTTCAACAAATGAGCAGTAATGACTGATTTAAATGTGTTGGAGGTGTAGTAGCAAACAGGCTGAATACGTCCGAGGAAATTTCAAGCCGATTTCATTAAACCCTGAGTGTATGCTTGAAGCTGTACCTGCTGCAAAGTCAAGACCTGATAGATGCCATGGGGTGATCCTTCCATGTAGGATTTGAGACCCGACGTCTCTGTGGTTGTCAAAAAGGAGGGAAGGAGCCGGCCCTTCTCTTCGGTGAGCTGGCTGAGCTGTAAAGGTTAGCAGGTTTGCAGAGCCCAGCCATTGCTGTTCAGTGCTTTCGAATATTCAGAGCTGTAGCCGAGCGTTAGGTCTCGGGCTGTGTTTGGATGAAGGCTTGGCTTTAGGTCTATGGCCAGCAAGCGAATCGAGGTGCTCAGGAATTCTCTTCTTGCTCCCACAGTCAATTCTGAACAGAGAGCTTTGGCATGATAAGGTGGAAGGAGTCTCCATGCCTCAGCGTCCCTGTCTCAGCAATGATCCTCCATCACCTGCTGTCGCAAGAAGTGCCTGCTGTAAAGTGCGCTGCAGAGGGGTGCCAGATGCAGGACGAGTGAGAGGCCAGATTCTCCAGTTTTGGTTGTAGGCTCTCGGTTGCCTTTGGTCAGGAGCTGCCACTCGGCTTATTTACAGCGATGCTTTGAAAGCACACACGTGAAGGTCTATCGCTGTCAGACTGACTCGTTCAATAACACTTTTGTTTAGTTTCTTTTCCAAGGTGAAATGCGACACAGTATAAAGGGGTCAAGGCAGCAGGGGACCCCCGCTAGAGCGGAGGGCGGGAGAACACAGGCCAGAAGCCACGGCCATCCATATATTATGAGCAAAAAGAGAACATAGTCTGGGTTTTGGTGAATGCCCCCTCCCAACTACACCAGCCTCCCCTAGAAACAGGTCTCCCTACTCTCATGGAGGGAGGAGGGAGACCCAGAATTCGGCTCTGCTCTGCCAGTCCTGAGCCCTGAGGCCTTAGAGGAGCCCCTTTCCCTCCTGGAGGCTCAGCTCTCGGTGCAGAGAAGTGCCCCTGAGGGCTGACAGGCAGACGAGCTGCAGCAAGGACTGTGATGCACAGATATCCTTGATGGAAAGGGCAGCCGAGGACTGCGCTTTGCTGCTGCGGCGCGGGACGGGGACCCGTGGTGCTGATGCTGCACGGAGAGCTGGGCGCCCTCCTCACCCCATCCGCTCGCGTGAGAGATGCTCAAGGTCCCTGCCTGCGCCGCTGCTGCATCCCGGGGACTGCAGTGGGAGAAGGGAGGGGAAATAACTACATGTGTTTCTTCTGCAGCTCGGTTTCAAGGAAAATTTGCCCTTTCACAGTTGCTTAAGCGAAATGTCAGCGAATGCCAAATGCCCGGAGCCACATATGCTCTACACAAGAGAAGCTCCATAAATCAGGGAGCAGTTAGTGGGAAAAAATCAGGTTCCAAGGAGGAAAGCAGTGGGATACGATTTTTTTTTCTTAAAGCTAGGGCAGCAGTGTTTCAGTTTATTATGCGGCCCAGCAGTGAAGGAATTCATCACATTGTCACTCCCCTTCTTTTTTTTTTATCCGAGAAGAGAGTGAGAGTATGTGTGTGTGTGTGTATACGTGTGTGAGGTGGGGGAGGAACAAAGCGGCCGTGCAATCAACTTTGTATAAAATTGGCGCCGTGTCCCGCTCACAATGCGGGACAAAGGCTGGGGGGCTGGTGGCTCAGCTGGGAGTCAAGGCAGCACAGCTGTGACCAATGCCAACACAGTTCCCGTCAATATGGAGTGACCCTGGCTCTTTTTGCAACCTGCTTCCAGGCTCATCTCCAATAATTCTCACAAAAGACGGGAACAAACAAAACCTTTGTCAGCACTTCCAAGACTTTCCCTGGAAAATCTTAAATATTTCATTAGACTCTTCTTGTCCCTTTCTTTCTCTTTTACATGATCTGGGCTTAAAAAAAGCAAATGTGGACACTAAAACTCTTGGTCAACAAATGATTAAAGGAAAGGCTTAAAAAGAGAAGGGTTGGGTTTAGTAGTGGGGGAAGCTACTCGTGCTGATGTCCAGTGTGGAGCACTACAAAGGCAAGAAAGAAAGAAAAGAAACTCTCCTGCTTGTTAGTTAGCACTCGAGGCAGGTACAGTATTTTTTTGAGCCTGTTTACTTAGGGAGGCCCGGGCTGAAATACAGTAGCCAGTGGGGCCGGGAGGGCTGGGGACGCGCGGGGGCGAGGGCAGGCGGTGCGGCCAGCAGCGAAGCCGAGCGCCGGGGTCCCGAGCCCACCGGCTGGCGGGCACCGCGCCGCCTCTCCTGGCGCCCGCGGAGAGCAGCGCCGGCAAGCCCTGACGGCGGCTGTGCCGGGGGAGCGCTTCTGGGGCTCCTTCTCTGGAGCAGGTCTTCTAGCCGGCAGCACTTCCAACTCCGCCTGCCTTTGACAGACCCTAAGATGTGCCGAGAAGCTATGGCAATACGCAGGCGAATCAGTGCCAGCCTCCCTGCTTTCCCTCTGCCACGCAAGGGCTCCAAGGAAAACACAGTGCCACTCCTTTACAACCTGAATAAGATTGAGTCCAGTTGGGTCAGGGGAAAAAAAAAATCAAAGCATTGTCCCTCACGTGGGGAGAGAGCTTGGGGAAACCAGCGTTTGGCCTGTCACCGTCATGCATCCTCTTCGACATTACCGGGTTGATCATTCACACCAGCCTGGAACAAACCCAGGGAAACTGTGCATCTGAAAACAATCCTGCACGCCAGCACTTAGGATGATGAGCCCTAACTCCTTCTGAGGCAGGCTTGGCCAAAAGATGTAAGCGTTTCAGAAAGAGGAGGTGGAGAAGGGGAAGAAAGAAGTCAAATCCTGCCTCCCTTAACCTTGACCAAGTCTGTAAAATGACCCTTTGCCTAGGTTATGAGGGCTCTGATTTGCTCCGCGGGCTCTCCCAGGCATCCCTGAGCTAACAAAAGGATCTGGTTACAAATATTAAACACTTCTTAATAACTCTGCCATGCCACGAAACAGAGTCCATTCTGGTTCGCTAAATGACTCTGAAAGGACTTTTTTCCTCCCCTGCTTCCCTTCTCTTGCCTGGTTTTAAATAGGCCCCGAGTGGTAGGAGCCAGCACAATGGCATCACTCTGGCTTTGTTTCAGCCTTGATTTAGCCACCCTTTTAAGGACCCTACTGAATAATTCAGTGTTATCATTCAGGATGATGCTGGATTATTACAAGGGTTTCTTCCCTCCGTTCCCCCTCCTCCTTTCCCCCCATAACCTTTAAATTCTTTTCACACGTGAATGGGTTCAAAGGAAGTCGTGTAAGGAAAACACACAACGAGGAGGTTGCTGCTCTCCCCCTCCGCTGTCAGTTTGATAAATATAATGTGTCACCAATTAAAAACTCATTGCCATTCTCCTGCTGCAGCCATTGCCTCGTTAAGGTCCTCCTCCTGGGGTGGCTCCCAGGATCCACTGCTATCATTGTTGATAACAGAGGGCCTGTTTTTTTCCCATCCTGGGCCATTTCAGTGCTACACATTGGCATGTAAATAAGTTATTCACTCGACATCACTTTCTGATAGAAAAATGACCATGAAACTCTTTGATTTTGGGTTTGCTCTTGTCACAAGCGCACAATGAAATCGAGAGTTTCAGTTTTGTGTCTGTGGCTTGTGGAGGGCTTTTTTTTTCTTCTTTTTTTTTTTTTTTTTTTTTTGGCTTTTCTCTTTTGCAACTGCCTCTTTTCAGCATTTGTATGGAAATTGTCCCACCACACAATTTAATGCGGGCATGGTTTGACCTGGTAGGTGTCCTGACTTCAATATAGTGGATTGTTGTTTATTTTTGCCCTCCCCGGGAACATTAAAAAACAATCCGGGTCATCAATAAAAAGTTGTTTTCTTTTTTCTTTCCTTTTTGCGCTATTAATGCCTTTGAAGAAGAGAGGTGTGGCTGGCACCAGAGACCCCCTGACTCTTTGCCATAAGGGATACATGGAAGGGACCTGGCTGGGACAGCCCCACAGCTCTGCTTTGCTGCAGGGTGCAGCAAGGGGGAGTAAATTCCAGGGAAGGCCAGTGGTTATGGAGGGCAACCTCTCCCTGGAATATTAATGCCTGCCTTCAGTCCCCCTGCCTCTCTCTAGCTGCTTTTCCCCTAGGTGTTTGTGTTTGTTGCATTCCAGTTTGCTTCTTGGAGCAGTTCACAAACCAAACGCATTTTGCACTGTTTCCCTCTATTTTTGCCTCAATCCCTGGCTGCCGGGCACCATCCCCAGCAGCCAGCCCCAGCGGCAGAGCCAGCCTTCGCTGGAAACCTCATCCCCCACAGCCACCAAAATCACTGGGAGGCTTCCCGCAGGCCGGGGCATGGTGGTAACACTGGGACTGCGGCCCCGTCGTTCCTTCTGGGTCCCAACACGTGCTCATGAAGTTTTGCCTATAGCAGCCCGGCGAAGGGGACCGGGGGTTTTGTGAGAGGCATTAAAGAGCATTCCTTCAAATGCCTCTGTCTGGCGGAAAAGTTCCCTTCCGAACTTCTTCGTATCAGGAGCTGGTGCTGTTACTGATACCAATTTCTGTGAGGCTGCGTTTGTGTTTTTTCTCTTTGTGTTTCTGTTCTGAGGTGACCGAAATCTCTGCTCTTTTCTCACTGGAAAAGCTCTAGTCTGTGTGGGTTTCCTCACAATGCCACCGACTGCCTTTTCATTTGCTTGCTTATTTTTTTTTGCAAAAAGCTATGCTGTTACAGTTGGAAAACTGTCCAGGACCCTGGTAAAAGGAAGGAGGTCTGGGTCCTTGGCTGCTATGTGCCTAGGTTTCACGCTGAACACTGGGGCTGGCTTCTGGGGATCCAGCTGGACTGAAATGTCCATCTGCTCAGCTCTGCTGCGGTCAACGCTCCTCATTTCATCACCTTAAGAGCTTCAGTGCTTTGCTCTCGAGTCACAGTAACCTGACATGGAAGGTTTCCAGGCAGGGAACACCATGACTAAGTTTTGGGGCTTCCTTTTTTGCCTCTTTTTTATTTATTTTCTTAAAACTTCAGCAGAGCTTTTGGAAAGAGAGTGGAGAAGCATTCATACTGGGGAGCTGGGACACTGGTTTTAGTAACAAGGATGATTCTGTGTAGCATTTGAAGTGGAAATGCATGCAGATTTGAAGCATGTATGCTCCCAGCAACATTCTGGAAAGCCTTGATTGTTAGAAAAAGTTAATAAAGCGATGAGTTTCTCCCACCCACCCCCTGCTTGCCCATCCTCTCTCCAGGGCTTAGCCTGAAATCTCTGCTGTGAAGTTCCCCCTCATCTGCCAAGCACTACCTTCAAGATGGGGAGTTCCCTGGAGCTGAAAGACAAAAGGGTTTGCAATCAAAGCCTTGGAATAGGCAAAAAAAAAAAAAAAAAAGGGAAAAGGCTTCAAAAAGTTTTTCCATGTACATCCATGCTGTCTGGATAGCTTGGAGGTGGAGGGGGAAGAACTGTGGATTCTTCTTGCCCCATTTACAGTGAGGATATGTAGGCACAGCCATGGGGGCGTAGTTGTCTCCCATAAGCCCGGATCCCCCAGCCAAGGCATCTACCAAGGCACACGAGTGGTGGCTGCCAGAGCCTCTTACCTCATTTTGTGGCCCCATGATGGCAAGAGGATGATAGAGTTTAATCATGTGGGACACGAATTTGTCTTTATATGCACTGTTGTGCCTGCTCGGCTTTCAGGAGAACGTACGCTCTACTTGGGTGCAAGGGAAATAAGGATCCAGCTCTGTGGGTGAAGCAGAAGGGAGGGCAACAAGGTGTGCGTTAGAGGTAGAACTCTTACTCTATATGCCCAGTAAAAACCGTTCGACAGCAAAAATCTGCAACCAAAGTCAACCGTATTTTTGAAAAGCCCTAAAAGCGAGGGGGGCAATAACCCCAGCCTTGTTGGGGAAATGAGAGAGGAGACGCAGTGTAAGAAAAGCAATCTAGAGATTAGTGGAAAGAGAGCAGGACAATCTTGTTTCATTCTCGCAGATCTGCAGTGCTGTGGTAAATCTGTCCCCAGCAGCTTGCTGGCTGGCTGGAACCGGGAAGACAACAAAGCTTGGGGCATTCAGGAAAATGATTGCAGAGTGTCTTAAAAACCTACAGCCCTCATGGCATCTCTGAAAGGCCTTTATGAGGTTTGTCTCCTTGTGTGAAAGGAAGCGCTGATTGCTGACACAGCTGAAAAGCCACCTCTGTAACCAGCGTGATGACTTTTGCCTTTCTCCCTTCTGATATTATTTACCTCGCTCTTGGTTTGAAGTCCCCAAAGCCGGGATGAAGCCCCGCGTCTCTGCCCACCCCTCCTCCACCCTCGTTATTCTTTAACTTTCTAAGGCGACTGTCCTCTCTGTTTACCCGGCTGCAGCGCCAAAGGCGAGGGTGCTCGGAGACTGTTTATCTGCTGTCAGTCTATAACGCAGCATCCCTCACCCCCGGGGTCACCCGAGGGATTGACACCTTAACCCAGGGGCCTGGATTCCGCGCTGCCCTCCTTAGAGATGCACCAGGCTGTCAGTAACAAGGCCACAGGTTTATTCAGCTCAGATCTCCAGATCTCAAAAGATAATCTGGGAATAATTGGGACTTAAGGAACTTGTGGGAATCTGATTTTTTTGCAGCGCTGCCATTCATGAAACAGATGGACATCTTATTTCTCTCTAATTTGATGGGCTTTCTTGACAAAATGGCAGAGGTTGCACTTTGCTACAATAATAACCTGCCACTCAGACTTTGTAAGGGGTTTGTGTAGATTTCTTCTTAATTAGACCGTGTCCCGCTATCAGCAAGGAGATGCGTGCGTGTGTGAGGAGCAGGGATATTCTGAGCAGCTTCTCTGCATGATGGAGCCTAGAAAAGAGTGGAGAAATATCAGGGGGCTTTCATGTTTGTGTCAAGGTTTTGTTTCTTTTTTTCTTAAGTCTCATTTGAAAAATAAAGATTGGGATGTGAGCTCATTGTATGGATGATAATGTATTCATGGATTTGCTCCTTCTGGAGACTAAACAACAGCGAGGGGCAGCTTTCCATGGGCTGGGGGGCAAGTTTGAAAGCTTTGCAAACCATTGGGATTACTCTCAGGTTTGCAAAACCCACTTTTCACTTGCAAAAAACTTCCCAATCCTGCCATTTAACCCCTGACCTTCTCTCCTGCTTCCCTTTCCCTCCTCTCCCCCACCAAAGTGGATCCTCTGGTCAAAAAGCATGGGATCCGAGTCTCCTCTCAAGCACGCTGGTGTAAGTCAGCAGCAGGCTTTTCTTGCTACCCACAATGCAAGTAAAAAGCAGTTGGGAACTTTTAAAATGACTCAGATATTCAAGCTCCTTAATCAAGCTCCAAGCAGTGATGACTAGTTAAAGAATCAAACAAAAGGCAACCATTACCAAAAATAGACGTATTTGGTGTTATTTTTGTTTACCTCATTTCTGTGCCTTTAGAGACTGAGTTTTTTTAGCTTTTCTCTGTGGCTGGATAAACTAGCGATTTTCTTGTTGAAAGCTGAGTTTATTGTGCAATCGCTTGACTTCAGAGACTAGGATGTGAGAAGGATGCCCGGTACCGTGAGGCGGTACCACTGCGAACTGTAGCCTATTCTGCATACAAGGAGATGAACCAACGTCATGCTCTAAGGTGGGGAGAGCGTAACATTAGCTTGACAGCTTCATTAGCGTTGCCCTCCCCTCGTGTTCACCGCTCAGAAACAGAACGTAACGTTTGCAGGAGGCACGAGTCCCCAAGGAAGGGGGAGCCAACAGAGGTGACAAGGAAGTCTAATCATACGCTCTGTCAATAACACTGTGGCATCTTCATTCAATTTACCCTTTATTCAGCTTCCTGCGTGTTTTGTCAGCTGTCATAACCAGGCTTCCCACAACAGGTCCTGCTCCTGGCAGGGCTGGCTCTGTGCTTCCTTCATCTGTGGAAGGATGAAGGGCTTTCTGCAGAAGGCCTGAAAAGCGCATGTCCCGTGCGTTTTGTGCTGCTTTTTCAGACAACGAGCTGGCAGAAGCTGACTTCACGCGGCACTGTCAGCCCTGCTCCGAGGGAGCTGTTCCAGCAGGATCTGTCGATGCAGGGTGCACATGCACCAGACGTTCACCAAGGGCTCGTCTTTCACCTTATTGATAAACAATTGTTCCAATCAAGAATCAAAAACTGGGCGGATGCAAGCTGTTTCCCCCCACCCAACAGGAATTTTAACTTGATGACAGTAACCGGTGCTGGGATAACGTCCCTTTGCCCTGCTTTGTGCATCTGTGCAGCAGACTGCACGAGGCGAGAGTTCTGGCCAGCATTTGTGGCCTGCTTTCGTGACTGGATGGCCCGTGTGTTTTTTGCCACATGAGTTCCTTTCCTTAGCAGAGGATGATAGAGGAAATCTAGTAACAATTAGTTGAGTCATCATGTCTTCAGAGGGCTTAGCTTTATCTTCTACTGTCTGTCTCAAGGGTCCAGTTAATTCTTCTTCCCGGAGTTTTTCTCCGCTGGGAGCTTTGTCTGGGAAGGTATCCCTGGGAGGTTTTTTGGAGGATGTTTTAGGATGTTTGGGTTATGTTTTGTAGAATAAAAGGTCTGCCACTTCCCCATCCTATCTAGCAACTCCTGGCTATCCTGGGCCGTTATTAAGATGCTGCGTTTCTTGGTGTTGAGGCAGCCTGGAGCACTGTGTGAGAACACACTGAGCTCTTTGTACCTCCGCTGTCTGCAGCCCGGTAGTAGCCTGCTGCACCAAGGGGCAGTTAGCAGCCCCTCCGCGCCTGTTCGCCGCATGGCCATGCCAGCGGACTGAGCCTCTACACCCTTTGATGCACCCCTATCCGTGCTTGCTTCCCCTAAAAACTATCTAAAGAAACAAACCCTCCTCCTCCATTGGGAACGTTACCGCTAAAATAAGTTTTCTCCCTGCTTCCCATCAGCTTGGGCTCAAGATGTTTTCTTTCTGACTCTTAGCCCTTTGCAAACCTCCGGGGCAACTGTGTTTAAACAAACCACAGCACTCCTCCATGCTGCAGAGGAGCAAAAGTTTAAAACGAGGTCAGAGCCGTCGTACCACCTTCTGCAAACACAGCCCTGACGTGCCTACATGGAGCCACGCTGCAGAATGGCTGCCAGGAGGCTCTTCCAGGATTACAGGCCCTTCCACGAGCGGGTACCAAAGCAAAGGATCTCAGCTTGATTTATTCCTTCTCAGAGATGAGGTGGCACGAAGGATTTAAAGAAGCCTATCTAATAGAGTGCTGGAAATTATAAATCAGTGGGGCTTTGTAAAGGTTATTACTTTAAACAAAGACGGGGCTGAATGGAGCCAATTAAACGGCACCTGAATTGATAAACAAACTGGTTATTGTAGGGGGCTATTCTGCAGCTCTGGCGGTCCCCCCTTGCTCGGGAGGCCGGAGATGAATACGGAGCAAGGCCTGGGGAGAAATTTACATGTGATTGGAGTTTAATGGGCCGCAACAGGCCTCCCATCCCATCGCCATGGAAACTGGCCCTTTCTCAAGATTTTAAACAGTCTGAAATGTCCTTTTATTGTCTGCTTCAAATGTGTCATGTGAGCCCAACGGGGTGGGCGCTTGTATGTATCAATTTGTTTCTGTCGCCCGGGCACGGCATTGCGAGGCCATGAATATATGTGGGGGGACGCGGGGACAAAGGGCCCAGCTGATGGGGCTCCATGGAGACCCCGCCGCCCCGCGCGCAGGAATGGTGACATATGGTCCGGCCTGACCCCGGGCATCCCCACAATAGGCAACCACGCTGCCCCGCTCAACCGCGCCATCGTCCCCCCGTTAGCGCTGGCTATTCATCCCTTGGCCAAGTCAACTTGCCGAGCCCGCTCCCCTGCTTGTTTGGGGGGTTTGTTGGTTTTTTGGGTTTTTTTGTTTTGTTTTGTTTTGTTTTTTAAATCTCAGCCGTTGATCACTAGAGTCTGGCAAAACGAAGAATGAGAGAGAGAAAAGAAATAAAGGCAGAAAGAAAAGGCTCTCCATGTCCCAGAGATGTTTGCTTTCCACTTGATTGGAAGCTGAATGAACATGAACGTTGGAGCAGCACAAGCACTGGGCAGGAGCGGGAGAAATGTTCTCCAGTATTTGAACGGTTAAGCTGGGTCAGGCTGAGGGTCCACCTGGCCCTGGATCCTATCTGTTACAATAGTCAGCATTAAATATGTCTGACGAGGAACCTGAGGGGATATCCAGCCCCACACCCAAATTTGAATTTTTCCAGGTGACTTGTGTGTCAAACCGGATCGTTTTGCATCGTTTTACCTCCCTGACAAAAATGTGAACTGTGTAACTCTGAAACCTGTTTTCCTATGAACGCCCCACCTGTGAGCTCTGCTCAGCCCTTGGTTGCGACGGGCAGCGAATCCACAAGCCAAGGGTATTTGCATGCGGACACGTAACCCAGTCACCTGTTGCGTTCTTCCTCCAGGAACATTCGTCTGAGGGAGAGCCACAGGTACGGATAATTTGTAAATGAACCCGAAAGTCAGACACGCAAAAGTCATCAGAAATAGGCTGCCAGGCTAATGTCGCGCAGGCACTAGCGAGAGAAATGGAAGGGAACCAGGTGAGCAGGCACGCCAGTTGCAGCCGGTCGAACAGCTCACTGTCAAAAAATACATGGGGACTAGGCTGTGAACAAACAAGAACTGGCAAAACTGGGGAGAAAATACTTTCAAAATAATGAATCTACTGAAGAAAACCTTCCACAAGCAGGGAAAAATGAAAAATGTCTTCAACCATTCACTGCAACTTACTGGCCAAACTCTACGTAATGCTCACAATATAATGTGGTTACTATTTGTTTCTTAAGAAGTGAATTTTTTCCAAATGTGACTATGAGACGGAATGCTGTCTGTGATATTAAAAGATCAGGCAGTTCTTCATTGCTTTCCACCCCTAGTCATATTCTGCTTTCAAAGCCATCCTGTATTCTGCTGTGGACATGGAACTGGTGTTAAAGGGGGACTGGAGATAAGCTGCTTTCCCCCTTTCATCTCTGAGGTGTGAGTTTGTCTACAGCTGCACGACGAGAGGGAGTTATTTCCTGACAGTTCAGCAGCCTGCGTGCATCGAGTCAGTCAGGTCTGAGAGAGGAAAAAATCTAGTGTCTCCTGTACCTCTTGTCTCAGAAAAGTTACCGCAGTCAGAGCATAAAGTGAGAGGGAATTCCTGAAAGTCGGGACTGCAACCTGCGGCAGCGCAGTGCGACGTATCTACACCAGAGGCTTCAGGAGACCAGGAGAGCTGTTCTAACGTCTGCTTGAGCAGGAGCTGGGCTGTAGGAGATCTCCTGCCTTCTAGATCCCAGAGCAGGTCCTTCCTGCTGCATTTCAGGCACTTGCAAATCAGTTTATTTTACTCAATCTTGGTGTTATCCTCTCCCACCATTTTGCTTTCCCTACCAGAGGGTATGAGCAGGCAAAGCAAACCAGCTAATAGCTGCTGAACTCAGCCACGTTAACAACTTGCAGCAATGCATATAGCTAATGAATGGAGCTTAGCTTGTCTGTGCTAACTCAGTGAGCTGCTCTGCCCTATTCCTTGCAGGTGTCTGTGCATGTCTAAGATGCAGGTAAATGACTTTGCATCAGGGGAACCATGTGGTTTTAAAACTGATTGAAATTAAACTGGTGCAATCGCCTTAGTTGGGGGGGGGAAGGGGCTTCTTTGGTCTCATTTTTCAGATATTCCAAAGTTGAGCTTAGCTTGAAATTCAATGCCTTAATTTGAAAGCTACCAGCTTCTCCTGGGGAAAAGTAGTTCTTATCCTTGGAAGACCTTACTGAAAAGTCTTTATTCGTGATACCTATTAGCCCGTTTTGATTTGGCTTGATTTGTTAAGATCCCTTTTTAAAGGAGTCTGATCCTGCTCTTAAGCTTGGATCCATGGAGGTCAGGCAACCAGCAATACGTCCGCCTATGACAGCAAAGCACCCTCTCTTTTGCAAGTAACAGGCTTACCATTTGCTTAGGAGTGATTTTCCTGCCAAGTTTATTGCCATTCCTTGCATTTGAAAGAAAATTGCTCTTATTTAGCTGGTGGCATCTAAGCAGGAAAATAACATAAAGCAAAAGGCAAGGTTAAAACCTTGCAAAAGGCATTCACCTGCGAGATGAAACTGTAGTGTAATGGATTTGTTTTCACATCGTAGCCTGTAAGTCCAGTGAGTTTCGTTTTTAAACAGGATCTGGGTAATATACCATGTCACCAGCCCTCTGCGGAATGATTTAATTGTTGGCTAAGGAGAAAAGGAAGGTTGTAAGGTGAGACTGAAAGAGAGGAAGTGACGCCAATACAACATCACATCCTGACATTTAGCACACTCCGCCGCTTCAAAGTTCAGGAATGAATCCTTCTCTCTTGCTAGCTAATTACCCAAGGTACTTCCAACATCCCTTCTGCTAATCAAGAATAGTGCATGCTATAAATGTAGAGGGAGGAAATGGCTAGCATGCAATATGTGGGAATTGCATGGTTTAGTCTTTCTTTAGTCTCTAGAATTGCTGCCTGAAAGTGCAGATGCAACAGCACCCGGCTAGGCATGCTCTTTAAGGGTTGGTTGAGGGAAGATTTTTTGATAGAAAAGGGATGGAAACTTGTACAGTGAGGAAACTACTGTCATAAGAAACGTCTTCCTTAGTGAAGTCTGATTTACAAAGCCTGTGCAGAGGGCTAAGACACAGTTTCTCCTTTGCAGGCTGGGTAAATGCTCAGTAACGTGGAGTTATAATCAAAGCAATAGGAATAAAACAAAAATTCCTGGTTTATGGCATCCATTTGGTCCTTAATGGATTAATGTTCTCTGTGTTTCTCGCAGGCTTTAACATTTGTGCCCGTCGTAAACTGCATTTTTCTCTCTTCTGCTCTTGTTCGCTCTCCAAATGGCTGCCCTCACCCTCCCACACTGGGTCGCAGTCCCTTCAGAAAGTCATTTAACAAAGCTGCTGCCTTGTGGACTCTGTGTCTTGACAATGTCAGTAAAGTTCAAACGCTGCGAACAGGCCTGGGACAGAGTGGGACTGGAGGATGTGTTCACCCAGGCCTGGACAGACAGAGGTTGACACTGATGCTGCTGAGGGTTATAGCTGAGGGATCAAGACTTATTTATTTTAAAGTCTGTAAGCAGCACAATACCCCTGGTGGGCCCCAGGCTGCTGAACACATCTCCCCTTGTAGTGAAGAAAGTCATTCTGCAAAGAGATGACAATGCAGCCACACAGATGCTTATGCCCTCTGTGAGGTCCACATCGGCTTGGCTCAGTCTAACACTGAAAATGCACATAGCGGGGCTGGCTCTTAAAGATAATATTGGCCATTTTCCTCTTAGTTATTTCACCGTAATCCTCACCTGGGACAGAAAGGAATCCAAATTCAGCTCTGAACTCACGGTGGTCAGTCGCTGATGAGTCAGATTTCTTCCCAGAGGGTGAGGATGCAAAGTCCCTTGCCCCTAACAAATGCCGTACCCGCCACAGTCAGGATGGCACTCGGGTGGGCACTCGGTGGATGTGCCTGCGGTTTAGCAAAAGTAGTTTGGCCCAGGTACCACCACAGAAGCTGTGAAAATTGCTCAAGATGTGCACCTATAGAGTAATTCTGGGTGGGTGGGGGGGAACCCAAGAGCATTGAAGAAGCCAGTGCAGGGGCTGGAAGCATCTCCATGCCGCCTGTCTGTGTTACTGCACCTGGAAGGCTCGGAGAGCGTTTAGCCCTAACACAGCTCTGTGCCGAGATAGCCACAATCTCTTAGCATGGCTCTGCATTTCATTGCTCCTTCCTTTCTGAAGTGCCCTCAAGAATGCCAGACCAGCCCCAATCTTCCTGCCACATTGGGTCAAAAGCTTTGTTAAAAGTGAATTAGCCAAGCTGTTAAACCCTAATAACTCAAGGATTGCTCCTCCAGCAAATAGTAACTCCAATTACCTGCTGGGGGAGGAGAGTCTGTTGTTGGTGCTTCTTTGTGGGCTGTGTGGCTGGGATGTTGCTGGGGATTCTCCAGTCAGCCTTCGTGCACTCTTACTGACCATTTCCTTCTTGCAGAGCTGAGGGAGGCAGCTCTTGCAGGGGCCACTAAAAGAAGTGACGTGGGATGTTGATGCCCCTCTCGCGCTACCGCAGCGAGCAACTCTCCTCTGATGATCAGGGTACCTTTTATGTAGCTGACCCTTCCAAAAAGGAGGTCCCAGCAGGACTTGGGGATCTGGCTGAAATGCAGGCTGGGTCTGTCCCACCTGCACGGTAAGCCTGACCGCGTTGTGCTGGTCGGCACAGGGTGGCAGCCCTCTGGACGGGGCAGGGTATTGCTTGGCAGCACGATCCCTGCCGCAGTGCGGTATTGCAACTTCCCTCTCCTCCTGGAGCCTCAAGCAGCACACACAGCAGCCTGGTGGAGCACAGATCAGGCCAGCACACTGTGGCTGATACCTGGGATCCCGGTCTGGGCAAGAAGCCACGTGCAAATATGTGCGATGGAGGCAGATGCGTCAACTCCTGGTAGCTAGAACATACGTCAGACGGTGGAGAGTGTTTCCAGATCTCAGCTGGGGTGACTGGGTTCATTGCTAAGGAGTGGGCTAACAAAAGTTGGATTCAAACTTTCACAGCCAACAGCGATGGTAACTGTGCTGGCAAAGGGCTTAAAATGCAAGCCAGGAAGTGGCCTCAGCCCCAAAGGATGGACATACCAAAAGAGAAGAAAGGGCTATTCAGAGTGAGTCAGGATTCCTCTAAAGCAAAGCGTGCACCTTCCCCCTCCAGCCTTGTTTTATAGTTTTGTACTTCTGGTGGAACGTATCGCAAGTGAAAAAAACATCTGGGCTGGAGGTAGGAAAGCATTCGTTCAGGTTCTGCATGAGAGCCAGGGGAAGGTTCGAGGCAGGGCTGCTAAGGAGGGTCAGAGGCATAAAGGTGCCGAGTTCGCTGAATGCCGTTGTCCTGCTCCCGGGACGTGTAGCTGAAAGAGGTGGGCGAAGGCTTGTGTTTGTTCTGGGCCTAAATTGCAAGGTGGAGATGGGAAAAAAGCGAGGCACCCAGCCCTCAGTCCCCGTGCAGCACGGTGTTGGAGCCTGTGGCAGGTTCACAGGTGGTTGGCAGACTTCATTTTTCAGGTTCTCTTCATTGCTGTCCCAGTACCAACAAATCCCCCAAACAGAAGAGTCCGGGGGGCTTAGCCAGGAGTCTCTGAAATCAGCCGACGTGGTTCTTCTCATGTACTAGTTTCACATTCAGGGAATTACGCTGACCTCAGCTAACCCGTACCTGATTTACACTGTACCGTTAATTTTTATTACTCTGTCGTGTCAAACCATTTCTTCCTGTAACCCAGTAAAAGGGTCTATGTGCCTAAACGCCTTTGGAGAGCTGCAGCTAACTGGCTCTTGCACCAATGATGAGTGGCAGGAAAATGCTCTTTTGCTGAGCCTGAGTCCTGAGCTTTATCCACAGGAGCATCCTCCTCCTTGAAGCCTCAGCATAAAATGCTGGTTATATTTAGCAAACATTTGGCAAATCCCTGTTGCTGGCGCACCCCTCTAGTTCGAGCAGACGTGAACAAACCTTGGGGAATCAAATAGCGTGCTGCACAGTGAGTTTTTGCTAAGTTTAAAGCTACCAGCAAAACACAAATGTTCTTTTGTTTCCTCAAAGGATGGAATAGTGAGGGGTTACTTTTGCCCCTCTAGGAAAGGACGCTGGCAGCATATATAGTGGAGGTCCCAGCTATTCTTTTTTTGTCATGAGATGGGAGATGAGGCAGGAAAATGGGAAAGACACACGCCCAATGTTCTGACGTGTTGCCTTTAGGAAGAGCTGAGCTGCCCTGGGAATCAAAAGCTAAGCCAGAAATGCCAGGCATTTCCCAGCTCCCCATTGCATGGCTGCTCCCATTCAGAGAAGAATCCCTTCTCTTTAAAGAGAGGGCTTCAAGTGTGTCTAATTTAGTCTCCAAGGTGGGCACCGGAAATTGCGGATGAAGCAAGGCAAACTGTTGTCTGTGAAACTCATTTGCAGTCCTCCGTAGAGCCTGCTAGATGTGCTGCCGTAGTCTTTGTCCAAACCACCAATTTGAGGGATTAAATACCTATTGATTCTATGGAAAATACTTTAATATTTGGTTTTGGTTCTAAGAGCAGTACAAATGATTTCTTTCCTCGTGAAAGTCAGCTCAGCGCTATTAACCGTAATGGGTTTTGTCTCTGAACCTGGGCTCTCTCTGTGAGCTAGTTTAATTTAGGAGTATCTATATTGCAAGCGCTTAAACCGATTCTTCCTCACCCTTTCTTTTTCAGACGCATACTGCTATCTCCATACCCACGTAAAAGCTTTCTAATCCAAACATTTCGTATGTATCCTGCAGGACAATTCCTATAGCAAGTGCTCTCTCCAACAAAAATGTTTTCAGGATTAGGCGATGAGACCACTATGTGTGTGTATGCTACAGGAAAAAACAAATCCGTACGTGTAAACAGAGAGACTTCCTACCCTCTTCTGAGCAAACAGTAGTTGTGACCCAAATTTACCCTCTTTCCTAGAAAAATCCTTGTTAGTTTAATATATTTTAAACATAGTGTAAATGTCAGCTTGCTTTCTCTGGGGCTTGTGTGTTCCAGGAGACTTTCCCAGCAAGATCCCATGGTGTCCCGCTTTTGAATTTCCATTGCTTCGGAGAGGAAGAATAAACTCTTTCATATACCTGAGCTGAATCTCTCGGGCTCCACATATTTGACATCATGATGAGTTGGCAGAAGAGCTCTGCCTCTCTCTGCAGCCCCTAGAATGTCGCAAGATGTTAAAATACCATACAGAAATAAAAGTGAGAAGGAATCGCTGCTTAGAAAGGATGAAATATCTGTTTTTCAAAAGAAGATCTTTCTGCAGAATGCCTGCAAATTAATCTCTGCGAGTTCTGTGACTTGTCTTCCTCCAATGCCTGCCCAAAATACAATAAAAACTACATCAAAGGCAGAGAGAAGGGCTGTGTCTCCTTCTACCATATAATCTTTGTGTTTGGCTGCTGCCCGGGTGCTTGGCAGCATGTGAACAATATCGTAACCTCTGTCACTCCCATCGCCGGGTCCTTGTGTGCGTCACACTCCGACACGCACCCGGCCAGGCGTGCACTGAGTGAGCCCAGCACACTTTGTCTGTCCCTCCGGTCACTCACTCCGCCGGGGCGCAGGGAGGCGTTGGCGGTGGGGGTGTTTCGGGGGCAGTTCTCTGCTTTAGGGTTTCTCTGCTGTAACGCAGCAGAATCGGATGTCGCTGTGGCAGAGCTCAGTGGCTGGGCTGGAGGAGGTAAAAGAAAGCCAGTGCTAGTCTTTAGGACAGCAGGACTGCTGTCACAGCTCCTACACGAGGAGCTATATCACCCTAAAAGCTGTTTCCCCCGGTATTTCCAAGGATGCGGAGTGCATTTAGACCTCAAGAACCTGCTGTCTGAGGAATAAGTTAAGCATGGCAATGCCAAAGCATGCCACTGAACTTACTGCTGCTGGCTTCGTGAGTGGGAGGCCAGCTCCAAGCTCGCTGAGTTGGGATATTGCACTTCTCCAGCACCAAGCACAAACGCAGTAATAGCTCTGAACTGGAAAATACAGGTGTGCTCGAACGGCTCTCTGTTGTGTTTTGAGGCTCAGCCTGTGTTTATATGGAATATATAGGTTTGGAAAATGTAATTTTTTTAACTTAGTTTGTTGCTCTTTCCTGCCCCCATTTCTAATTAAACAGGGGAGATGGAGCCAGTTCTGAGTCAATGCCTCCTCTGCAAGTCCCATCCTTCCTCCTCTGTTTTCCCCTTCCCAGCACCACCGTGTGAGCTGCACTCTTCACGAGTTGAGGCACAAGGTGCAAACCTGGAGCGTGCAGGCATCAGAGCTGACTCTGAGCAGCGGCCCGGCCCCCAGGCTGCTCCTTGCGTGGACGCAACACAATCCTACAGAGCAGCCGCTCCTTGGAGACATCCCCGACCCAGGAGGAACCGGAGTGGAGGAGGAGGAGCCTGCTCAAACATCAGGGAATTTCCTACCGGGAGTGGAGAGGGGAGCCACGTACATGGCGAGGTGGAAAGGAGTTGCTTTTAATGATGGTTTTATTTCAATAATCATTGAGCAAATAATGCAGCCATGCTTGAGCAGGGACTGGATGGGCAGGAGGAGCAGGTCCCTTCTGCTGGAGTGCTAGCACAAGTGAGTCAGCAGGTCAGAGAGACCAGTATGGAGCACTGGCATCTCACCTCTGTGATCAGTTCAAGGAAGCTGCTGAGACAGGGGCTCTTTGGAGCGACTCAGAAACATGACAGACCTGGTACCCCACTGGGACACCTCTAAGTTCCCCCTCGCCCCCATATTTCTGTGCAGTGCCACTGTGTATTTTGGATATCAGCCACACTCTGCATCAGTGGTGGCCGCATTTTACTGGTGGTCCCTCTGCATACTTCGTAAAGCTCTCTGGGTTATTCCCCTACAGTCTTCAGTGTAATGCTGTAATGAGCAGGGTGAATGGGACGGGCCTTGCCTGTCGTAAACCAGCAAATCTACAGCAAGGTCTCAGAAACTGTGATGGTGGTACCAGGCAAATCTGTGACTCTTGTGGTGCGTTGCTTTGTCTGGGGACAGCTGAGGAGCACTGGAGACGCTTTTGCGCAGCTCATAAACAGAGAAGCCCTTTCTCTCTTCAGCTTTGCTCTTCTTCCTCGTGGTTGCTTTTGAGGAAGCTTCACATAGAGGGATAAATCATTCCTTTCTCCCTGGGAAGCAAATCCGTCAGCAGATCAGATTCCCTCTTTTCATCTCTGTGGGCCAGACAGCCAAGAGAGGCCTGTGCGTCCAAGCTGCTGTGGGGATAACTTTGGAATGTGGTGCTTTTCTGGCACTTTCTCTGGTACTTATATGTGAGCAGAGATCTCTGGAAAATCTGGCCTCATGTATATATGTAGGTCTCCTGTGCTTCTTCATGAATCATTAAGTCCATTCCAGCAGTAGCCAGGGTCACAGCCTGGCTTTGTGAAGTCTCATGAGGCTATGCAGTGATATCCCAGGGAAGAGAGGGGATGGAGAGCGGGGCGGCTGAGGGGGTGGCAGTTCAGCGCCTTGCTCCGCTCTCTGCTCGGCTGTATGGGCGCGTAGCTGTCACTACACTCCCTTGCAAGTGTTTGGCACCAGTGAAGTCCACAGCGTTCGTTGGACATGTCCTCTTCGATATAAAGAGAATGACTGCTCTAAAGCAGCATCTCTCACCAACAGAAAAAAAAACAACATCCTTTCAGTTCTGTCACCCTTTGAACAAGCCCTGTAGCTGCTTTGGATGTTCTGTCTCAATGGCTAACACCAAGCGGGGAGGAAAATAAACAAGGAAACAGAGCGACAAGAAAAAATAAAGCCCTGGAAGGAAAAAAAAGCAACATGTCTAGAAGACAACTCAAGGGCAGCCAGTGATGGGCAGGAGAAATCCTGCCACTTCCAGTCATATCAGGGGAGAGGAAAGCCATGCAGACACTGTGTTATCATCCTTAAAGTACTCAGGTTAGGGAGAATTATGACAGCTGAGTTCGTAATGCATGTGAACATGGGCAAAGAGCCGATGAGGGCTCTGGCTTCTCCTGGCAAGCGCACAGCGTGCTGGCTGTGGGCAGCGGGCGAGCGGAGGAAGGCACGGCTGCTGCACGAACTGCGTCGTTCACCCCTGCGCCGCAGCAAAGCAGCCCCGGGGTGGAGGGTTCGTTACCAGCCTGAAGGATGAGTGGGAAGCACGTTTGTCAGGCCACTGCCTGGGTCCAGAGTTGTCTGCTTACCTTTTCTGGGAGTGTGGCAGGTGCATGGCTTGAAAGCTTTCTATATCACTGTACTCTGTCAAGTGCTTGAACATCTCTCCTCTAGGTGAGAGCCCCACCTGAGGGTGAAGACCCCTGTAATTGCAACAGCGCGCTTAGGAAAATTGCTCATTTCTGTGCAAATTAAGGGTCAGTTCCTTTTTTTAGGCGAGTCAAAAAGAATAAAATCCATTGTGATTCGCTCCAGGGATGGTGAAAGTGAGCTGGGAAAGACATAAGCAAGTACTTAATCCCCTTCCCATAGCTCCCAGGCAGTCAGATACCAGAGCTAATACGTGCTCCTGCAAAGAGCTTGGCCCCCGGGCCGGGACGAGAGCAGAGGCGCTGGGCTCTGTCACACCGCCTGGCTGCAGCAGCAGCAGGCAGAGGCTGGGACACGTGCAAGGCATGTCTGGAGGCGAGAGAGGCCACCCGAGCCGGGAAAGGTGCCGGAGATGTGGAGGAGCCAGCAGCATAGCACACCTGCGATTTACCTGGTAACTCAAGCCACGGCTGCTCCTTACGCGCAGTGCAGAGCAGCTGCCGGCCCCGCAGCGCTTGGTCCTGCGCGGGCACGGTGGCAGGAGGAGCCCTTTCCCCGAGGGCTCCTGAAGGAAGAGGAGAAGGGATTTGCCGGAGGTCTTCTGGCAGCGCAGAAAGGGGGGAGTCAGGAAAGAGGACCGCAGAGGAGGGCACTTCATAGGTGGGCAACAGAAAGAAAAACCTGGGGTGCAGAGAGAGGGAGAGATTCACAGGACTCTGAACGGGAAGCTGAAGCATCCAGCCACTATCTGCTGTGTGAGCCCCAGCTCTGACTTGGGGGGGAAAAGCCTCTGCTATCACATGCAAACGATTTAGCTCGAGAAACCCGGTTTTATTGCCTGCCGAGTGCTTTTCCAAATGGGACCTGGAGCTTTCACACACTTCTCTGCCTCTTCTGCATTCTCTTATTCCTCAGAGGCAGAAGGATTTTTATCTTCATCCAGCATTAAAAAAAATCCATAAAACCAGCTGCCTTAAAAAATAAAGCCCCTTTCCTAGTCTATGCTAATAATTTACTATTATTCCAGGTTTTATTACAAGCTCTTTCAAGGGCTGCCCAGAGCCCCATCCGTAAATAGCACATAACTCAGGCCATGAGGATTTCCTCCCCGGTGGGACTTTTAATGTCTAAACCAGAGGTGTCAAACAAGCATCTCAAAGACCCGTTCTGGCCCTGGAGAGTTCTACATCTGGACTATATCTCAGTGCTTAACACATTAGCTTTTGCCCCAAGCAGCTCCGGATTTCCCTCGTCAGTTTGCACTGAACCTGCGTTAGATTTGATTTAAGAGGCTGAGCATTCAAAGGAAAAGAGAAGGTATCTGCTTAAACGTTCAAAGTGCTGCCCTGAAGGCTCCCAGGGTTTTGGAGCAGGGTGCAGGCACATATCTCCCCTGAAGCAATGCACATTGCACCCGGACCTGCTTGGAAGAGAGAGGGAGGAAGGGTTCTCGGTGCCAGGCGCTGGTCCCACGCACCATCCCTTACTCTGGTTATCGTTGCATCTACGCACAACCTGCAGGCTCGTGGCTGTGTGCGCTTGAGAGCTGTGGCTGCCCTCAAAATCCGATTCATCTCTCTGGCGGAGGCTGACTCTGCGAGCCTGGCCTCTGGAGTGCCCGGGCTGGGCCCCTGGGCCGCGCAGCAGGCTGGCACCGGCAGCACGGGGACACCGGGGAGAGAAGCTGTAGCCCCTGTGTCCTGGCACGGGAAAGGCAGCACTAGTGGTTCTGTGTCCTCCTTTTTCTCTTGCAGGAGATGGAGTGTGGCCTCAGAGCGGGAATTTGGGAGGCTCGGCCTCGCTTCCTGCCTCTTCCATTACCTTTGTGGGTGGCACTAAGTCGTTTCCTTCTCTGCTTTCTCTCTTGCTCAGTCTCTGCCTATTCTGATGGCTGGGGCTGTCCCCTTATCTGGTCACGTACTGTCCGGCGGAGTAAGGCTCTGGTCTCAGCTGGGCCATTAGCGTACAACAGTATAAACAAGTAAAACACTGGAGTGCCACTTGCATGCAGAGATGGGACTGTGCTGCATCCCTCCCCTTCCTGCTGCAGAAGCGTCTGTCGCCAAGAGTAAAAGCTATTTTAATGTTTCGGGACTAATTCCTTTCTGTGGCTTGGTTAAAGCACACTTTAGCTTGTTGATTCCAGTCCCAAACTGAGCAACTGGTCTGGAGCGTTGATGAAAAGGGTGCTGGGGGTCGATGATGTGGGTCTCACAGCCCCACAGCTCAGGTCCCAGCCCAGCTTGGGATTTGTCAGCCCTGGGATTTGCCATGCTGAGTCCTTTTGGAATGCAAAGATCAGGCTTAGGGAAGAAAAAGAAAATAAATTTCTCTGTGTTTTTTCCTGTCCTAACTCTTCTTGATGTGTGAAATCCTGGGCCCGTCTGTGGCCTGAACCTGCCTGCGGTACAGTATTTCATGATTATGGGATTGTACAGTGTTGGTTTAGAGGACGGATATTCGGTTGTAGCAGCCTCCTGAGCAGCCTGGACTCCTGCATCCCTTGCAGAAAGAGGCTCAGGTGCTCAGCACCAGCCCGACCTGGCTCACCCCGTGGGGAGAGCGCTCCCGGCCTTCCCTGCAGCACGGCCCTGACAGCCGGCAGGGTGTGAATGGATCTACCCGCCACAAAGGCGGTGGGGAGAGCACCCAGCCATCCCACGCGCCCCGAGGAAGCCCGGTGCCTTTGCCTCTCTTCCGTTTGAGGCTTGTTTCAGCACTCGCAGAGACACAGGTGTGCTGGGGAAGCCAGCCCAGACAACCCACCCCGTGCTCCTTCCACACAGCACCTGCTGCATTTCTAATGGGCTTCTGCCCCAGATGCCTCCGCGTGAGGTCCGGGTGGATCCGGCTGAACTACCCGGCAGCCGGCAGAAGGCACACGGCTGCTAGCTCCAGCTCTGCGGACACTCGAGCGACGGCCGCCTTTCCTCGCTGGACGCCCGCTCCCTCCCCCCTGCCCCCCCTCCCCGTTCTCCTTCTCGTCTGCCTGCAGCAGGTTGATAGGCGAAACCTGCTGCTCCTGTGTAAGTGTTGTAATGACATTAACAATCTGCCACCGGCAAGTTTCCAGCGTGAGGCGAGCAGCCTCTGCTCCGAGCGTGCAATCTTGGCAGGCTGACACTTTCCCATGCCTTCTGCCCTCTGTCAGCGGGGAGGTGGGCCACTCCCAGCCTGACAGCTCCGACAGGATACCTTCACAATGACTGAAATAATAGACCTAGCGATGGGAAAATGAGGCCAAGAGAACCCAAGGGTGAATTACAAGATGAATAACTTCCCTGAAGCCACGTCCCAGAGCATGCCTTGGCCTGCTGTTGATTCACCAGCTGACTTCCCCTCCTTTGCCTTGCTCCACCGCCCTCTGCTCCCCTCCTGGGAGACAGACCTGTCTGGATTCCGTCACTCGCCTAAAATAACTGAGAGGGTTCAGAAAGGAGAGGAAAGGCAGCAGAGAGGACAGGAGCAGGAAAGCATAGAGCAAGCCCTGCAAAGCGTCAGCCCTGTGAGATTGAAGAAATGCATTCTCTGAGTGGGACTTTAGGAAGTGGCAGCCAGGCGAGGCTGAGCATTTGGGCTATTGCCAGCCAGAAGTGCAGAAGTTGCTTTAGTTGGTGGTCCATGTCCATCCTTTCTGGCCTTATGCTTCCCGCCTTAACCTAAAGCTTCAGATGGAGTTCTTGAGCTGTGTTTGCTCAGGTACCAGCTCCGGTGCCACAAAGAAGCAGTGGGGTCTGTTGCTCTAGAGAATTACGTGCTCTCCAAGTTGGGGACCCTTGGCCATACAGCCGGCCCCAGACAGGGAAGTCAGACAGAGGCACAGGTGCAAAGAAGCAGCACTGCACCGCATCCAAAAGTAAGTGTGGCAGAAGGCACCAGAAGGGTCCCCTGCCCTCCACGGTGGAGAGGGATGGCTGCTTCAGTTTTTGAGAAACCAGCCAGTCCTGAGGCTAAGCACTGAGATTAGGAGACAGCTCATTATCGGGTGACTTGACGTGAGGAACACTGCATATTGCAGCAGCCTGCAATGTCAGCACAGGACTGCCGTACAACGACACTGGGCTGGTGCTAGTCTGCCTACCACCTACGGCACTTGGATTTTCCATCAGGATGCTGTTAGCAACTACGATGAAGCAGTCCTAACAGAAAGCAATGAGCTTAATGTTCCCCAACAGGTAATCAAAGTGAATGCCAGTGCAGCATTACGGCAAGGTGCTCTGCCCACGATACTTTAAAACTTGCTTGCTTTTTGCCCTGGGTTTTAAAATGCACAAGGGCTATGTCCAGTTGGAGATGAGTCCTGTTTCTATTCACATTCCATATTCTGCAATTCGTATACACGTCAATCAAAACTGTTGTTAGCCATAGCTGTCACATCAAGTCCATGTCTAACAACACAAGTGATTGACAGCAAAGTTTGTTATCTGTGAATGTGTCATCCCATCCAGCACCCAGTGCTGGAGTGCTGCCTGACAGGTCATCAGTGGGAGACTTCCATCATCCATATATTATGAGATGGTTCGAACAAATCATTTTTCAGCTAGTCTCAGACACACGCGTTCTTCTGCATCCCTGTTAAGCTGAGATACAGGATTTGACAGTGGAAGGGAGGGGAGGCTGATGGACCTTGGTCAGACAAATCCTGGAGGGTCAGCAAATGAAAACAGGCTATATCCATTTCTGTCCTAACTCTTCTGAACAAATTTGAGGCAGCAGGTTCACAAAGAAACAGAGTAGGGCAAGAAAATCACTGCAGAGGAGCAGACCTCTGAAGGCCTTTCATTAGAAAGCCCCGAGATACGGTGGCTTAGCAAATTTTTACACAGACTGTGAGAGCTCTCCTTTGGCTTCTTGCTTTCTTATTTTCCATAAGAACCGGCCCAAATCTTCCTTTCCTGTGTGGGAAAAGGAAATGGTAAGTAGAGAGTGACCCACACTTGTCAGCCAAAAGAAAGTCGGGATGGGTTCTGAATGAAAGTTTGGGTTACCACTTAATTGATTTCATATCCTAGTTCAACGGCCATAGAAATCAGTGGAATGGAAAGACTCCAGTTAATCTTGATAAACTTTGAGTCAGGCCTTCAGTGCAATATGATCCCAAAGAGGTGCATGTTTCAGGACCCGATAAATGTTAGTAGGGCAGTTCTCCCCTGAGAATAACTGCATGTGAAACAGAGCGAGAACTGGGGAATGAATCAGTCACAAGTCTACGTCCACAGTTAAAGTTTCAAGTGATAAGAAAATACAGTGACTTGTTAAATAATTTGTTTTAAGCTTATTTTTCTTTTTTTTACCATAAATATTATTTCGTGTGAATATCAGGAAGAGATTGATCTCAGCTCCTCTGCAAACTTTTCTACCCATTTTATCATACTGGTGACTCTGGGCTGGATCTTCATTCTTGCTAAAGCCAGTGGAATTTTTGCACTAACATGTATTAGCCTCTTGCACAGTACCTGGGAGGCATCTCTGTCTGCATCCCTGCTTGGATACAACAGAGAAGTGCAACCTATATCTGGACCTTTTTGTGACCCCAGGATGGGATTGGACCATGGAGATACCTTTGGAAGCCAAACACACATTAGTTTATGAACTTAGTGATCAGCTTAGAACACTGTGTATTGAAGAGATATTAAAGGCAATAATAAAATTAGCTTCCTTCACCCTACACGACCCTCATGTTTTGATTTCCTGGTGAAGAGACCCAAAAGTTTATTTGGCCTGTAATTAGTGAGGTTTATACTCGCAACTCGATCTTAGCAACTTCATTTGGCTCAGGAGAAGTTTAAACCCAGCAAATGCAGAATTAAATCCACAACTGGCTTTAGAATTCTGCTCTACTCCACTTAAAAATAACATTCACAAACACTTTGATCTGCTACATTTTGAAAGCTACCAAATCTGGATGCATGGCTTTCCGGTGAGGTGGAGGGGAGGAAAAATATACTCGACACTTTTCCAAACACTCTAGTCAAACACGGCTGAACGCTGAATAAGGGTGAGTTTTTATGAAATCCCATGTATATCTATTAGATGCATAAATACAGACGGATGGGCAGCTAGGTAGGTAAATAGAGGGACAGATAAAGAGATAGACAGGGGCTGGGAAAGAAGAGCAAATGGGTCAGAGGCTGAAATTCACCTCAGCCCATGCACTTCCCTTGCTCTCGAGGGCTCTCGGCCCCCACAGCAGGTCGTGGAGAGGAGAATGCCCTGGTCTGTACTGCCCTGGGCATTGGCTGTCAGTCACGCTCTTACTCCCTTCCTACCCTGGCTTCCCCGCTCAGTGAGCAGCCGTTCATTCAGAAGGCCGTCGGTATGGCAGGCTTCTTGCCGGACAGATACGCAGGAGCTGGCCGTAAACTACAAATCAGTGCTAGACCTGCCGACAGCAGCAGGCAAAGCTACGCTGTCCCCCCTGGGGCTGAGGAGAGCGGTGCTCTGTGCCTTGCATACCGTGCTTAACGTGCACAGCGCCGCTAAAACCAGGCCCGGTATGAAACCCCTTTGCTTGTGCCACAGAAGCGCTCAGTCTGCGAGACCCTGTGCCTTTTAAATTGCTGCAAGCGCTGCAGGAACACGACAAGGCGGGCGCTCGCTAATCCACAGTAATTTCAGCCTGGCAGAGATCCCTTGTCACCTTTCTAGAGAAGCCATTTGCATGTTCTCGCAGAGCAAGGCGGACACCTCTGGCAAAGCACTTGTGGTCCCAGTCGCTGAGTGGGGGGCACCTGATTGCTGTATTGATTTCAGCCACCACGCTGCAACCATTACGCATTCGCCGCAAATTAAAATAGCATTGCAGAGAGGCATTGCCCTGGGACACAAAATGGATAAGTAACCTTCCTTTGCAGAAGGTGAGGCATCCACCCATTCTTCAGCAGCTTCTTTCATGCAGGACTCGTGGCTCCAGGGACCAGAGACCTGATGCTGACAGGACTTGGTCCCTACTGAAAACAAAGGGCCAGTCTGCAACGCACCCTCTGGCTGAGTGCATTTTGCCTGACACCTTTTCCACGGGCTAACCACGGGAATACTGTAGACATCGGTGCCTCCTGCTTCTGAGGAGGTAAAGTAATTGCCCAAGGGTGCAAGGAGCCAACAGAGAGTAGGCGGCTTGAGCCCCTGTGCCTTCTGCAAAGAGGGAGTTGTGTGGAAAACTAACAGCAGGGGGTACCTTTCCTGGCACAGCCCTGCGCTGCAGGGAAAGGTACCTCAAACCCTGGCCCAACCAACAGTCTGAACTCTTGCCCTGCTCTGCTTCAGAGCAGTAGGACTCTGCGCTTGAGAGCTTTGCTCTTAATGACGAATCAGTCGATGTGGGAAATCAATTCTCCGACAGCAGGGCATAACGTCTCTCCAACTGGTCCTCTGAGATTTCCCAGCAAAAGCTGCTGAAACCTTAGAGCTCAGAGAGAATCCCACAGTCTTGAGAGCATTTAGGATAAAAGTTAAGGTACAAGAGCTCAATTTATCTTGAGCGGAATCTGCCTTCAAAGCCACGATCAGTAATTCAGTAAGACTGGGCCCTTTCTACCTCGTAGCCGCCACACGAACCATTAGACACAAAAAAGTGAGCTGCCAGTTTCCCTGCTGAAAGCAGAGTTATCCATCCCAAGCCAGACATCGATCCATATCTTTTCATAAAACTTGCATCTCACCTAGGATGGGACTAATGTCACCAATATCTGACCTCAGACCAGACAAACTCCAAATAGCAACTCGCATCTAGAAAATTGGACTAATTCTCTGACTGCTATTGGAGTGATCCAGCTCCCATTTGGTATGTTTTCAGCGAAGCAGCCAGAAGGACCTCAACAGCGTGTAGCAGCCTGGTTCTTGGGGAACAAATCTGCAGGAATGTGTCTGGAATACACGAGCTAGCTTTAGCCTATTAGCTTGGATGTAAACAGTAAAGCCACGACAGCCTGAGTTTCAGCCACTGAATACGCAGCCAGGATCCTGGGCTTGCTGCCCTACTGGTAGTCAGAGTAAAGCTAACCCACCTCCTGCGAGCGGCGCCGATATTTCAGCCGTGCCCGGTTACCTAGCTCGGGGTAGGGATGCACACACGCGTTACCGGCACGGGTGTGAATTTACAGGACACCACTTCTCCGGACTACACAGTTGTCTGGGCTCTCTCACGCTGCAGAACGCCCAGGGCAGCTTTCACTGACGGCACGGCTGTACTGGAGGTCAAGAGCACGCACAGGTAGCGTGGACCCGGGGAGCAGCTCTGGTGCCACTGTTTGCAGGCGATAGCCCGTTTCGTGTCCATACCACAGCTGCGTGATGCATTAAGTAGCACTTTGTTTTTCCCTCCAGACTGAGCCACTTAAAGTCCTACCCCTCTAAGGCCATGTATAGAGAAAGAAATTATGGAAACAAATCTTTCTACTTGTGTGTTTTCTGGGCTGCCTATTTTTAATTAAGTACCCTTCTTGCTTGCAGGACGCAAGCAAGATCCATAGCCGTGGGACTGAGTCACACTCCTCTGAGAGCAGACCTCCATTTTCAGCAGGGTCACATTACCTTGCCTTATATTAACACATGTTGTCAGCTATTTTAACAGTAGTAAGCGAATGGCAATGGGAACGAAGAAAAAGCTTCTAAAGGATGTCGCTGTGTCTCTTGCTAGTGGGCTGACCTTGTGCCTCCAGAATTGCATGTGTGCAAGGAGCACAGTCAGCTTCAGTTCTCCTCTAGCCAGGGGCCAGGGCACTTCAAGACTTGTAAACACGCTGGAGCTGAAGGATAGTCCACTTTGGCAGGAGGGGGGAAGACAGCGAGGTCTGAAGCACAGGTCACATTGGTAGGTGAAACAATCACCAGCCAGGATCGTTTCTAACAGCTTGCTCTTTCCAATCGAGTCGAGTTGCTCCAAGGCAGTTGAATTTACTCTTCTCACAGCCAGGTCACTGCACTTTGGTCCCCACTAAAAATAACCAGGCAGTAGATGTGTCTTAGTGTGTTTGAATCTTAAAGAGCGGTTTGTGTCATCTCATAGCTTTTGTGTACAGTTCTACGCTGTTGTCTTTCCAAAGTCGTTACGCAAAGCAAGCAACGAAGCTTTTGATGGTCAGCAGTGGTGGAAAGATAATTCCCGTTTGGACTTAAGAGTGGGAAAAGCTGTTCACAAAGCAAAACATGCTAAAAAAATTACTTGATCATTCTTCACATCCTCTCTAATTTCTTTGGGTGTCAGTGTCTTGCGGAGCAGGGTCCCATTCCTCGACTGGAGGTTTAAGTTGATGCTAACACGCCACATGCAGATAACAGCAGCAGTAACACGTCACTGCCTTTGCTGCTAGCGTCTGGACTTGTTCCACATTCTCACTTCACCTCTGGCCCCAGGACCGAGGATGCAGATGGACTGGAGGATACAAGAGGGGACCCTACAGAACGCAAGCAGCTCAGCCCTGAGCGCAGCCTCCCTCACGTTACATGGCATCAGGGGAAGAAGGTTATAGGGGACATGGAAGGGGAACAGCAAGGATGCAGAATGCCCATGTTCTGACTAGATCTGGGTGGGTCACTATGGCTTACACTGTTGCTCTTGTGAAAAATACTGCAATACGTACAGCGCGTCACGGTTGGTCAGCACTCGATTTTATGATTCACAAAGAGAAGGTGGACCTTTGCTATAATTTTTGTCCTCCTCCTATATAAGGGGAGAGGTTCTAAACTCAATTATATCAACCACAAGATCAGAATTTGACCCACTGCCTCCAAACTGATGCTCCTTTGTCTTCCCAGGGGAAATCTGCGCTCTAGCAATGGTCCTGTTGTGAGCAGAGTACTTCATACTTGTTTTATCTTCTCCAGACCTGGGGGAGAGAACAAAATCTCTAGATATGTAAACAGCCTTAATGAGAAAACTGTAAACCAAGATCTGCCTGCTTTCAGAAACAGAGTTAAATATATCTAAATGCTGCTAATTGATTTTAGATGTCTGGGGAAAGCTTTTGCCTTCACACCATCCCACCCACGCTGCTCAACAGCTCCTCACCTGCCCCAGTCGCTCCATAAGGCACGGGCAATTGGTCGCAGAGCCTCTGCACTCAGTATTTGTCAGCTGTTTTAGCACCCAAACACCGTCAAAAAAATACTCGCTGCTCAGAGACCCTGACTTAGGCCTTTGTTCAACCTGCGTGGATTCTCATGCCTTCTTTCCATCTGCTGCAGTCTATTTTTATGTTTCGGCCTTGAAAACTTTCTCTTCTTTGAAAACAAGTCTGTTTACAAATATTTGCCTCAGAAAAGTTCTGCTGTTCGAACAGGCAGAAAGAAAAACTGCTCATCCCTGCATGGGCAACAGATACATCCAGATGTGTATGGTCTTGCAAGTAGCCAGAAAGGCCTAGTTTGGGAAAGAAAGGATGGCTCACCCAGAGCTGTCTGATAATATAAAATCAGAAAATAGAAAGAAGTGCAAAGGCAGATGTGAGTTGTTTGCTGTCTGATCCGGTAAGGAATAATAAGGTCGATTTTTTCACTGTGCAAGAAGTATAAACAACAGGGTAGTTACTGGTAGAAAATGACTGTGGAATACATTCCTACATACCCCACAGACTTTTCTGTGCTATCTCTGAAGTAAGACAGCTGGCTTGAAAGGATGTAAAGCAACCTTCTCCAGTTGAAACACTTGCGGAGGAGCCGGGAGTTTTGCCATTTCCCGCCCGGTTTGTGGCCAGCCCAGTGGGGTGGGAGCTCCTCTCCAACTGGCGGAGGAGCCCAGTGGGATTGGACTTGCTAAAAACTAAAGCTGAAAACAGACTTCCAAGGCTTTAAAAACTTACACGAAGGACTGGTACTTTATCACGGAATGACACTTTTAATGTTGCTGTTCAGTTTAAGTTGCCTTAAAGTGGTTGATTTTTAAAGAGCAAAACTCAGCAGTTCTTCAAACTTCTTTAAGACATCTTTAAGATCAGACTTCCTTTAAAGCCCTGTTAGTCCTGCACAGCCTGGCTGGGACTGGTAAAGGTCCACATCTCATAGGTGTCTGCGATACAGACTACGCTTCATGGCTGTTGCCTTGAACTTTAGAGTAGTGAATGGGAAAGGGTTGGGAGGTTTCCAGGGACACCCCGCCCCCCCATACCAGCCGGCATCACTAAGATCTGGGGGGGGTTCCCTAATTGCTTACGCAGCTCTGCCTAAAGATACGACGCCCATATATTGCACTTTTAATCCTGCCACTGAAATTATAAACGTCTTGCTATACAGCACAATGTCGATACAGGCCCCACATCATCTGATAGAATAAAGAAATAGGAACAATTGCATTATTTTCAATCAATGCATTTGGTTGTAAGACACATCCTTCTGTCACAGGGACTGAAGTAGGAATGGAAGAGCTCCACAGAAGCATACATGCTATTTGGATATGCCAACTTCTGGCCAATCAGTTATTCAATGGACAAGCTTCCAGTGCTTTTGATGCGTGTGGGATCTGTGGGATCTGGCTCGTCTCTTGCGCAAGAGCTGTTCCATAACCATACAGGAGTGATTTATCTCTGGGGAATATGATGGGCTCTTGAATTGCAACGAAAAACTCTTTCTTTAACAATAGTTCAGGGTAACCTTATAATAACCTCCTCCACCTTCCCCAGAGAAATGCTTCAGTCAGATAAAGGAATTTGTTATCCACACAGAAACATCTGCCCCTTCCTCCGAAAGGACCGACTTAGAGTGACAGTTCCCCTTTCTGCACCATTCTGTGTCGCTTTTTGAAACAACAGCAATATCAAACTTAGACGGAGGGTTTGGTTTTCTTTTTTATTTTTACCTACCGGCTTTGGTTGCGGGGAGATCACCTGAGCTGGATTTGTAGAGTTGGGTTTTATTTCATAATGATGGATGTGCTGGTTAAATGTAATGGAAGAGGCAAGATAGCAGAGCAGAAATTTGGCGCCAACCGCCTGGCTTTGAAAGAGCCTGCATTCCAGCCTGCCTAAGAGGGGCTAAATGGAAAGATCTGATTAAGCGTCTCAGTGTTGTGACCCTGACCTCAAAGAACACGCCGATTCTCTGGAGGAACTTCATTTCAATTAATCAACTTAACAGCCTGAGTAAATCTGGCTGCATCCATTGAGCCAGAGGAACCACTCCCTCCCCTCGGAGGGTCTCAGGGATGCACGACCCGAAAGGACGAGGCGGTGTGCGCCGGCCTGCCTGCCTTGGCCGCCAGGGTCGAGGGGTTTGGGGATGCCTGTGTCTCCCTCTCCCTGACCAGTGGCAGGCCGGCTGTGGAATAATGGGGAGACAACCCTGGAGCCCCTCCCTGCCCCTCGGAAACGGCGCCGGGTCCCTCACGCAGCCCTTGGCCGCCTTCCAGCAGGGCTGCTGCTGGAATGGGACAGGACGAGGGGCAAGACCCCACGCGGAAAGGGAGGGACGAGCAGCTCTCAGCCCTGTACCCCACGGCCTTTGGCCCCCCCTCGCCCCCAGTTCCTCCTGCACTGGTGCTGGCGCCGGGCCTGCCCGATGCTGCGGGCTGCATCACTCCCTCCCGGGCGGGGAAGGAAAACTAAGCTAAGCAGCAGCAGAGAAGGAGATGTAGCTGTAGTTGGAGGGCGAGGAAACAGCTGTGTGAGGCAGGGAGCAGAGTGCAGGCGGGAGGATAACCCCAGAAAAATTCCTCTCTGGGAAACTTCTGAGCAGAAGAACACAAAAGCACCGGGGCAGGAGATGGGGAGGGAAAAGACTTCAGCTGAAGCCTCGGGTGCTTTTCCCAGGTTGTTCTTTGCCAGCTGGTGAACTGGGCCAGCCCAGAGCTGGAAGGGGCTTTGCTTCTCGCCTGGGGCCTTGTGGGGGACTCTTTCCTTGCAACTGAACAGTACTTCTTAGGGGGTGCCTGTTGGGGCCACAGTGCTGTGAAGACATGGCTGAACTACTGCTAAACTGGGTTTTGCAGCTGGAATAAATTCCCTGCCCTGGTTAGCTTTCTGCTGGCTGGTTAACAGCCATCCCTGTATCTTCCCCCTTGGAACAGGGTAGAGCTGTTGCAGTTCAGAAGTTCAGAAGAGGAAGGCATCACAGGCTAGCTGGGTTTCACTGCCGTCTTCCTCCCACCTCGCCTTGCTCCACCACGCCCAGCTCATGCCATTACAGCCAAGGACTTCTGGCTGCCTGCGTTCTGCCTAACCATTATCGCTTTGGAGCTGTGTCCCATCCCTTTGGACTTTTACCTTTCAGCAGCGGCACACTTTGCTCTTTTACTGCACCTTTAAAGGGATAAGACCAAATTTATTATGATCTGGAAAAGTGGCTGTACAGAAAGCCTTGAAGGACCGTGGCAGCCACCCAATTGTACAGGCAGAGCCTGGCAGAGCCAGAAGAGCAGTTGCGGAAGTACAGGGTCTGGGTACAACCCAAGGGCAGACACAGTGATTGAACCCGAGTTGTACGTCTTCTGAAGCAGACTGGAGTTAAGGGCAACAACGTCTCTTGCTGCAGAAGGATTTTGAGCTTCTGGCATGCAAGTTTATTGGTGCCATGCACCTCATGTCCAGCTTCTGTACCACTGGACCTAGGCCCGGAGAAGTCTATGACTTGCCTGAGGCCAAAAGAAAGAGCAGGTGGCAGTGCTGGGCATAAAAGTAGGGTGCTGAGCTCTGGGGCTCTGCTCCCTCACCGCAGTGTTTATATGGAGGCTGAAATGACAGTGCTTGCATCTCAGGGTCTCTCTTCAGAGGCAGAGCAGTGACTGCTTCTCTCGCGCTGGGACACGAGCATCCCAGAGGAACGCCACGGCATGTGTCATGTTTGCACTGCTGCAATCATTCAAAACCCACTCAGAAAAGAGATTTTTCTGTGCCTGAACTCGGCGGTCGGCAGTCTCCCTTTTGGCCCGGGTACCTTGTCAATAAAAGAAATTTGCTGAATGTAGGGATGATCTGGAGGGGACTGGGCAGTGAGGGACAGGGCCAGAGACACGGTGCTGCCCCGGGGAGGTATACAGTTACACGCAGGCGACAGGCAGGCTTTCATCTGCTCTTCCAAGCCTTCTTCAGACAGAAGAGGAGGGGTAGTAACTGGCTGTGGGGGATGGAAGAGAATTGCTGTAACATGATTTTATGTGTGTGATTGCATAACAAATCCTCCTGGGAACCTCCTGATTCAAATGGATACCTCGTTCTGGTTGTGCGATGGAGGACTTTCAGCGTTGATCGATTGCCCACACTTTGGTGCAGCAGGATTGCTGGACTGGATCGGCACCAGGCTCCATGCAGCCTGCGCGCCTGTATCTAACCTTGGCTGAAATCTCATGAAGCCTTCAGAAGTGGATACCTGCCAGCACACACATACACAATGCCTTGTTCTCACAGAAGCTGCAAGCTGATTGCTAATAGAACGAGACCTTGAAAGATGAAATTGCATTTCCATTCTAAAAAAATCCCTAGGCCTGGTGAATTAATTGGATGTTCTGCAAACATCAAGTCATTCCCTGAACTGTGAAAGGCTGCCAGTCCCACCGCGACCCAACCCACCTAGCCTGACTGCCAGGAAAACCCCTAGGTCTCGGGGAGGAGGAGGAGGGGGCAGGAGAATCGGCTTTGCCTGTGAGGATCCCACGGACTCAAGGACCGAGGAAGCCCCGCCGAGATGGGCTATACCTTTAGACGTGGCTGTGGCATGCACACATGTCATCTGTTGGCTTCGCTCTCCAAGATTACAGGATAGCCCCACCTCATAAATTTGGAGCGAAGCACACAAAGCTTTCCCTTCCATACTGTGCATTCACTCTTAATGGTCTTTCTCCACACCACGGCCTTATTAATTGGTGACAATTGGAAGTGGTTAATTCTCTGTGTGTGAGGCTGCAATTGCTTCCACTTGGCCAGGATTCAAGTACTGGGGGTGAGTCAGAATGGGTGGCAAAACTGTCTTTTCCTCAGTTCCCCTGCTTACTGGAAAAAAAAAAAAAAAAAAAAGCCACAACCCCGAGTTATTCTCTTTTATGAGGTAGGCATTGTGAGGCCAGGCAATTGAATTTACAACAGCATTGAGTATCAGAGTCTATCTGGCCCTGTCAATGAGAGTGGCGAGAAAAAAAAAGACACACATTAACCCTCAGCTCCGAGTTCCCAGGCGTTTCAATAGGGTTCCCAACTTCCCAAAGAGCCCGCTGCATACTCGATGAGACCCTTTATACCTTCTAATTACCCTCCTCACAATAGGCACAGACTCTCTTGCCTCTTTTGTAGGCGAGATAGTAACTTTTGCGCGCACACCACCCCCACACTCGCAATCCCTATGGCAAGGAGCGAAATCTTGAGAGCCACGTTATTTCAGGAGCTCTCTGAGCAGGCACCGAGCATTTCCTTCGGTTGCAGGTTGGTTTTGGAATCTGTTTCTTCCGAGTGGGAACACGATGCTTCCAAAGCTCTCAGGGGACACAGAACGCTGCCACCCCCCCCCAACCCCATCACCTTCCCCCCCCCCCAACTCTTTTTCACAGGAATCCCTTCCAACAGCCTTATTTAAGGCCATAAAGTTCACTCCTACTTCGAGGGGGTTGCACGCACAGGGTGAGCTTGTCCCTGCCCACTTTCACCCAACAAAATGAAAGGAAGGGGGGTGAAAAATTATATCTATTTCAAAGAGTTTATTTATTTTAACACCTGCATTTTTTTCTTTTTTTTTTTTTTTTGGAAGTCTTCAACACAGGCACGCAAACACACACACAGACAAATGGGATACAAACAACTTTGGCATTATACTTTTGAATATTTGTTACAAAACTATTTCTCATTTATTTTTTTTTTAAAAAAAGTATCTCAAATAAAGGCATTTTAAAGGAGTAAAAATACAAGTCGAGATCCCAACCTCTGAAAATAATAAATAGCATGTTCATAGTAAGGTCCTTTTTTCCTTTCTGTTTAAATCTGCTTAAAAAACCCAAACATAAAACAGGGCTCCATACAACGGAGCCAACAGAAGAGTTTGGTTGGTTGTTTTTTTTTTGGGGGGGGTGGGGGGGGTGGGGGGTAGAGGGGGTTGGAAATCGCTTTAGGCAAGTCACCAAGGCCTCCACACCGATTCACTGCGCTCTCCGATGGGACTTCCCGCCTGGGACGCCGAAACAATGCTGCCCCCAAATGATGTCAAGCCCTGCACCGGGGATGCTGACGGGGTGGCGGCCGCGTTCCCCGAGCCGCTGCCTGCGGACACCGGCACGTTGGCGTTGGCGTACAGGGGAATAACTGGTCCGGAGCTGGGAGGGAAAGCCGGGTTCGGGATGAGAAAAGCAAACTGGCCGTCGGTAGCAGGGACGAGCTGGAAGCCCCCGTAGACTTTGGGGGACAGGGCTTCAGCAGGGTTCAGTTTGCAGGGCACGGGCACAGCTCCGGCTGCTGCGGGGGGCAGCTGGACGTGCAGAGGCTGCTGCGCCAGATGTGCGGGCTGGCTGGACGGCGGCGGCGGCGGGTAGTTCATGGCCACGATCTGACCCAGGCAAGCCGAGAGGTGACTGAGGAGTCGGGTACGCACGTCGGTGTTCACCCCTTCGCAGGTGGACAGGAACCTTGTCACCTCGTTCATGCACTCGTTGAATCCAGCCCGGTACTTGCCAAGGACGGTGGGGTCGGCGCTGAGAGCGGCTGGAGGACAGAGGGCGGCAGGTGAGCTTGCAGGTCAGGAGCCGGGTTCCTTGCAGCCGGTCCGCCGTCCCCCGCCCCCGGTCCCCCGCCCCCGGTCCCCAGCCCCCCGGTCCGGAGCCGGTGTCCCCCCCCCCCGAGCAGGGAGGTTGCACTTACCCGTCATCTGTGCCCGCTGCAGGTTTCGCAGGTGTTTGACGGTCATCTCCAGGATGTCCGCCTTCTCCAGCTTGGAGTGCCGGGAGCTCTGCGGGAGGAGACCGGGGCCGTCAGGGCTGCCCGCGGGCGGCCGGCCGCCGGACCCCCCGGAGCCCCCTCCCCTCCCGCCCCACTTACGTCCTTCTTCAGCGCGTCCAGGATGAGGGTCTTCAGCTGCCCCAGGCTCTCGTTGATCCGCGCCCGGCGCCGTTTCTCCATGATGGGCTTGGAGGACTGTGGGGAGAGCGGAGGACGGTGAGCTCCCACCGGGCCAGCCCGGGCGCGCCCCCCCTCCCCCTCGCCTCGGTCCCCCCACCCCATCCCCATCACCGACCTCAGCACGGCCGCGGGCTCGCCGCCATCCAGCATCGCCGCTGCTGCTCCCCGATCGGCACCCGCCATTTACCTTCCGGTGCTCGCTAGCACTCCGCGGTTTGTCCGGCGTGTGGCTGGCGTTGGCCGGTGCCCCCGCGATGGGGGAAGCGGTCGGTTTCTCCATGCCCGTATCGGCGGGCATGGCGCGGCTGGCGGGAGGGCGGGCGGGCGCGTGGGGCGGCGGGCGCGGGGCGCGTGCGGCAGCGACGGCGCGCGGCGGGACCGGCAGTACCGGCGGACGGCGCCCCGCGCCTTTATACCCGCCGCCGGCTCCCCATTCGTGTGAAACCGCCGCCGCGGCCGTTCCCACACTCGCGGCAACCAATCAGAGCCCGGTCTGGGCCCGACCGCCGCGCCGTCCGCTCTCCCATTGGTCGGTTCCTGACTATTACGCCTGTCCGTCATACACCACGGCCCGCCCCCGCGTCGGCGGCCGCCGGGTGCGCGGCCACGTGGGGGGAAGGCGGGCGGGGCTGCCCCGGGCACCGCCGCTGTAACCGCAGGGGGGGGGGGCTGCCCCCGGCCCCGCCGCTCTCACCGGGGGGGGGGGAGGGGGCTGCCTCGGGCCCCGCCACTCTACCTCGGGGGGGGGGGGCTTACCCGGACACCGCCGTCCTAACTCGGGGGGTGGGGGACCGCCCCGGGCGCCGCCGCTCTCACCGGGGCTGGGGGGGGAGGGGCTGCCCCGGGCACCGCCGCTCTAACCCGGGGGGAGGGGGAGCGTCCCGACCTGCCGGCGCTTCCCCCTCCCTCCATCCCGCTGTTTGTGACACACGCACCGCACCCGCCGGCCACGGGGCCCGGGTCCCCGGGGGTGGGTGTGTGTGTGGGGGTTGCGGTCGCGCCCGGGGCAGCCCCACCCGCGGCGTGGCCGTGCAGCCGGTGCTGTGCGGCGGGCGGGGGAGGCGCAGGCGGCGCGGCCCCGGCGGCTGGCGCGGCACGCGAGGCCGCGGGCGGCCAATGGGCGGGGGAGGGGGGGTGCTACCGGCGGCTCTCGCCGCCCATTGGCTGGCGGCCGCCCCCGCTGTCAATCAGGCGCCGGCGCTCGTGCCTCCGCCCCCGAGACGCGGCCCCGCCGCGCGCTTCCCCCTCACTCCCCCCTCCACCCCTTCCCTTCCCTCCCTCCCTCCCCCGCCCCGTCCGGAGCACGTGCCAGAGCGCTCCCGGCTCCGCGCGCGCCGGGCGCGCCCCGCCCGCGGCGGCCATGGGAAAACCCCGCCCCGCCGCGCGCCGGGTCCGCCGGCCGGGACCGCCCGCCCCGGTGCGTTGCTCTCCCCCCCCCCCACCCCCCCACCCCCGGTCGGGAAGCACCCACCCCCCCCCGCCCCCCCCGCCCCCCCCCGCCCCGGCTCCCCCGCCGCGCCCGGAGCAGCGGGAGGGAGGCAAACCCCGGCGCGCGGCGCTCGGAGGCACGCGTGGGAGGCGCCGGGGGGGGGAACCGTGTGTTGGGGGACCCGCCCGTGGGCGGGCGTGTGTGCCCCCCCCGCGGCGTGGGGAGCCGAAAGCAAAGCGGGGGGGGGGGGGGGACGCGACGCACGGACCCCCTCCTCCGTGAGCTCCTTACGCCCCCCCGCGGGCACGCCATACCACACACCCCCCCACCCCCCGTGACACCCGGTGACACTTCAGTACCCCACGGCGCCCCTCGGTTTAGTCGTTCAGGAAAGGTCGGGACCCCCCTGGAGTCTGGAGACACCCCCCCCTCTTCTGTCACGCACCTTCCCCCGAGGAAGCCTTTCCCTGCCCGAGCCCTGCGGATGCACCGGCGGGGCCCGGGGGCTGCACCCCCGCAGCGGGACGGGGGGCTCGGTGGTCAGCGGCACCCACTGAGGGTCCCGCCGTACCCCCGCCCCGCTTCGCCGCCGGTTTTCATTAAGAGAGATTAAAAAGGCATTGGGCTGCCATCGTGAGCGCGTGAGGCCGGGCACGTGACGTCACGCCGATGGAGGTGCAAAATCTCCCTCCTTTTTGCACGTGTCCCCCCGGTGTGTCTGGTGGGGGGGCTCTGGGACACCCACCCCCAGACCTTCTGAGGCTGGGCAAAGCAGCTGGGGGCACCGTAGCTGGCACCCCCCCGCAGCTCGGAACCGAGCCCGTGGCGGTCTCCAGGGTCGCGGTGCCCGCGGGGGCACCCACCGGGGTGCTCTCCCACGCCGTGCTGCCTCCGTGCCTGCCGCGGCGCAGCCCTGCATCGGTCAGTTCCTCTGCTCCCACGTCCAAATAACTTCCTTTAATGTGGAAGTGCAATCGTTAAGCAGCCTTCGAGCTCTTGGCTAATTTTGAAACCTGCCTATTTAAAGAGCTTTTTAGAGAATGCATCATACGTATTAAATCTCTGTGCTGCAGGCTTAAATCTTTTAATAATCATAAGTTGGGTATTAGCTTTCCGGAGACCAACATCTGAAATTCAGAACGATATCCTGAAATGCGTTATGCCTTTTTTCCTTTTATTACGAATTCTGAAGCAAGGATAAGAAGAGGCACTTGCTAAAATTTTGAAAACCCTCGTATGAAAACGCGTTCGATTCTCCTGAAAACCGAGCACGACCTGGCTTAGTTTGGGGAAATTTTTTTGGAGGAGAACATAACCACGTACTACATTCAATCCCTATTGTTGGCCCGTCTCGTGCTTTGCTTTTAATTTGCTCCGATGAATCATTCTGTTTGCCTTAACCGTTTCTGCAGCCAGGGCTGTAATTCCTGCATTTCCTGGCACCGCTGCTGCACCGGGCTGCGGAGACGGTCCCACACCTGAGCGGCGGCAGTCGGGACCGGGGCGCGGGGACAGCCCGGGAGTGCCACCTTCCACCCGCTGCCGCCCGCCTTGGGCCGAGCTGGGGCCCTGGGGGCACCCCACAGCCCAGCTGGGGCGATACGCCCCGCTGCGTTGCCCCAGGGCGAGCACCGGCTTTTCAAAAGAGCCTTTCTCTGGTCTCAAAGCACAAGTGCAGCGAGTTTGGTGGCCTCAGCCTGGCGTGGGGCGGTGCGGGGCGGGGGGAAACGCCAGCAAGGTGCAGCGCCGCACGAGGGCAACCTCTGTGGCCGGGGCAGGGGGTGACCCGGGAGCTCCCCACGGGACGGGCTGGGGGCCAAGGGATCTCCCACGCTGGCGCTGGCGGGCGCGCTGGCGGAGCTACGTGAGCCGGCCTCTCGGTCCCGGCAGCGTGAAGGAGGAGAGCACGGGAGTGCCTGCCAGCGAGAGCTGCGGGTGTGAGGCAGTGGGGGAGATCTGGCACCGGGCCGATGCCAGCCTTCCCTGCTGATGGTGGCCTTGCCACCCGCACCTTGCAAGGGGACACCAGAAGCAGAACGAGCACCTGAAACCTGTCCCGGACTCCCACCTCCCCGGAGGCAGGGGAGCGGGAGGAGGCCAGTGGCGATGCATCTGTTCACCTGCGCCGGGTGCTCTGGCATGGCTAAGAGGGGTGCTGGAGGGACCCAGAAGGGCAAACGGAAGGAAGACAAAAAAAAGAAAAGAAAAACTCTCAGAAATAGGTCTGTTCTCACTGCTGCATCAGATTCTGGGCCTTTCATTTCAGGTGCAATTTTAGGTGGTTTGCCACAGACAGGCTGCAAAATGCACACAAGTAAGACGTACTGAATGAAACAGCATCATCCTCCTGCAGACATCAAAGGATCTGGGGGAATACATTTATTTCAGGATCCTTTTTGTCTATCACACCAACTCACACGTGACCACAGAAACAGCAAGCCTTGGCTGAATTGTGATTTTTGGATTGTGGGAGGTTGTGTTGTTTTTCTGCATGAGCGCTACTTATCTAAATGCCCACACAGTCTAGCCTATTCCTTTGCAAAAAGTGCACCGAGGTGCATGTTGTCTTAGTGAAGAATAATAAATATTTGCTTTATAAGTCTTATTGGAAAGGTTCAGGGATCTGTTTCCTTATGAGACCAATAAAATGCAGAACAACAGCCCTTTGTGCAATCTCCCTTACTCATGTAAGAATACTGTGAGGAAATAACTAATAATAAAAATAGTGTCCCTCCTTTGACAGTTAATTGAGAATGCATTAATTATATAATTACAGTGAAAAAAAAAAACCCATTAAACGAGAAAGTTTTTCAACAGGATCTACATCAAATGATGCAATTCCTAGGCTGGGAGCAGTGATTATTGACCGTGCTCCTCTCCAGAAAGAATTCTTCTCCATGTGACAAGTTGGGAGAATTTTGTTCTAAAACTCTGACATAACACATAGCCTTTCTCCTCAAATTTCGAATGTGTTCAGGTTTCCAAGCTCAGCAAAATCTGGGGAAAGACACTTCATTTTCTTAAGTAACTTCGGATCAAGCCAGAATTCTGTCTTGCCCCAGGTATTTTGGAGGCACCGTGCTGCTTTCACCGAGCCTGGTTCCTACGTAAGCCCACATTTCGGTAATGTTGCAGTTCCAAACCTGAGCCGGAGGTTCGCTGCAAACCCCTCCCAGGACCGGGAGGAAAGCCCAGCTGCCGTGTGGAGCCCTGTTCTTGCAATGACTCTTCGGGGGCCCCGGCGTGCCCCGTAACGCGCGTGCTGGAAGACACCTGGGCAGTGCTATGCGCTCGTGCTTGTGGTTCGCAGGGCTGTCGAGGCAGTGGTGTTAAAGGAGATTGGGATATTGGGATATTTCCCACCTCCTGCAGGATTTTACATCCCTTTAGGGGCAATTTAGCCTGCGCAGCGGTGACAGGATGGGGCACGAACAACCCGCCTTCCCCTCTGCTGCCCTCGGTGTGGGTTGGCTCCGGCCGTACTCCGCACGGGCGAGGGAGACGGGGCTACACAGCTGCAGCCGGCTGCTCCTGCTGGCAGCATCCCACCCCTGGGGCAGCCCCCCGAGGCTCACGGAGAGCACCCAGGGGCTGGAAATCTCTCCCCCCCCCGGCCCCAGCCACGGTCTGAGGAGCACAGAAACTGCCCGGGGGTGAGAGCAGTCGGATGTCCTGTTCGCAGCTGCAAGGGCCGATCGGGACTAGCCAGAGCATGCCGAGTCCCTGGGGATTTCGGCTGCCTGTGGGGTATCGGAGAAGCGTGGGGCTGTTGGGACATCGGGGTAGGGAGCGGTGCTGAGCAGAGGCTGGGCAGACTCTCTTTCTCACAAAGGCTTTTCTCCTTATAAGCAGCTTTTCTCCATCACAGGTCACGCACGTTTTGTTTACGCCCCGTTTTATCGTCGATGTAGTTCACTAGTAAGGTCCGTAGGAGATGCCAAAGGCACAAAAAGCATGATTGGTGAATTCCAGCACAACTGGAATGGCATTTATTCACTTGCATTTAATACTACTCTTGTGCAATTATTCACCTGCAGTTAGCGCTACTCCGGCTTGGTATATTTTGGCTTTTACAGTTTGTGTCACTGGCAGCCTGTCCTGAATGTGCACTGGGAAAGTGAAATCCTTTAAACTGGCTCTGGACGGAGACCTGGGATTTTCCTTCTTAAGGCTTATGCGAAAAGTCCCTGTGATTCCTCTCTGGGCATGGCCTATATATTTAATCCCGAACCCTTAAAAAACCCATCGTGTTCATACGTGTTGTGTTTTTCAAAAAACAGCTTAAAAGCTCTTTCCACCTGAAGACTGGCGACGTGAGACAGGTTAATAATCCTAATATTGGTGTTTGATGAGATGGGAGAGAACAGAGGACGACAAACTGCTCGTGGCGGTCTCCGCTTGTCTTTGCCCAGCCTGGATATGCACTGGATCTCCAGCTCTCTTTGATCACTAAACCCAGTTTTATTACAGCCAGGCTTCTAAAATTTTGAAGCGCAACTCAAAAGCTTGCAGCTGGGGTGAAAAGGCTCATAAAAGGCCCGGGGACCCAGGGGGCTGAATGCAGGTTTTTGTCTCCTTCCCGAGTCCTGCCTGCGTGCGCCCCTGGCCGTGCCTTGTTCCCCCGGCACTGTTTGTTCTGGGTATTGTTGGGCAGACAGCTGTGGCTGTGTTCAGCCACTCCAGTGCCTGTTTGCCCAGGGATTGGGCTGTAATCCCTCCTGGATTTCCCTCTGCTTGATCCCATGCAATCATCCCCTGCCATACATCACTTTGGATAGTGTGTCAAAGGGAATGCTGAAGGAGAAATTAAGACATTAAGGCCTGGCAGATTGAGAGGAGGTTCTTTAGCAGACTATAATGTGTAACAAATTACAGTACAGCCTTCTGCCCTGAGCATCCTTTTCAAACCTAGCACGGCCTCTTTTGTCCCTCCGGAGCTTACCGCTCTAATCAGCTGAAATTAATTATCAGGGTCGCATGACTTGCAAAATCCCCCGAACAAGCTCAGGGCCAAAAAGGGGTTTGGGGAAACACGAAGCTGTGTTTTGTGTATGCCTGCCTCCTTCCGACCCCATGGCCCGTTTCTGCTCTCCGCTCCTTTTTTCCTCTCTGGTGCCTGTTAGATTTGCCTGCAAAGAGCTTTGGATGGGGAAGAAACCACAGGCTCCAGCTTCAGCACAGCTGTTTCCCCCTTATCCACAGACCCAGGCTGGGCCCAGGTTTGCAAAGGTGAGGGCTTTGGAGTCGAGGCCGGGTCTCGCAAGGCAAAGGCTCCTCCTTACCTGTGTCTTGGGGCGTGCAAAAGGTTTTCCCCCGTTCCTCCGGTTGCTTGGCTTCACGCTCTCTGATTTCTGTGCGCTTCCAGAACAGCTCACAGCACGTTCCTTGCGTCCGACACGTGCTGACCGCTCGGGCTGCACCATCATGGAGTGCACGGGAACACAATTAGAATAAACCGAAAGCATTCTTTTGCTCCGAGGAAATGTCGGGGCTCTTTCAGCTAAATGCGAAGATATTTCTAAGAAAATTACTCTCTGCGCTAATAAACTATTATTCATTGTGCCTGCTGCTATTAAGGACATCCTTTTCAGGGCTGTGAAACTGGCTGTGGGAATGCAGCGATGGTAACGCGGTAGGAATTTTGCAACATTAGAAATGGAGATTTTTCTGGGGCTCTTTTGCTATGAAGCAAATGGGGTTTAATTTCTTTTCTCACCTCCCTTCCTCCTTCCCCGCCCTTGGAAATTTTAGCAAAAGAAAATTGCAACTGCATACACAAAAAACCTTTCTGCAGACATTGCCCTGGTTTTGTCTTTCAGTGCTGAGAGCCTCTGTTGAGCTGCAGCGATAGAATAGACCAGCTGATTGAGACAGATGTTCTCTTCTTTAGCAAGTGCCAACACTTTGCCCAAACACATATTTGCTGACTTACCCTTAACTGGAAAACATCTTGAAAAGGCGGCGGAGATAAAAAGGAAGGGAACGAAGCCGCGTTGTGTCCAGATTTAACACAGCCCAGTGCTCCATTCTCTAAAACCAGTCCTGGTTGAAGAGGTCCCATTCACTGGATCCTGTTCATTTGTTGGCGGATAATAGGGGCTGAGTTGCGGCAATCCGTGTGCAGAAAGCAGAAAATAGAGTCAATTACATCTGTATTAGGTGGCCTTGGGGAGAAAATCTCCTTACATGCCTTCCACTGATACTGTTCTTAATTATACCGGCTAAGGAGCTGCCTATGTTAAATCCGAGCACAACTCGAGCTGCTCTAAATATAGAGCCTAAAATATCTCCTGAGAAGGTAATGGCGGTGATGTAACTTTCCGGCAGGACTTTAAATTAGGCTTTTTCTTTTGCCCGCAATAAACATCTCAAAATGAGACGGTGTGATGATGCCATCACCCCTTTTCTGTGCCCAGGACTCCTGACCCTGCACGGCCGCTTTCCTCCTAGGAGGGGGCGAAGCTCGCGCCAGCCCCAGCGCTGAGCGCAGGACGCGGCACCACGCCGGCACCGAGCCCCCGGCCGCGGGGGTCCGCCGCAGCTTGCCGCGTCCCTGGGGCGGCAGCAGCGCACGTTGCCGGTGGCGGGGCAAGCAGGTACGTGCCTGCTCCTGCCCAGCCCCTGCGGTCACTAGCCCTGCGCTGAGCAAAGCAGAACACGGGCAGGGGCACTGCCAGGGGTGAAGCGCCCAGGCAGGAGGGTGCCCGGTCGGGAGCCGAAGCGGGTGACTCAGAGCGGCTCCGCCAGGACCTGCCTCAGGTTCAGAGTCCTGAAAACCTGCCCTTTTGCTGGTTCTCTCGTCCCCCGGGGAGAAATGAGCAGCTGGATGCTGGTGGGACGGGGTCCGCATTGCTTCCCTCTGCTCCGGCTGCGGCCGCCTGGCCAAAGCAGCCCCCGGCCGGAGGAAGAGGAGGGCTGCTGCAGCCCTCCCCAGCCCGGGGCAGGAGGGGCAGAGCAGGGGGCCGTGGGGCAGGAGCCAGGGCTGGAGGGATTGAACAGCCTCCCAAGACCTTCAGCTCTCCTAGGCTGAGTCGGTTGCCCTGTTGGTCTGCTTCTCCGCTCCTTGGCTGGGTGCTGTCAGCTCCTAGAGCCTCGAAGAGCACCAGCATTAACTGGGGGTGGGGGGGATGGCACAGGTCCACTTCCCAAGGGGCCCAGGGGCATAAATGATACGCAGTAGGGTCTTTTTTTCTCAAGGTTTTATGTAGAGTAGGTAAACTCCATAGGCCTATGCCATCACAACAACGAGGACAAATATCTGCGGTATTTCACAGCGCCTTTCATTTTTGGTTTCCCTTAATCTTATTAAGTGTCTGTTCCCATACCTGGGGGGGGGTGGGGGAAACCATCAATTATATTTGCTTTGCCTTTGAAAAGATTTGTCATTTTGCCATCTGTAGGCAAGCATGCTCTGTAACAATAGGTTTTGTTTGACTTCTCTAGTAAAAAGGTCCCTAGTTTTTTTCTTGGCCCCGTCCGCAGCTTGCTTTCCCCCCGCCTCATTCTTTTCAGCGGGCCTGTTGATGAGCTTGGCCTAATCAGATTAACTCAATCCAGACACAGCAGTGGCAGTTTATTCTCTTTTAAAAGGACTCCACGGTTTCCTACAAACTTTTTGTAAACTCTTCATCTCCGGCTAAACTCTTTTGTAAGCTGTATCCAATGGACTCTTTGAGAGACCCACACTCCCCGTCAATGAAGACCTGTTAGAATGGGTCACTAATCCAAAAGAGTGGAGAAATGCCTTTAAAGCCGTGCACTGATGCATTGGGAGCCCTGACTAGCACCCGCAGAAAGAGAGAATTGAATTCCTAAGAGCTGGAACATCTAATTTGATTCCTAAAATAAATATTTTGAAAAAGTCCATCTTGTTTACAACACTAATGGAACAGGCTGTTTTCCTCTGGGTGCTAGGACACACTTTGGTGTCTGGTCTTTACCCAGCCCACCCTTCCCCTCAAACAAAGCCACAAGGAGCTCAGAAGAAGACAGAAAACAAAGCAACAGCTTCTTGACCGGTTTGTACAGTTCTGGGTGTTCAGGCGCCAGAGAAGAGTCTGTTTGGGACCTTAACGCACGGCTACTCCTGATCCGGACGGGAGGCTCCTCGCTGCCTCCGAGAGGCATTTTGTGATGCTGCCGCGTCCTGGCCTTCTCCCTTCGCTTTGGGATTTTGAGTCCATCCCACTGAAACCAGAAGCAAAGGCTCCTCCGTTGCCGGCGGGAGGGTCGAGCCGCCTGGAGGCGCGTGTAAGGCCCAGCTGCGCCGCCCAGGGCCCCCCAGGCTGGGCGGGAGAGCTGCCGCTCCCCGCTCGCTCCAGCACTCCCACACCAGAGCTCAGGAGGCACGGCTGATCTGCCATGCAGAATTTAAAGGTTTCTGATGCACCGGGGCTGGGAAAAAGAATTTCAGTGATTGGTTCTGTACGTTTTAGCTGGAGATTAATATGGCTGCAAAGGCGTGGGGTAACACATGTGGCAGAAAGCACCCTTTTCCCTTGGGGAGGTTGGATGCAGGTGGAGGCCTGACACATGTGCAGCAGGCACAGCCAGCCCCAATGCAGCACCGCAGCTGTCCCCAATGCAGCGCCGCAGCCGGCCCCAATGCAGCACCACAGCCGGCCCCAATGCAGCACCGCAGCCATCCCCAATGCAGCACCGCAGCTGTCCCCAATGCAGCACCGCAGCTGTCCCCAATGCAGCACCGCCGCCAGCCCCAATGCAGCACCGCCGCCAGCCCCAATGCAGCACCGCAGCCATCCCCAATGCAGCACCGCAGCTGTCCCCAATGCAGCACCGCAGCTGTCCCCAATGCAGCACCGCAGCCGGCCCCAATGCAGCACCGCAGCCAGCCCCAGTGCAGCACCGCAGCCAGCCCCAATGCAGCACCGCAGCCAGCCCCAATGCAGCACCGCAGCTGTCCCCAATGCAGCACCGCAGCCAGCCCCAGTGCAGCACCGCAGCCAGCCCCAATGCAGCACCGCAGCCGTCCCCAATGCAGCACCGCAGCCAGCCCCAATGCAGCACCGCAGCCGTCCCCAGCGCAGCGCCGCAGCCGGCCCCAATGCAGCACCGCAGCCGGCCCCAATGCAGCACCGCAGCCGGCCCCAATGCAGCACCGCAGCCAGCCCCAATGCAGCACCGCAGCCGGCCCCAATGCAGCACCGCAGCCAGCCCCAATGCAGCACCGCAGCTGTCCCCAATGCAGCACCGCAGCCAGCCCCAGTGCAGCACCGCAGCCAGCCCCAATGCAGCACCGCAGCCAGCCCCAATGCAGCACCGCAGCTGTCCCCAATGCAGCGCCGCAGCCAGCCCCAGTGCAGCACCGCAGCCAGCCCCAGTGCAGCACCGCAGCCGGCCCCAGCGCAGCACCGCAGCCGGCCCCAATGCAGCACCGCAGCCAGCCCCAATGCAGCACCGCAGCCGGCCCCAATGCAGCACCGCAGCCAGCCCCAATGCAGCACCGCAGCCAGCCCCAATGCAGCACCGCAGCTGTCCCCAATGCAGCACCGCAGCCAGCCCCAATGCAGCACCGCAGCCAGCCCCAATGCAGCGCCGCAGCCAGCCCCAATGCAGCGCCGCAGCCAGCCCCAATGCAGCACCGCAGCCAGCCCCAATGCAGCTCCGCAGCCAGCCCCAGTGCAGCACCGCAGCCAGCCCCAATGCAGCGCCGCAGCCAGCCCCAATGCAGCACCGCAGCCGGCCCCAATGCAGCACCGCAGCCAGCCCCAATGCAGCACCGCAGCTGTCCCCAATGCAGCACCGCAGCCAGCCCCAATGCAGCGCCGCAGCCAGCCCCAATGCAGCACCGCAGCCAGCCCCAATGCAGCACCGCAGCCAGCCCCAATGCAGCACCGCAGCCGGCCCCAGTGCAGCACCGCAGCTGTCCCCAATGCAGCACCGCAGCCGGCCCCAATGCAGCACCGCAGCCGTCCCCAATGCAGCACCGCAGCCGGCCCCAATGCAGCACCGCAGCCGGCCCCAATGCAGCACCGCAGCTGTCCCCAATGCAGCACCGCAGCCGGCCCCAATGCAGCACCGCAGCCAGCCCCAATGCAGCACCGCAGCCAGCCCCAATGCAGCACCGCAGCTGTCCCCAATGCAGCACCGCAGCCGGCCCCAATGCAGCACCGCAGCTGTCCCCAATGCAGCACCGCAGCCAGCCCCAATGCAGCACCGCCGCCAGCCCCAATGCAGCACCGCAGCCGGCCCCAATGCAGCGCCGCAGCCAGCCCCAATGCAGCACCGCAGCCAGCCCCAATGCAGCACCGCAGCCGGCCCCAATGCAGCACCGCAGCTGTCCCCAATGCAGCACCGCAGCTGTCCCCAATGCAGCACCGCAGCCGGCCCCAATGCAGCACCGCAGCCAGCCCCAATGCAGCACCGCAGCTGTCCCCAATGCAGCGCCGCAGCCAGCCCCAATGCAGCACCGCAGCCGGCCCCAGCGCAGCACCGCAGCCGGCCCCAATGCAGCACCGCAGCCAGCCCCAATGCAGCGCCGCAGCCAGCCCCAATGCAGCACCGCAGCTGTCCCCAATGCAGCACCGCAGCCGGCCCCAATGCAGCACCGCAGCCGGCCCCAATGCAGCGCCGCGGTGCCAGCCAGGGCTGCACGCTCCGGCGTGGTCCCCGCTGAGCCCTTCCTGCGCCGCCCAAGGCACAGGTGTGTTGAGCGCCGGAGGCCGGCGCTTCAGCAGCCACCACGGCTGCAAGCGTCAGGGCAAGGGGGGGCTGCTCGGAGCCAGCCCGATGGCATGGCCGGGGGGCGCAGGGACCCATGTTCTCTCACATCCCTGCAAGAGCAGGAATGGGGCGTCCGGCAAAACCAGGAAGAGGAGGGAGCCCAAGCTCTCATCCTCCCAGCCTCCCATTTCACTCCAGGTATGTGTCAGCACTTGGGCTTGTAATAAAACCCACATAGGCACACGTTGCAACCTCTAGAGATCCATTTATTAGCATCATACCAGACCTCTTCCTTCCAAGAAGATTTTCACTTCTGTAGTTTTTGTGAGCTTGTGATTGGCATGTCTGAACCACTTCATTGTGGAGAGGATTTCATGGCATTCAGCGGAAGTTTCCACTTCTTTAGTGTTGCACAGAGAAGATTAACGTTGTGACTTCATCCCCCTGCCATTGTCACCATGACTTAGAGTGATTTCATGTCTTTGATAAAACTTGTCCCAGTTAAAAATAAGCAAAGAAGATCCCACAATGCACACAATGAGCAAAACAAGTCCCTGAAAAATACCCTATTGTCTTCCAGGAGGAAGAGCATAATTTTTCATGGTATCAGCTTTATATTAAAAATTGCATTGAATGGCAAAAATAGTTGTCTTAATTGGGCGGGAGAGACAGGACACCCAATCTGGCACACCTCCCACTCCCTGCAGAACAGTGACTGTTGTCGTCCCTCGCTAGCTCATGGTCTTGGGACACATTTGCTCCCCTAGAGCATCGCAGAGAGCATGTCTTATCTCCAGATATTTCGCATGTAGCTTTTTCTCTCCATACTTTGAACCTGAATGCTCCAAACTTCCTCTGAACGTGCAAAATATTAACTTCTGTTCTAGTTTTCGCCTGTTATTCTTACTAATACATTATGCCCAGATTAAAACCTGTTTGGAAAAAAGATGAGAAAAATGAGTCTAGGATTTGTATTTTGAAGGAAGTAGAACCCAAATGAGTCATTCTTAAGCCTACACTTAACCTAACCAGTTGCTCTAAGGAACTGTGTGTGTGAGGCACGGGAGGAAGGAAAACGGGTAAATCCAGAGACAAGTACCCGAGATCCTAGTCCAAGCTAATCTGTGAGACCCCAGGAAGCTGCTGACGGAGCGGTGACGTGCTGCGCCCAAACCAGGGCCAGCCTGCGGCACCCATCCCTGGTGCAGCGGCGCGCGGCATGGGCCGAACGCGTTTCAAGGCAGATTCCCTGAGGCAGCTGGGGAGGCCCGCGGCTCTTTGCACGGAAGGCGGCTCCAGAGCCCCTGTCAGCAGGTCACCAACCTCAGCTCAGCTCACAGCAACCACAGCACCCTTCCCCCTCGTCGGCCGGGTCAGCGAAGCGTCGAGGTTGCCTTCTCACACCATCTTGTTTGTTAGCAGAAACCCATCCGGTAGACCACCCACCCCCCATTTCCCAGCCGGTCCTCCCCGTCCGTCCCGGACTGCCCATGCGGGTTTTGTGCCTGTTCTTTTCCATGTCCCTGCCGATGTGCCTGGCCGAACGGCTCTGTCGCTGCTCCAGCTGGATCATCGGGCAGCAGGCTCCCGAGTACGCGCCCTCAAGGTTACGCGTGGATGAAAGGGCTGCAGTTGCTGCCTGGCCTGTTTGCAGTACTCACCCTTTATCGCCCGACATTAATGGTTTATGGCTACTGGAAGCAAGTGATGAAAGGGAAACTGCTCTGGCTGCGGAGGGCCTTTGAATGACCCTCTTCGTTTCCCAGGATGGGTAACAAAACCAGCCGTTCTGGAGAGCGCCAGGGCCATTTGGCCAGCTCAAAGGGACGCTGGGGGAGCTCTACTTGCCGGACTCTTGCCAAGTGGCCTGGCGGCCGCAGCAGAGCTAGCCACTTGACCCAGAGGCTCCCTGGGCTCCCCACGGGGTGGGCTGTGGCCTCGGGCTCGGGGCTCGCAGCGCGTCTCACCCCCACCAGAGTCCCCTGCCACTAATCCAAAGCCTTGTTCTTACCCCCAGGTTTTAACAACAGGAAACCTTTTGTTTAAAAAAGGGAAAGAAAAGGAAGTGGGGACCCGTCTGGCTTGGTCGAGTCAGGTTTTGTGCCTGCCTTATTATGTGCTAATTGGGATTTTAACAAAGATTGTCCCATCACGTGCAGGTGGCCAGTGACAACGTGCCTGTGACTGAAGAGCAAGTCTTGACATAAGGAGAGTCCGGGAGCTTGCTGGGAGCCAGCTCTTCCTGTCTGATCTTCTGCGTGCCCGTCTGGCGCTCCATGAATAATTAATAAATTAATGATACACCTCGCTGCCGTACGTTAAATACAATGGCAGCTTGCAGCTGGAACCTGCTGCCGTGCAGAGAGCTGGCGGAGCGCTTGGATGCAGGCAGCTCGGCTCATTCCTGCGGGCGGCGCGTGGAAAGCTGGCTCCGGACAGGGCTGGTTCCTCTGGAAGGCGTGGGGAGCCCCGCCGAGTTCCACAGCACCCTTAGCCTGCAAGGGAGATTAAACCCTCTTAACGTGATCTGGCTGTGCCGGTGGGACTGGGATGTGTTTAAACCCGGCTCATCAGCCACAGAGACATTTGCAGAGCCGAGAAGCTGGGCTGTGTCGTGTGGAGGTGGGGTTTGGTCCCCTCCGTGCCTGACTCTGCCAGTGGAGTGGTCCCCCCACGGTGGGCTTTCCTGGGTTTGCATTCACTCTTCAGGGAAATGACCGGTCTGAGAGCAACCAAATTTGGGCCGGCAGATTTCTAATAGGGGGTTGGTCAAGCTTTGCCTTTTGGTTTGCCGAAACTCCTCCGTCAGAATTTACTGCGCTCCCTTGCAGCGGTTCTTCAGGTCACATTCAGGAAAATATAAAGACCAGCCAATGATCTAAAAGAGCTGATATTAGAAAATTATTGCATGCCGAAAAGAGAGAACTTGGTTAAGGCTGCAAAGTCAGGCACACGACGCTTTAGAAAAGCTGCTTCAGCTTGGGCGGGCAGCCCCATCTCAGCACCTTCGGGCGTGATGGTGTCTTTAACACCGTGGTAATGAGCCGTGTCCCTGTAGGAGCCCCAGATCATCTTGTGCACGGGCTTGGCCAATGTTTGCCAAGTCCCTGGCTCACATACAGCAGGAGCTGGAAGGTAGATGCAACCGGGGCACATGGGGAGAAAAACGAAGATCTCCTCCAGGCAGTTTCATCCCCTCTGAGTTTGCTGCAGGCATCTCCTTTCCGGCAAAAGCAGACACCTAGCATGGAAAATTTCAGCTTAGGCACCTGAGGTCTGGCAGAGATACAAGCAACAAACCCCGAGGTCTTCTAACAGGATGCTTCAAGCAATCCCTACAGCAGGCAGTGCTCCAAGCCACCGCTCTGGCACTGGCTGCGAGCTTACAGCACCGCACCGTGGGCTCGGTGCCCCGGTAGGCGAAAAGCCAGTCCCTCCCGCACGCAGCTCCCCGGCTGGGTCACCTCCGGGCCTGGGAACCAGCCGACCGAAAAGGCAAAGCGTGTTGAACTCTGGTGAAGCGGGTGGCATTTGAAATGCAAGCCAGGCTGGGGTGCTTTACAGAGGCAGCAGTGCCCTCCCGGGTCGGGGGCTGCAGTGCTTGGCTCTGAGCGGCTCTTGCTACGGGGCCTTGTTAGCAGCGTGCGCTGCGCTGGGGAGCCTTTGCCCAGGGTGTGAAATCCTCCGTCCTCGCCCGACGTGCCAGGCATAGCAACGCGATGTTCCCCTGGTCCCTGCAGAAGCCTGCTGCATCGCAGGGGGAAAAGGTTTAATGAAAAATTTAAAGGCCAGCATCTTAAAATAAATTCCAATCCTGGCTGAAATTTCACAGCGGCTGCTAAATGTCTCTCGCTCTAGGACTTGTGTGCGGGAAGCGAAACAATTGCTCCCTTCCAAGAGAAAAAATGGGCCTTGTTCCCTCGCTGGGCTGGTGAGACAAGAAGCCAGCTCCACCAGAGGGGTGGGAGGTGATGGATGTAATTAAAAGCCCAGAGGGAGGGAGGGAGGAGGGAGAGAGGGAAGAACAATAAATGGAGGCAGCTTATCTTGCGGCTGAAAGCTGATCTTCATGGACATGTAACATATGGTATTTTCAATAATGGATAAACAGTTTAAAGGGGACCTGCAAATGTTGTCTTTTAATGAGCTAGCAGCAGGGTTATGTGCTGAATACCCTCAACTCACCTTTTATCTTGCTCCCAGGTCCCCCCAGTTGTGGCCAGCCGGGCTCCCGCTGGGCTCTGAAGCCCCAGCACACACTATGTCATGTCACAGCTGCCACGGACCCAGCCCGGTGGGGTCGAGGGGGTGAATATAATTACCCAAGCTGGACTTTGGCCAGGACAGCAGGGCTAGTTCCCTTACCCTTGCAAAAACTGCTGTGGGATCTTTAATTACCACTGCAGGTCAAGACCCTTGGTTTTACCAGCACGTTTCATCTCTAAGACAGCATTGCTGGCAGCCCAGGGGCCCGCTGCAGCAGCCGCAGCGTTAACTTCGGAGCACTGAATTGTGCCTACTTTACAGGTGCCGCCTCTTGAAAATACATGGAAGCAGCAAACGAGCATTATCTCACGAGCAGGTTTCAGGCTTGCTGCTTCAGGCATCTGTTTTGCAGATCCCCAGAGGAGACGGGCTGGAGGTAAATGTTTGAGGCAGCCTCTGGAACAGCTGCACGGCCCTTACTGCTGCGCCCGCTCCATGGAGCTGCTCTCCGTGACTGGGGATGAAGATCTGGGGGCACAAAGGAAACCCGTCCCAGAAAAAAGTTGCACGTGGAGATCAGCCTCCAGAACCTGGTGCCTGCCTTCACTGTGGGACCTCGGGAAATGCTGAGCAGCTGGAGCGTCTTTCCCATACAAGCCATGCCCAGGTGAAAATGGGAAGACTTGAAGAGGCAAGTTGAGGTCTTGGCTCCACCTGCACCTTGTGGGCTTAAGTAGAACTCAGGGAACTTGGAGACACTTGGGAGAGACGCGTTCAGCCCTGCAGGTACTTTTCCATTGATGGGATTTAATTTAAACTCTAGGTTCATTTATTTTCTCTCCCCTGGGAAATAGCCAGCGGAAGCAATGCGTCTCCAGCGTACACCTTGAAAGCAGGGCTAAGTGGTGGCCATGTAGAAGGTTAAGAAAGCTTTCCCCTGTTCAGCTTTCCCTCCATTCCCACCGGCAGCCTGGGAAGATCCCAGTCACCTCCTTGCTGCGTTCATGGCCAAGCAAGGGGACAACTGAGGTTCTGTTTCATCAGAATTACAAAGAGAAGGACACCTTGCAAATTTAACCTCAGAGTCCAGATGAGAAGGCAGCTGGCTGGGGACTGGCAGGGGGGCACAGCACCTGCACTGGGTGCTGTACTGGCAGTGGGGGGTGAAATGGGGCAACCAACACGTGTGGGTTTCAGAACTCCTCTATTCCCACCACTTCTGTAAGACAATGTATGTGTTTTAAATCACCATTAGGTCTCAGCTGCATTGGGGTCAAGATACCAGCTACAGCAAACTGGGAGGATGCAGTGCCTAGTTTATCCCCAGTGCCTCCCAGTCTAATAGCATGCTTCTGGAGTGTTAAACTGAATCCACTTTTGAGGCTAAGCTTTCAGCTGGCATAAATCTGTGCGGATCCTTCAAAGCTTTGGTGCTTTACATCAGCTCAGGCTATGGGCAGCCATGCTCTCTTTTCATGTGTAATCTCCGCACATGCTTATGCTTGGAATTATCTTCTTCATGCTTTGACATCCCCTGATGCCCACCAGCAGCCCTTCTCATCCACACTGGCCTAAGTTTCACGTTTGTGTTGGCTTCTGCTGGAGCACCGTTGAGCATGCTCATGGGCCTTGGGAAAACTGAAACGCCCTGGAGCTCATCGCACATCAACAGGGGCATGGAGATAAGGCTAGAGAGCTCTCTCCTCATCGTCTGAGAGGAACAAAAGATTTGCTTTTAAGAGGCGTCCGTCACATGGGCAAGGTTCAGAGCTTTTGTTTAATACCCTTCTATGAGTCAGCTTTTCTTAGCCCCTGAGAGCAAATGTGGGAGAGAAACTGAGCTCGAGTAACCTTGGTGCTGAGCAGACTGCAGGGCAGGCCACGCTCCTGCAGCCCAGGCTCCTCTGAACCTCGAGCTGGGCTCCTCCTGCAGTGCTTGAAAACCCCTGTTATCATCTGCTGGCATGTTTCCTTGCCTGGGTTCAGACCCCTCCAATCTTTCAGGCAAAGCCCTGGGAGTCTGGGGCATTTTTAGTTAACTGAAAATATACATGTGTTTTGGGAGCCATCTCCTTTTGTACCAGCTCATTAGTGGAAATAAATGGCCCCCGACCATCTGTCATCTTTGTGCAGGTACCTGGCAGAGAGGGGTGGGAAAAGGCGCGGAGGATCCTTAATCCGCTCAGGCTTCAGCAAAGTGAACGGTGCTTCCCACAATATAATTACAGCAGTCCTGCTGGAAAGTGACAGACCTAGTGAGTCGAAATAGATGAATGTAATTAAAATCCCAGGGAGAGAGCGATGGAGACAGAGGCGCACAGGAGAGCAGTGGAGAGAGAAAGAGTGGTGGAAGGCAAGGAACCAAATAACAGGAGGCGGCTAGTCTTCAGAATAGGGACCGTTTGCTGATTTCATTAATGAAGAAAAAGGGTAGAAACCTATTGCTTCCTCCCTTCTACTTGCCTTTTTAAAACATGTCATGGATTTAAAGCCTGAAGGACAAGTATAACCATCCAGTCTGACCTGATACATAAACCCAGCCCCAGTGGGCTTTGCATCCAGGTATGAGGTGTTGCCCTCCAAAGCTTCCTGCCACTGCCTGTGGATTAAAGAAACTTTTTTCCTCTAAGCATCACTGGTTTAAGAGGCTACTGGTATCAGACAAAGAGCTGCAAGAAGTCTGCAGGAGATAGCTCCCAAATTCTTCCAGTGGGCACATGCGTTATGAGAGGCTGGGGTCAGGCACTGCTTCATAGGCATGGCAGCAAAGTGCGTGGGAAGCTGGGGCAGGAATTTTTCAGCAGAAAGCAACTTTCCTGGAATTGGCCCCACATGAAGCAGAAACTCGGCCACTTTCAGGACTCCGGCAGCAGTGACAGCTTTAGACCTTCTCACACTGTCCCATGTCTCTCCTCTCCTTTCAGCAATCACAGGAGCAGCAAGCCCAGCCCTCTACTGTTCTTCCCCTTGCTCTCAGTCCGGCTGGTACTCCACATCCCTGCCTTGCTCTCTTGTAGCAGGAGTTGGCCATCCTCTCATCCTTAGGAAGCCAAAAGTCACCTTTGCCTGCCTTGCAGCAGGCTGGCTCCAGCCCTTGCCACCGTAGCTGTGCAGGGATGCTAAAGGAGGGGAGCTGGTGGTGAATGCTGGCTGCAAAAGCCAAGCCAAGATTTCAAAAGCTGCCTCAGCTTGCCAAGTGACCGGCTGGAGACAGACACCTCAGGGAACTCATTTACTGGCGTCCTTTTAAAGCTCTCAGGGCTGGAACACAAACCCTGCAGCCCCAGAATCCCGAGTGCTCCTGGAAAGCCTGGTGTGTCCTTAGCAGAGACATGCAGTTGAGCTGCTGGGTGCTGGGCTCTTGCACGCTTGTGCTTTAAAGCAGTTCTCTAAAGCACTGTAATTGTATTGATCAGGAATAGTTGTTTTCCCTCTTCTTTCCTCTTTAAAATGCCTTTTTTTCTTCCTGCCATCTCTTTGATGTCTTTTAATTACCTTTCCCCTCCTCCACAACCCCCTTTTAAAGAACTCTGAATAGGTGGGCGAGGTTTATTTATTGGCTTTACTATGGATGAGGCTGGACATTGAACAACCTCTTCCTTGAGTAAGTAATTTTCAGGTGAATAATGCAATAACAGGGGCTGGTGCTGCTTTCCTGGGAGAGGCTGAAAAGCCCAGTTATTGCTCCGTGCAGCCCTTGTGCCAGTCCCCAGCCCCCTGGCACCCCCCAGCCTGGAGCTGGGGTAGTTTCCCGGGATGCTCTGAGGAGGAGGAGGCTCTGGTGGATAAACTGGCTGTCATGGAGAACCCTGCTCCCATCACAGAAGCAACTGGCTCCCAGCCAACCCCCCAGTTTGATTTCAGAGCTGAGGGAAGACTGGACTCCGTGCAGGGAGGGAGGAAAAGGGGAGGGGGTTTGGGTCCCCCGTCTTGAGATCTTCACCATCCTGTGGCACAGACTGAGGCTGGCTTGGCACAGGTCAGGCCTGGGATTAGCAGCTCCCTGTTCTCAGCCCAAGTGTTTCGTCCCTCTGCTGGGATCAGCGTCTCTCCAGAGAGAGGCACTTTGTCCCCATCCCCCTCCCCCACCCTCCCCGCACTCAGGATGGATGGGAAATTTGAGGAATGTTCAGATTTTACTCATTAGCCCAACCTCCTGCTGGCCCTGGTTTAAAACAACCTGCAGGGGCTTCCCTTGATCGGTGATGTATGAGTGGCAGCGATGGGGCAAGCCAGACATTGAGCCTGGCTGGAGTCGGACTGCCTCACATTTCACTGCTAACTTGTCTTCTGCGACTGGACATAATTTAGTCTAATTGTCTTCATGTGGGTTTCTTTCATCATGGCCACAATCCGGTTTAGCCAGCGGCTAACAAGGACATTTCAATGGGTGTCAGTCTAGCCCATCTCTGCTGCTTCTTTCTCTTTCAGTTTCCCAAGGCTGGGCTGGTAGCAGCTCTCCGATGGGGAAAAGAGATACTTTTCCTAAGAGCTGGGCCGAGCATGGGAGAAACTGGGAGAGGGACCATGTTTGTCTCTGCAGCGAGCTCTGGTCCCGCTTCATGGCTCACGTCCTGCTTTCAGCGAGCAGGGAGGGAAAAACAGCTCTACCTTTTGCCTAGCTGGGATTAATTGCAAACGTGCCAATCCTAAGCCTGGCCAGGAGGATGAGAAACTGCTGTTAGTGTCTTTCCTTGCTGCTGCCAGAGACAGGCAGCCACAGAAAAAGGTAAGCCACAATCAGAAGTGCTTCCTTGGAGCCCTCTGCTCCCAGCCAGCACAGAGTGGATCTGCCAAGTCCTCCCTTTGCTCGCCGGCAGTGGCACGCAGGTCATGGTAATTGCTGCTGCGGCTGTCCTGGGAACCTCAGGAGGCCAGGTTTAACCTGAAGTCCCAGCAATTATCAGACCTCTCAGAGTTTTGTGTTGCAAAGACAGGGCTCCCCAGCAGCCGAGAGGCTGCCGGGTCTGTGCCCTGCAGACCTGAGGTTTAGCCATGGCACCAGGCAGGCCTGCACCCGCGGAGCATTTCCCTGTGTGCTGCAGCGTGCTGCACGCACAGGCTGGCTTCAGCCGTCGGCGCTTCCACCGAGAGCCTCCGTGGCAATGCCCTCACTGATGCTCCCGGAGCGTACCAGCAGCTCCGGGCATCCCGAGCCACACACGTCCTTCTGCCGCCTGCGAAGTGCCCGGAGCAGGCAGAAGGCGCTTCCCCCCCACCCCATCCCCGGGACTGAAGCAGCCTGGGAAAACGGGCCGCGTGCTTGGGTCTCCGGATTGCCTGCAGCCCACCATCCGCTCAGGAGCTGCTCAGCTGGGCAAGCAGAGGGCTCTGTGCTTTGGGAGGGCCAGCGCAGCCACCCAGCTGGAATTATCTTGCCCTTTTGTGTGAGATGTTTGGGTCTGGGGTTTTGTTGTTGTTGTTCGGGGGGTTGTCGCTTTGGTTTTCTTGGAAGCATGTCCCTCGATTTTTGACGGGAAGAAGCTGGCGTTTCATGAAAGCCTCTCCCTCATTATTTAATGTTAAAGCTCTTCAATTAGTTTCATTTGATTTACTTTGATGCTTTTGTTCCCTGAGGTTTCCAGCACACAGGGCTGCTCCACCTCTCGGTGGCTGCTCCACTTTGATCTCGGCAGCGCTGCTAAGGGCCTCCTGCCACTCCCCAGGCACTCGGGACAGAGGCATCCACGCACAGCAAAACCCGGTCCCGGCGCTGGCACCGCCGGGGCTGCGGCTCTGGCTGCTCCGCTTCCCCCCGTCCTGTCGTCACCCCCATCTGTTCCAAAACCAATATTGACTCGGGAGTGGGGGAGCCCCCTGCCAGGCTGTTTTAATCAAAGCTTTCCCCAGCAAATGAAGTTTTTACAAGAAGGTCTCCAGGTGCTCCGGCTAGGGGAGGAGGACACAATGGCTGGCCCAGTGGGGGCTTGCTGCTATGGCAAAGAGGGGGAGCCGGAGGGGCCGGGAGCCCCGGGTGAACTCCTAGGGTTAGGCCGTATCTACAGGAGCCAGACAGCGGTTTGAACACAGAGCCAAAACATTTAACATTTGCAAACCAATTAAGAAGGAGAGAGAGGCAGGCAGGGGAGGTTGAGGCATTTCAGCACAGAAACTTGTTCTCATGGGAATGCTACAGCAAAGCCTGTGTGACAGATGCCCTCAACCAGAGTCCCCAGCTTCTCCATAAACCTTCCCTTTCCCAGCCCCACTCACCACAGCTTTCAAAAGCTGTTGTTTACCTAGTTTCCCCTTGCCGAGGATGAGCAGCAAGGTTTGGGTCTCTAGAGACTTGCCATAATGATTTGCAGAAGAAGCGTTAATACAACGTTGGGAGCGACCCCGAAGCCAAAGCAGCTGGCTCCGAGGGCCAGAGCAGAAAAAAGAGTGGGCAAATACGGGAAGGGCTCTTCTGCCTCCTCGCAGGCATCGTGCCAGTGACTGCTTGCTTGTCCGAGGTCTCAGTAACTGTTGTACCTGTGTCCAGCCAGGGCCGGAATAGGAAGCAAATCGGGTAGGCGACATGAACACAGGTGGGGGACATGTTGCTATAAGGACTCAGGGATGGTTAGGAAGACCACGGGGGTAATGTCCAGCCTGACCCTGCCTGTGCCAGGTATCACACGCACGTGGCAGTGGCAAGTTTGGGACTTGCTCCCAGCATTTTGCCTTCTGGTGCCGCTTCCACTGCATGCCTTGGGAGGACACGGGGACATCTGGCCTCCTCCCAGCAACCAGCTGCTTGCTTGGCGATGACACATCTCAGCCCTACACCTGTGGATGATACCACAGCATAACAAATCCATGGCCATCTACCCTTTGCATGCCCCGGAGCAAGCCAGAGCGTGGGACACAGAGGTGAACAGGTCAGATGAGACATAAGCTCAGAGCTTTTTGGGTGCTCCTATGCAAAAGCGGAAAAAAATACTAGCAATCAGTTAAAAATGCATCTACTGAAAACAAATAAAGAGTGCAGAACAATGGGTGAGGGTAAGGAGAGGGGCTGGCTCAGGGAGAGCAGACAGACCCATGGAATGAAAGATTGTGCGCTGAAAACTAGCACTTAAAAATAAAGCGCAATCTTTACACCACTTTTCAACTGCTTGGAGTATCTGCCCTGCCATGGAGGTCACTGCCCGAAGGCGATTCTAGGTAGGGGCAGCATAAGCAGGGGTTTGTGGTTAAAAGCTCAGCGCTTTGGCGGCAATTGTAAAACGCTACCAGGCTTCCCAGTAAACGAAGCGCCTGTTATTTTCCTGCTTTAAAGGGAATGTAATTAGTTTAAAACCAGCAGCAGGGAAGCACTACGGCTCCTTTTCCACAGACAATGGCAAAATAAGTGTATCGATGCCCTGGCCAGCATATTTTGCTTTCCTGATGAGACCAGCTATTGCCTGGAGCCTCTCTTTTCCCCTGAGAACTATCCCGGGCTGCTCTAAATTGTGCACTTTGATTACTGAGCTGGGGGCTGGGGGTCATGGCCAGCCGCCCGGCTCTGGCTCCCCAGGAGTCCTCACGCAACCGACCGTGGGCGCCTGCCCCACAGGTAACTGCAGCCAGAGGCATCGACTCCTCGGGACCCCGGCTCCATCTCGGGGACTCCGTGTCTGCAAGAGGGCTCGAAAATTTTGGCCAAGCTGTCCAGCCGTCTTTCTGCTACCTGCCCCAGTCTGCTTGACCTGCATGTGGGAACATCACAAATGGGTTTATTCTCCCACGAGGAGAGGATGTTATGATTACTTTTCCATTATTTCTTTTGCCTTCTGCTTATCAATATTTGCCAGTTTCTTAAACAAATTCTCTGGAGAAACTAAACCGAAAGATATCTCGGGACCAAGGAAAGCCAAAAGCTTTCCAGCCACAACATTTTTCCTCTTCGTGAGACCGAGCCTTGTATCAGCTCCAGTGCTTCTAGGGGGGGGGCAAAATTCACGCAGAGCTTTCTGCCTTTGCCTCCGCAGTTCGGGGGATGAATATTGCATCGCTCCTCCTGTCACTGGGCAGGGAACCGGAGCCTGCGCTGGAGATGCTGCTGCTCGGCTGGCCTGTCGCCGGGTCGGGCTGTGGGCTCCCCCGGCATGGCTCTCCCAGTGCCCCCGTTTCCTGGGGAGGGGGAAGCTCTCTCCTGTCTGGGCAGGCTGGAGGGGCCGGGGCTGTTCCCTCCTCCCTCGCCCAGAGCGGGAGGCAGTGGTCCCGGTCCCGTCCTGCTGGGGATGTGCCTCCATCCCAGCCAGCCTGGGGGACACATTATTATTTCCCCGTTGATAGGGTTCAGTGGGACTGAAAGAGCTACACGCCCTCTGGTAATTTGTAGTTTGTCGATGCTGAGCTGACATTTAACTGAACTCAGGGCAGCAGCAGGCAGTGAGGAGCGAGGAATCGCTCCGCTATTGTAATATGAGAGACACTAGGAGCTTGGCTAATAGGGGACATTCTTTCCTCCCAGGACTTCCTCCACGACTTTAATGCATTCAGGATCAGCCTTGGTTATTTGGACTCATTAATGGCAGCATTTGGGTGACTGTCTTCCCCATTTCCCTAGCATGAATATTATCCCTATTTTGTTCTGCATTGTTCATAACCAGGGGGGACAATTAATCAGAGCAGAAAGGACTTTATTCAGCTGGAATTCCTTCCATGGCTGCACCATTGAGAACAAATTAGCAGTTCACACGTTGCAATTGGCCTTTTCTGTGGACACAGAGTTTGGGCTACAGTCACCTCCGAGGGGTGCGAGGCAGCCTGCACCTTCCCCCTGCTCGGGGGTGTCACCGGGGCTGGCGGAGCTGTTGGGAGGCCTTCCTGCCATCCTGGAGAGCACTGCAGGAAGGCCAGGGCTTCTGGGAGACCAGAACTTATCCGGAGAAACCTCAAAGTGGCAACTAACCACCAACCTAAGCACTTAAATTCACGTCTGCTCCTAATTTAGGATTGCTGCCTTCACCACCTTGTCCTAACCGCTGTTTGTTTGTGTGTCCAGGCTGTGAATGGGTACATGGACGTGCACTAACCCTGGTCCTGACATTCGCTGATCTGCCACACCGTTTTTTTTCAGCAAAATGGTGAGAATAGCATGCCTTGGAGCAGGTCGGGGCATGTGCGAGCAGTGGCCTTTCCGGAGTGAGCATCTGGGAGCTCGGCAACCTGGCCAGGGCTCAGCTCTGACATACGTCTCCACTGGAAACCCAGACCTTCAAGGGCTGAGCAAAAGTGACCTGCTGATTTCTGCTGCTGCTGCGCTCCTTGCTTTAACTGCTGCCATTAGCGGGGCTTGGGAGGCCGTAGCCCTGGCACAACGCTATCGACCAGGTGGCTGGGTAGAGGGAGATGCGGAGACTAATGGAGTTCAGGGATTCTCTCACTCAGAGGCTAAATGCAGTTTCATTCATTGAGCAGTGAATGCTAATTGCTGATTAAAACCTTCTACCTGAGGTTTACCTCTTCCCAGAGGACACACCAGTAAAACTGCAGCTGTTGCGAATGTCCTAAGCGGACGTTCCTCACCATGAAATAGCGATCTAGAGCCATTATTTCCCATCAGCTCCGTGCTGCAAACCGTTTCCCAGATGAAGGACTAAATGGACCGACTTCCCTGTTCTCTGCAACACAGGACTAATGATGTCATCTGCCTTTGGGGGGTTCAAGGCTGCTTTTGAGATGCTCGGTATTGATTAAGAGGTGGAGTGCGACGGTCCTTATCTGCCTGGTTGCTGAGCTTTGGGAGCTTCCATAATGGTGAAGCGGACATTAACCCTTGAAACAACACTTCATCCAAGAAATGTTAGGAAGGAACGGGCAGAGAAAGAGATGCCTGGGGGTGCTGAGCCACCCTGGGAAATGCTGGAGTTGTTCGAAGTGCAGGGGCAGCCTTTGGGTGATGCCCAGAGGCGCAGCTCTCTGTGCTCTTGGGGCTGCCGGCCTGGTGGCAGCTGCCTCATCCGCAAAGTCTGACACCCTCTCACAGGGATGTGAAGTTGAAACACAGCTCCCTTCTGCTCCCTAACTGCAGGATTCACGTGGTGTGAGGGCATGGAGCTTCCCACACTGCGGTAGCCAGATCAGCCAAGGTCACTAGAAGCCAGATGCTATTGCCATCTGATGTCTGTTTTAAGGGTGCTCAGAATTGAGTCACTTATTCTTGCTCTGTTCAGGCAAAATAAATTCAACCTGCGGCCTGTTTTGCTCTGAGAAGCAACCACTGGAAAGTAGCCCAAGGACTGGACCTGTTGTAGAGAGTGGGGCCCTGAGAGGTGTTTCTGCAGTGGGGCAGCAGCAGATTGACTGAGATTGAGTCTGTGGCGGTTCCTTTTCCTTTTTCCCCCTTTTCCTTTTGCTGTTTCTTTTTCTTTTCCTTCCTTTTGCTCATGATAAACACTCTGCAGACAGACAATTCCCAGCTGCTGTCCCCGCTATACGAACATCTGTGTTGCACTCTTTGCTAATGACGTCTGCCCTGGGATGCCGGATGCAAAAATAACACCCCCAAATCTGGTTTGCATTTCCCAAATTTTATCAGGCCCGGATTCTTTGAGGTTTTTTAAGACTCCTCTCCTAATGGCAGCTGTGGCTTTTGGGCTGCAATGTTCGTTTACCAGAGCCTGGGGGCCCTGTGATGGTTAGTCCACGCTACATGGTTTGCTGCTCCTGTGCCTTCCTCAGCTAAAAGGCTTGGGAACAAGGAGCTTGCCCTCCCCAGCCCATTAGGAGCGTTGATCCAAGACGCTGCTCGGCGGCGCCGGGAGGACACCCTTACTCCCGCCTGCAGCAGGGCTCAGCTCCTTGCTCGGTGAGCCTCAGCCCAGCGTCCTGCCTCTGTGGCTGTTATCGATGAGGCCTCCGAGGTGTCTCAGCAGAGCAGTAAATGACTTGCTCATCAGGGCACGAGTTAATGTGGGAGATGAGCTTGGCCCTTCAGGCTCTGTGGTCTCCAGGCCCGTGTTTGAACCCTGCAATCATGTCTTTGAACACCCCCACACCCCTAGTCTCCGAGGCTACACATGCAGCTGTTCGCAAGGTCCCCAGGGACACCGCACGCCCAGCCAACACACCCTGCCCATTGCAATGACTTGGCTAATGGGCTGGAGGGGAGTGGCAGTCACAAAAAGGTTAATTTTCTGAGAGGACAATGAACGCAGGATGTTCAGACAAGCCAGGCCAGCTCTGTCCTTGTGCTACAGATTTGCTCCAGCAGGCATGAAACTAGAAAGAAGTGATTCAGCTGCTGACCTGCGAGGCAGCCCCGTGGGGCTTGACAGGTTTTGTTGGAGAGGAGGACATGTTCCTGCCTGCGAGCTTCCAGCGCTGATGTCGCGGAGGTGCAGGTTACCAGCGGCAAACCCTGGCTGACCCAGCTGGGAAGGGAACAGGCTCTGCAAAGAGCTCTCTCGGGAGCTGTGTCCTTTCTGGGGAGACAGAACAGATCCTCTGGCTGAGCCAAGGGGAGCTTCAAGGGATTTGGCTCGTGGCTTCCACAGCAGCAGTTCACAGAAGCCACTTTGGGAGGCAGAACCCATTTTCACAGACAGGGTTCAGTGAGAAAGTGCTGGCACTTTCTCAAGCCCCCTTTAGCCATCCCATTGTGGCTCCTTGAAGGTGCAGCTCCACCACCTCTGCACTCACCATCCTGCATGGGGCTGGGCAGAAAGGGCAAGAGGGAGCACGGTAATTGCCTATCGATAAGGGATCTCGTTAGGATTGGCACTTCGAGGTACTAATGCCACACACGTCAAGGACGACCAAGACGTGCCAGCCACCCTACCTGGGGCGTGCAAGAGCATGTGGGCACACAGGCTGCATGGCTGGGGAGTGCAGGGCAGAGACAGGGCGCTGGGGAGGCCCTGGCTGGGCACCTCCGGCTAGGACACTTCTCTCCACCAGAAATGCATTAAGAAGAAATTGAATTTGGCTAGCAGTCATTCCTCCGATCGATGAGATTAAATTTGATAAGGAAACAGCAGGAATGTTCAGCACATGCAAAAACCCGTCTTGTGTTGTGGGAAATAGGGCAGGAGGGATGGGGCTGTGAATACCAGCCTTCCCAGAAGGCTTTTCTTGCCAATGTCTGCCCGGGGCATCCCAGAGAGTTTTCAAACCAGTTGCATCTCAGGAGCCACAGGGCCAAGATGCAGGCAGGCCCATGGAAGGGCATCAGAGGCTGCCTGGTTTCAGCAGGGTTAGGTCCAGAGGGAGGCATTGTCCCCTTTAAACAGGTGTAGAAGGACCAGTTTCCCAGCAAACCTGCTCCTGACTGTAAGTCAGCCAGTTGCTATCCAAACTGGAGTACTTTCAGACCACTTGCCTCATCCTGGAGTAGTGCCATTTTTATGCGAGAGTACCTGAGAGGGGAATCCCACCGGAGGGGGTCTGTGCTTTCATCAGATGCAGGATTTCTGCATGTATCTCTGGCTACTGAACATGCAAACCCTGCCCGGAGGCAGGCAAAGGGCAGCCAGCCACAGGACAAACACACAGCCCTTTCACCAGAGAGCAGCAGTGCATGTAGAAAGGATGTGCAGGAAGAGTCGAGACCCTCTGAGATGCTGCAGAGAGCTGAGAACATGTTGTGGAGCTGCTCTGCCTTCGCTCAATGATAAATGTCACACAGGGACACAGGCAACATCCCTGCCTTCGCTGCACAAATGGAAACAGGGAGGTGGCTGTTTGATCCCCTGGCGCCTGCTCTGCGGCTTGAAATATGGGCTCTTGTCAGCATCAGTTTCGAAATGTCTCTGTCAGGCAGGCACGCTCCCTTCAGATGCGTGGTGGTGGCAGGCAGCACACCACGACTGCGATAAATAAAATTTACTCATTTACTGAAACGGGGGCAATCTACACTGAAACACGCCGCAGGAAACATGCCCTCCTCCCGACGCGCCCAGTGAGTCACTGCAGCTCCCTGAAGTATCAAGATCTGGAAAGCACCCAAGACAACAATCAACCAAATCGGGTCTCGGCGATAACGCTGCATTATCAGGCTCCATCCAGCTGCTGAGTCAGCCCTACCCGCCCTCCCAGCCTGGCAGGCAACCAGTGATCCGGCTGCTGCCTGAGCGATAGGGGATCGGGGCCCCTTCCTGCCCCGTGCAGCTTCCTCAGCAGCTGATAATCCCCCCCGGCCGCAGTCGTCTGCTCTGCAGGCCCACGCAGATGGACGGGCAAGTGCCAGCGCTGAGGGCGACATCGAGGACCTGTGGGGTTAATTTGCTGGCAGCCGTGCAGATGGGCCAAGCCAGAGCCTCCGCACAGGCACAGGCACTCGGCCGGCCGGGGCTGCGGAGAAATTAATTGCTTTGGCCACCGGCTGGCGGCTGCCTTCCGTGGCACTGCGCCCACTTCCCCAGCTGAGCATCCTGCCCTTGGATCCCGCCGGCTGCCGGGATCTGGCAGGGATGGGAGCGGGGCTGCGCCGGGCAGGATGCCCCCGCCGCGGCGCAGGCAGCCTGGGCTCCTCTTTCCCATGGCTTGCCCTTGCCCGTAAGCTTCCGCTTCAGAGCAGAGCCCGATGAGGCGGACGGGCAGAGCTGCAAGCGTGCATGGGCCGGGAGGAAGTGAAGCAGCAGGAGAGGGAGGCCCTGAGGAGAAAAGCCCTGTGACTGTCACCCTGCGGAGAGGCAGCCTTTGATGGTCACGTCTGATAGCCCTGGCGGTGCAGCCGCAGCCTGTCCACGGCAGCTCTCCGAGCAGACTGGCTGCTCCCAGCGCGGCTGGCTTTTGCTGTTAATGATGGGAAACCTGTCCCGGCCTCCTCCGTGACCAGTCACCCTTGCACCTAGCAGGCACCGCTGGGTTTCGGCTGGCTCCTTCAGCTAGCTAACCCTGCTAGTAAAAGCCAGGGAAAAAGTCCCCTTTCCCACTGCTGCTGTGGGTGCGCAGGCTGCGAGGGGACAGTCCCAGCCAAGCCTGTGAACAGACCTGCGGCAGACTGGGCTGAGCACACCTGCACTGGGAGACCAGTGCTTCGGCTGGGCTGGGGCAGGCAGGAGCCTTCCTCCAACCACCCCAGCAGGAGGGTGGTTGGACTTGATGATCTTTTCCAACCTTAATGATTCTATGATTCTAATGAATAGTGATTCTATGAGATAGGGCTGAGTGGGGCTGCGGCCCCACGGCTGGCAGGGGGACACCCTCCCTCTGCAGCGCTGGCCATGGGATGGACAGACCATCTCCTGGGTGCCCGTGTCCCAAAGCCTCTGCTGCTGGGAGGAATCAGGCAGGGCATGTCTGGGAGAGGGAAGCGGGGGTGCTGGGGAGCGCTCAGCATGATGATTATGCAGGTGGGAGCGCTCTGAAAAAGCTGCGGAGTGTCTCATTTCTTTGCAATATTTAGTGTCTCCATCTAGCATTACTGTATTGTTTGTATTGCAGTATATTATCGGTGGGGTACCGCTGTGTTCCCATGTCCTAGAGTTTCAAAATTTCTGTTTGACTATAATTTAGGGACTGTGACCAACAGTGGTTTGGAACTAAAACAGTTATGGAAAAGGCAGACTTTTTTGTGGAGCACAAACTTAGCTTTGCAGCTCCATTTACTTCCTACTCAGCTTTCAAGCCTCCACAGGTTCTTCCCCACCAAGCTTTGCTTTGAGTCTCACTTTTAAATCTGTCATATTTCACTTGCTTTAATGATGAAATGAGAGACAGACCTGAGCAAGCAAATCCTGGACCAGAACGTTCAGTATCTTTGCAGCTGGATCCATTATCTAGGGACCAGAGGGTGGAAATTCCCAGCACGTTCAGTGCACGAGCCACACACTGCAGGGGGAAAAATAAAGTCCCTGCTAAAGAAGCCAGTGGGAAAAGCACACAGGATGGTGAGTGGAGCTGGGGACTTAGTGTGGCTCATTCCAGGGGATCCCAGCCAGCACCTGCACATCATTCATCTTCTTTTATTGCCCTTTCTCAGCTTCTTCCTGTATTTTGATGCAAAGGCTGATACCCCCTTTGGAAAGAGACATTCTCCAGGCCTTCCCACATGCTTGGGAACGCTGCTGGCCCTGTGTTCTGGCCAGATAAATAGGCAGAACACAAATTTGGGACCAGGGATGTGATGAAAGTATTTTCACCATCAGAAGCCTTGCTTCCCACAGGCTGGCCTGAGCAAAGCCTGGCCCAGAGAGTCATGATCTGGACCCAGCTTTTCTGGAAATGCACGTTTGCATCTGTGGTTCCATTCAGCCCTGAGCAACACTAGAGTCTAGGTCTAAAATTCAGTTTCCTCCCCCTCTCAGGATGTTTTTGTCCTTCCAGACTTCATCCTGAGCTGACTGCCCCTGCTGTGGCAGCCTGCCCCAAAGTTTCTTTCCCCATTGACCAGTGCGGACATGCCGGAAGCCAGCATCTGGCACCATAGGTAGGTAGACCTCCAGAAGCCCTGCAGCATTGCCCTGTGTTGCGTGTGATCGTGCAGTGCAAGACCGGCTGGTGAGAGGGTGGAAGGACGGGAATAAGGGGCTGGGGGAGGGCAGCCAGGCAGTCGGCGTGGCCGGTGCTAAGCCTGGCCCCTGCTCCTCGCTGCAGCGCTGCTTGCGGCTGGCCGTGCAGCAGCAGGTGCGGCGCGACATGTTCGCTCTGGGGCTAATCCCTTGTCCCTATTTTCCTCTCAGCATGGGAAAGCAAATTACTACTTTTAATCTCATTTTCCAGCTCCCACTCCAGGGTGGGTGGGTGGGGCCCAGGCCCAGGTGAGAATGCCCCAGCCTCCCCACCCTGTTTATTTTATCCCCTGACCTGATGGAGGGGATTTTCCCACGTACAGGACAGTAAGAATGGCTGGGGTCACAGAGAGCTGCGTGGTCACTGGGAAGCTAGGGATGTCGCACGCTGGTGAGCATGGAGCCCACCAGAGATGGGGGAAGAGCAGCTGCCCTGTACAGCTAAGGGTCCTCTGGGTTTGTCCCTCGCATCCGTGACTTGGACTTTTTCTCACTGGCATAGACCTCTGGGTACTAAACCTGACCCACTGCATGGACACAGGCTTTCCTGCATTACTGCACCTCTCATGTACTCCTCCCCGACTGCAATCCCCAGCAAAGCAGGGACCCCAAGCCCAGCTGCAAGTACAGGGAGGAGAGAAGAACGGTGGGGCTCAGGCAGCTGCCAGCTTTGCCCCAGAGCATCCCCTCCCAGCAGCGCTCTGGGCCCCAGTTCCAGATAACCACTGGCAACCCCAGAGCATCTCCCTCCCTTCTCGTCCCGGGAGGTCCTGTGTAGCCAGCCCTCCCGCTCCCAGCTCTGCCTGCAGCTCTGGGTTTGCAGCTACTTAGCAGGCGGCAGCTTCAGACACATTTTGTGGCCACACGCAGAGACAATAATCACTTGTAGTCTGGCCTCAGCATTGCCAGCGGCCTGGCTGGCTGCGCGGCAGAGGCAGCAAGGACGGCGTCTCGGTGCGTGGACGGCATTCCTCGCCACCCTGGCGTTGGGCTGACCCTCTCCCACCCGCAGGACCCCCGGGGCAGCAGGGACTGCACGCCTGCCTTGGGGCAGCACGGGTTAAAGAGCAGCTGGGATTTTCCCACTGTGCACCGGCCCACAGAGCCCCACATGGGTTTGCCGGAGGCTGAAACGTGACTCGAGCTGGGTTGTGATAAGTGGGTGGGATGAGAGTTTCACGACCTGGTTCCAGCAGAGGCGTGGGCAGCATCACTAGAATGATTAATGCTGGGGGGAGGCAGAGAGAGACCTAGCAATGTGCTGATAAGGAAGGGCTGACAGAGATGAACAACAATAACAGAAAGGACCCGCTTGTCAGTCACCACAAGAAATCCCCCCCCCCCAGGAAATGATAAATTGTACATGCCACCTGCTTCCACCTCTGTTGACTCAAACCATGGGATACCTGGGAGGCCAGTGCTCACACTATGTGAGATTTCCAGTGTTATTTATTGGAGCTCGTAATTCAGATGAGAAAATGGAAAATATCATGCGCCTCTCATCCCAGCTGCCTCCCAGGCTGCCCATCCTGCTTGCTGCTTGCTGCTCCCTCCCTCCCAGCTCCTGGCAGCTGAGAGGTGAAGTGCACAAGAATCCAGATGATCTCTAAAGCCTTGCTTCCTGTGGCTCTGGAGCACTGGGTCCTTGCAAATTCACTCTGCAGCTGCCAGTGAGAGAGTGGAGGGCAGGTGTGGGGAAGGGGAAGTGTGAGGTGAGAAGAAGAACAGATCGGCTTGGGAGGGAGCAGCTCTGAGACAGCGCTCGGTACTGACACCTGTGATTCTGCTGCCTGTGCTGGTCCACCCTTACAGGATCTGGCAGCAGAATTAAGTGGCATATTAGCAATAGCTGCCCTTCTTATTGCTGTTTATGACTAGATAGCATCAGCTACTGCCAGCCATAAACCACTTCCAGCCCAAACAGACAGGGAATCTCAGTGCAAGCAGAGGATCAGCAGAGGAGCTCGGGTTCCCTCTGGGGCTTTACGGGCAGCGAAACAGCATGTGAGCGGCCCCGTTCTAGCTGGGCTCCGAGGCCGTCTCCTTTCCACCGCCGGCTGCATTTTGGAATGTAATGGGAATATAAGAGGCTGCTGAAGGTCCCACCCGTGAAACAGCTGCACCAGCTCAGGCCGAGAGGTCGTGTCCCGGGGCGCTGCCTCTTTGCAGGCACGGGCAAAATCAGGCTCATCCCCGGCGGCTCAGCCCCGCCGGAGGGAGCGCTCAGCCCCCGGTGCCACCGGCTCCGGCGGGCGCTGCCCTCTCGCGGCACCGCGCCGCCTCCCGGGACCCCCCCGGGACCCGCCCCGACAACCCCCCCGGGAACCGGGGGCTCTCTCCGGGGGCCGGCTACGGCTTGCAGGGAGGAGGGGGGCGGGGATTCAGCGGGCTGCGGGACGGCGCTGCCTCCGTGCTTTTGGGGATGGAGAGGGGCCGGGAATAAATCTCGGGGAAGCAAAAGCATCCCGGGCAGCGGCGAGCAGAGATCGGCGGGGAGCGAAGGGCAGGTTGTAGCGCGGCTCCGGGCCCGGCTTTCCCGGTACTCCGGGAAGCTCCCGGCTGCTCCGGGGTCGTGGCTTGGAGCGGGCTCGGTTCTGCGGGGCTGCCCGCCGCCCCCGGGGGTCCCGCGGCCGGGCTGCGAGTGCCCCCGCGCGGCGCTGGGACCGGCACCGGCACCGAGGGAGTGCTGCATTCGCGGGGACAAAAAACCGCGGAGAGATGCCCTCTCGGAGGTGGCAGGGTCACCCAGAAGCGTGGGGGGGGGGGATGTCTCCAGCACTGCTGGGCTCTGCATCTCCCGGGCATGGAGGGAGACCCGCTGCTCGCTGGACCGAGGGCTGCAGGTGTGGGACTGCAGGGCAGGCAGCTCAGGGCATCCATGCTATATGCCCTGCTTGCAACTGCCTGATGAGTTTTTAATTTGTTCTGCTTGGGTAGGAGGGCTGCTGGAAAAATGCCTATCAAAATCATTCAGCTGGCCCTTAAAAAGGAGGGGGGTGGAGGGAACAACCAGGTTTTGCACAAATTAAAAAAAAAGGATTGCTGGATTTGCTCTGTTGTCCTGTTCCAGCACTCTCCAACCTCACACCGAGATGGGGAGAGGAAGGAAGAAGAACCCTGTACCAGAGATACGGCTTTTGCTGTCTCTGTGAAAATCCAGCCTGATTTGGATAATGCTAAAGCTTTATATAGATGTGCATGTATATATATGTAATCTCATCCCACAGCTGTAGACTTGAGGTTTTGCAGGATTTTAGTAATTAAAAAGCGTGCAAATTGAAGGACCACTCTGCACATTCCACCCTGTGTTAAATAGGGCTTTCCTGAAAATGCAGGTGTGGGTGATTGCAGGGTAGAGCTCACAGCAAAGGGATTAGGTTGCAGAGGGTGATGTGGGAGCACAAGGCAGGAGCCAGGGACTAGCCATGGTGATGGGGAGCCAGGGGAAGCCCTGACTGTCTACAGGCTCTGCTGTGAGAAAGCTGCAGGGGAGGGAGAGGCTGAGCTTTGGGCTGGGGAATCTGACCCTTCCTCAGCCTGTTCCCAGACCCTGGAGCGGCAGCCAAGGCTTCCTAGCGAAGTACAGTGGCATGTTGCTTCTGCAGGGCACTGGGGTGGGGAGCTGGGTGTGAGGGGAGGTGAGCAATGCTCCTTGTTTGAGCCTACTGCATCCTCCCACCGCAGCACAGTGTGCCCAGCGCTGGGACGGGTAAACTCAGGATGCTTATCTCCAAACAGCAGGGCAAGGGCACAGTCTGAAAGCCTGAGCTGCTGCCCCTGGGGCTGGTGGCTAGGGAAGGGGCTGCTCTCCTTCCCATCACACCAGCCTCTTGGTGTGCTAGGTCTGCCACGCCATGTGCTGGTTAAAAGGCTGGCGGCGTGGCCAGCGGCCCTGGTGGTGGTACAGTCCAGGAGGGTAATGGGTATTGGATTGCTCCCTTAGGTCTGTTCTTGAACCTAATCCTCATTAGACTGAAACCCATTTCAATTAAGACAGGCTGGGCTCCTCCTTTGTCTTTCTTTTAATTGGACCGTTCCCGCTGCTAAATGGGCAGCTTAAGCATCCCAAAGACCCTGAGAAAAGCCCGGCATGTCCCCTAATGGGGTTTGAAAGTGGAGAAATAACAGCATAATCAGTCTCTTCCTCTTTGTGTCAGCCCTTGATTCACACCGCCTGCCCCCCTCCCCTTCACACCCTTTCACTGAGTGGCTGCTGACAGATGGGAACAGGACCGCCACCTCAATGGGGTTTGTCGGGGGCTTTCATGGGTCCTGTTGCCATTCTCTGTCCTCCTTCTTCGTCTACTCTTGGCTTTTGTGCCAAGACTGGGAACAAGCTGGGAAAGCTGAGCCCGTCCTGTAAATACTTGCCTCTGCTGGATCAGCTTAGGGCTTAAAGGACAAGACAGGGAATACTCATTCTTTATCCCTTCCTCTGCTTGCTTTACTTTCCCTCCTCCACCCTCTCTTGTTCTTTTTTTTAGTATTTATAAACCCTGTTTTTCTGTCTCGTGCTCTTCATATCTCTCTATTTTCCCTGCACTTTTTTTAATCCAGCAGACTTCCGTTGCCTCCCTTTGCTCTTGTTCTCCTTCTAGTGACCCCTTTGGTGGCCATCACCGGCTGGCTTTTGGCTTGCCCAGGCCTCTCCTCCCAGGCCCCTGTGCATCACCGGGAGCTTGCAGAGGATGCGTGACCTGCTTCCAGGGGAAATTGAGACAATTGCTGGGCGAGCAGCCCCTGCACCTGCCTGCTCTGACACTCCTTGTGCTTTTCTACCCCAGCGTCCACGTGTTTGGAGCAAGCAGCTAGAGAAGCACACCCTTCTGCGTATGCAGCTGACTTCTCACCCAGCAAACTGGTGCAAACCAAGGCTTGCCCTCCCGTGGGGTTTGATGGGCTTGGCCAAGCCCAGGCTGAGGGCTCCCCCCATTTTAAAATTCAGGAGCTCTGCTTAAGCACCTGGGCAGGTCTGCTGCAATCCCAGCAGGCTTGCCTACCTGCCTGGTACCCGGGCAGCCGCTATGGCATTATGCTCCTTCTCCGTGCAGGCTAGCCAGGAGGGCAGCCTTTCATTTCCAGCAGCGGCTGGGGGCTTTCACTTGTGCTGCAGCAGAAGAGAAGTTCAAGACTGGTTTAACAGGGCAAGAGATTTGATGAGTGACTTGTTCTGTCCATCAGTGTTAATAGTCAGTGTCCTAGCCAGTCTCTGTCACTGGTGACTGCTCGGGAGGCTGGTTAAGGGGCCTGAACTTGTATTTCAGAGACATTGCCCAGGAGGGCTTAGATCCCATGTGTCGACAAGCAGAAATGGCTGAAGAGACACTTCTCTTACCCCAGAGACCCCCAGGCATGCAACTGCCAGTGGGGGATGGGGGGGGTCATTTAGAGGCTCCTCTTGAGCCGGAGCACCAGCTTGGTGCTTGGTGCTGGGGACCTCCTGGAGCACCTCTTGAGCTCCATGTACTGCCAGATGCCCTGCCTGGGGAGGCTCTTTGCAGGTTTTTGGACTGCACTTGGCACTTGGCTGACTGACAGCTCCTGTCCTGACTCCTCTCTGCTGACCCCCAGGCCAGACTCCCCCTCGGGTTACGTGTGCTGAGCCGTAAGGCAAAAGCCGGTGGGTGGCACCGGGTGTATGCCAACCCGCTTAACGCAGACAGGTCACCTCCAGATTAACCTGCATAAATCCTGACTTCATTAAAGCTGCAATCCCCTTTTGAGCAGAGAGCTCTGGCGAGGGGAGATGAGGTGAACGTGTGCTAGTCAGGCCGTCCATCTGACCCCAGGGCAGCTCTGCCTCATGTTGATCCCGACGCAGTGAGGACACAATAAATCTTTCTCACTGGAGTGTCCCCAAAGAAAAAAATGGAGTTAACATCTGTCTGGGAGCTGTGGTAAAGGTGTTTTGAGGGAAAAGTGAGAAAGCAGAGCGATACAGAAGCTGGACAGAGCTGCCTAGTTGCTAAATGACGGATCCTCTTTGCAATGTTACAGCTGGAAGCAAGGGGAGCTCTTGGCATCTGCGTGTGAACGGGACGTAGGGGACTGAGGCCTCATTTATCACTCGGCCACCAGAATATGTTTCTGCCATCCCACCCACAAAGGAGGAAGAAAAGTGACATATGAAGAAAGCTGGCATAGTTTTTAGCTTGTTTTGGGAAGACCTCCACCCTTCTTAATTAAACTTTCCCCAGGAGTTGAATTTTTGAGTAGCTCTCCTCCGCCATCTCTCTGTGCGTCTCCTCCAGCATCTCCTTGCACCTCCTCACGCCTCCTCCCGAATTTCCTCCCATCGCGGCTGACACTCCTCAATCTGTCTGTGCTCTGCTGGGCTGACATTCCTGCACGCGACGGGGCGTCACGTTTGTTTCAGAGCTGACTGGAAGCAAAGGTGATGGTAACGTGAAGTTCATGCCTTCCTCCCGCACGTCACCTCCCAGCTGCTGAAGCCTGCCCTGTACGTCCAACACAAGGCTCACGCGTGAGCTCATCGTGTGCTCGGGTGTGCGCTAACGGAGCACTCACGCATGAATAATCGGGCAGTCATGCAGGTAGTAACCAGGCGCTCATGCAAGAACTGATTGGGCACTCATGCGTGATGCGATTGGGCTCGCAGGCATGATGTTACCGGGAGCTCATGCATAAATTAATTGGGTGCTCAGGTGTGATGCAAATGCGCACTCATACATGTTCTAATTGGGAGCCCGGGCGTGAGCTAACAGCTCATATGTGAGCTTACTGGGTGCTCATGTGTGATGCAATTGAGCGATCAAACATAAATTAATTGGGTGTTCTTGCATGAAACTAATCGGGTGCTGTGTGTGTACTAATTGGGCCCTCATGCATAAATTAGCTGGGCAGCCATGCATGAACATGTTGGGCTCTCATGCGTGTACAAAATGGGTGCTCATGCATGAACTGATTGGGTGCTCACGTGTAAGCGAATCGGTCTGGGAGGCCAGCTGGGCATGCTGTGCTCACGCTGGGCGTGCCGGGAGTTGTGGTTCCTTCTCATTTCCCATGGCAGCTGGAGCAGAGGTGCCCAGGGGTGGATGGGGGTGGGAGGGGGGCTGCCTGAGATCCTCCTACAGATGCCCCCCCTGCCACGGGTTTCCATCTGTAGGTGCCCACGTGCTCTGCAAGGCCAGGAGGGTGCATGGCATGGTGCAGGAGGTTTCAGCCCCCAAAGCAGCATCTGGTCAAGCTTCAAGCAACAGTTCCCAAGTGGGGCTTGAGCCATGCTCTGGACTGCCCTTCTCCATGGTGCACTCCTGAGCCTGAGCGTGTGACGGAGAAGTCAGCTGAAGGTTTGGGTATCGCTTCTTCGTTAACAGATGCACAAACTCGTGTGTTTGCAAGATACATCAGTAACTACCAACGCCTTTGCTGTATTCAGGCATCTGTTATTAAAAATGTTCTCTACAGAAACACACAAGTATGGATGAGGGATAAATCAGGCATGTCTCTACTGCTCTGTTCTCATGTATATAATCTTACCTCTGTGCATGCACACACCAATAAATTTGAAACCACTGTGGCCGCAGCCATACCATGACGTCCTGCTATTGTTCTGTGAACATGATCTGCACTAAAGCTCAGCCCAGCTCTTGGTGTGGGCTGCTGTATGGTGATACACCGCACAGGCAATTCAAACCAATACACTGGCACTTGGGGGAGTGCAGAGAAAAAACCTCAGTAAATTACATTTAATTAATGTATAATTAATGCGCTTTCTGGCTTTCTGTGTTCCCATGCAGGGCCCTGGACTTGCCTGCACGGCAGGCACTTTGCTGCTGCTGCGGTTACTGAAGCTAGCTAATGCAGAGCTCTGGTGGGGCTGCACAGGAGGTCTGCAGTCTCTATCCATCCATGAACCTTTCAATATTTTCCAGAGTAGAGGAATTCCCTTTTACATCTTTCACGTATGATGTGACATACTCCTAGTCCTTGGGGTCCTGGAAGTCGGACTGTCTTTTTCTGTACATCCAGAGATGTGGGGAGACTCACTTTGCATAGGGGTAGTGAGGCCAAGGAAGGTAAGAGAGCTTGCAGGGGTCCCGACACCTGCTCTCGGGGCACTGGCCCACTCTCACAGTCAGGGTGCCTGAATCCTTCGCTCCCGCTCACGTTTTTGCAAGAGGAGCTCTGGCTCATCGGCAGCGGCTGTATGTTTCCCGTTGGCTAGTCTTCCCAAAAGAAGCACAGATCACAGCACATGATCTGACCTATGGCCATTTTAATGACTTCCCATCACAGCCATATCACCCAGCACTGGAAATACTTTGGGACTTCTCTGCACCACTTACAGAAAAAAAGCAAGACCCTACTTTATCCATATGTAATGCTGCCAGCGCGTGTCAGTCCCTCCTGGCTCCTTATAGGCATGAACTCGACCTCCCTTTCCTTCCCCCTCCAAACAGGTCATACGTACTGGGGGGCTCTTTTCTCTTCCATATGGTGTCAAGCCCACCTTGGGCCAGAAACCCTGGGAGAGTGCCTGGAAGACAGCTGGGAACAGAGGGAAAACAGCAGCCACCGCTACTGTAACTTGCAAAGGGCCGCAGCAGGATGGGAGAGGGATGCAGCGCCAGGAGCTGTCTCCCTGGAAACCGCAGCGTAGGAGACATAATGAGGAGTGTCCCTCCCCTCCAACCGCTCTTTAATTCCTTCTTCATCTTTCTTTACAGCCGGGGGAGCGACGAGCAGAGCGGCAGAGCAGGGTGTCCCCCTCAGCCCAGCCTATTGTGAGTTTATGACACCTACCTTTAGAAAAGCACACTTTTAACCCAGCTGCCGCTATAACTTATTGCAATGTCTTGTTATAGCTTGGGAGTGGAGGGGGAGGGACAAGAAGGGAGGTCATGCAAAGGGTGCTGTGTGTCCCAGAAGGGACCCTCAAAAACAGTCAGAGCGGGAAAAAGATGCAGGTTCCCATCCCTCTCTCATTTGGCTCTTCCCACAAGCGTGGTATCTAAGTGATGCATTCAAACCGGGGCATCCAAAGGCACGCCGGGGACAGAGCAATGAGACAGACATATTAATTCATGCTCTCTAAAAGCGTGTATGTTCTTACACTCCAAAGGCAGGTTCAAATGCAGGTGACTAATGGGGAGGGGGGATAACAGCCCCGCGGAGTCAAGGTCCTCGTGTCATTGCTGCTGCTGGTGTCTGGAGCCTAGGTGAGACCCCGGCGGGTGAGCTCAGCACCCCAAAGGCGCCGACCCTCACAGCCTGCCGCTGCACCCGGGGGTGCCCACCTCGCACGCAGAAGCAGGTATGCACCCTGCCCCAGTGCAAGAACATCTCAGGAAAGCAAGCTCTATCCCAGGTGGGAGGAGGGTCACTGGGTGCGTTTTCCCCAGGCTTTTGGTGCTCATGCCCGGAGCAGAGCCTTAGTGGCTGTAAAGTAAAGTGCTGGTGGGGTGTGGGCCCCCCCTACAGACACCCTGACCCCAGAGCTGTGCAGCTGAACTCCCTCCTTGCCCTGACACGCCGTTCCGCACCGCAGGTCCTTGCGGCAGGTAGGATGAAGGAAGCTGCCTTTTAAATCCTGCTCCAAAGCTCTTAGAAGTTGAAGCAAAGGCTCCTGCTGCCTCCTCATGTGCATCAAAGCTTTAACCTCCTGCCCCTCAGAGGCAGCGTGCCCAGGCATACAGATTGGCTGGCTGCACAGACAAGCTGATGGTGCCCTTGTGTCCCTCTGCTTGGGGGAGAGATGCCTGTCCTGCCTTTTGGTGTCACTTTAGCTGCTCCCAGATGCGGCACTGTACTGGAAAGAAGGGAACCGGCCGCTGCCCCTCGCAGCAATACCCCCGTGCCTCCTGCAAGACCTCCAACCCTCCAAAAATGGAAAGAAAAGACTGAAGCGAAGCAAAACATTCCTGCCAAATGAGCGTCGCTCTGCTGTCCTCTGGCTGGGGGCACCCGCCTCCGCTGGGGATGGGGCGCAAAGGGAGAGCAACTGCATCGCTGTGCAGCGGTGGCTGGCGCTCTCTTGTGCGGGGCCAGGGCTGGATACGCCGCCTTGCGATAGACCCTCGGGCTGCAGGTGCTCGAAGGAGAAAGCGAGGGAGATGCCGCGGCAGCGGGGTCGGGGCTGCTGCTGTTGTGGCCCCAGTAAAATTCTCGGCAGAGACTTGGGTCCCTGAGTGATTGGGACCTTTTCTCCCTCCCCTTCCCCTGCAGCCCCTCCATCTGACTGTACAGGACAAATGTCGGTGCTGACCTCTGATGCTGGAGAACGACCTCCCTTAAGCCCAGGCACCCTCCTCTCCTTCGTGGCTCCAGGCAGATGAACCTTGGATGGAGGTGCCTGGGCGCTGGACCAGGCTGGTGCTGGCAGGGAGCAGCCAGCCCCTCCTGAGAGGGGAGAGGGATTGCTCCCCAGGGAAGGGCATCCAGGGGCATTCGGCCTTTTTCCCGGCAACGGAGCCACCCCTGCAGGGCAGTGCTCCCCTGCCCAGCCCCACCTCTTGCCACCTCCCTTTTTGACATTCCTCTCTTTTTGTTATTTGAGAAATGAATTTTAAAAAATGGAATCAGTTTTCCCTTTGGGGGGATTAGAGCCCTCAGTATTCAAGCTCCTGGTGCAGGAAACAGTGGCTTTTCTTCTGGTGCAACTTGGAAAGACATGGTTCTCTGTTCTCCCTGAAAGCCCCTCACACTGAATGACCCACAGGCCCTGAATGAAGTGCCTCTCAATTAAAAGTTTCCCATTGATGCCGGCTGAATGAGACCTTGCTGCGGAATTCAGCCTGGCTGAATGGCCCGGGCCTTCATCAAATATTAAGGGGCCAATAGATTTCCCACAATATTTGTACACCTTCCTTTGTGGGGATTTTTCCCTCCATTGAAGCAGAAACCGTTAACACATCCGCTCCCAACATGCCCCCTTCTGCTGCTCATTAGGGGCTGTGGCAGGGATGGTCGCTGCTGCGTGTCACCCCCAGGATGGGCCCGGGGAGGGCCAGCCAGCGGGGTGCAGGAGCAGCCACCTGCTTGTATTCATCCTCTGGTGAGGCCAAGCCAAGCTTGAAATCCCATGGAGAAACGCAGGGCGGGGAGGGATGGGAATGGGCAGCGCTCCTAACCAGCCCTCTCCTGCGCCTGCCCGGAGCCCCGGGCAAAACCCCCCCAGCCGGAGGTCACCTGGCCGGAGAGGGGGCTTTGGTGGCACCAGCCCTTGCTCACTCCTGGTGGTCCCAGGGACAACACAGGGAAAGGAGAACCTCCCCTCCTGCTCCCACTTCCCAGCACAAAGGGAAAGTGGTCTTAAGTCCGGGGCTCCCTTCTGCCCGGGGACAAAAGCTCTGGGACACTTTAACAGCACCGAGGGCCTCGCTGACAGCTCTGATTGTTAAAGCACTGTGGCAGCAAGGCTGCCCCCACCCCTATTAATGATGCTAATTAGAAACCATGCAGGGCAGCCTCTTGGGGGTGGGGGTGAAGAGAGAGGGGTGGGCTCTGCATAATTTATTCTCACTTAATCTCATTAAGGGGAAAAAAGAGAGAGAAAGAGAGAAATGAGTGTGGGAATGCAGTGCATGGGAGGAGAACTACAGCTTAGTCCTTTTATAGCTCCTCTTTCTGCTACAGGACTCAACAGAGCTAAGTATCATCGCCCATGCTTTCCAGGTGGGGAGAAGAGGCACGGAGGAGGGTGGCTGAGGTTGCACAGCAGGTCTGAGAGAGCTGGGAACTGAACCCCGGGTGTCCACACCTCCTTACACCTTCTCCCTCTACCGTTTTCTCTTCTTGCTTTGCTCCTGGGAGTGGGATTGCCGGAGGGCTGGAGAGGTAAAGGTGGCATAGCCCCATTGAGCCAGGCATCAGGCAGGACAGAGACAGGCTGCCACCTTGCAGCAGCAGCGCTGCTTAGGCTCAGACGGTTCAGAAAGCACTTGAGGAAACCCTTGCTGCGCTGTTATCAGCAGGGTATATGAGACAGAAGTTGGTAAGCGTCTGTCCTTGCCGTCCCCCTGGGAGCCTGTCCATGTGCAGGCCCTGCAGAGAGGCTCCACGCACTTGTCTTGGTGCCAGAAGGCTGCCCTTGCCCTGCCTTTGTGGTCTGCTGCCTTGCAGCCCCAGACTGATAGGGATGGGAACAACCACTTGATTTCCCCCTTCCTGGGCTAAGCACTATATGAGGTGTCAGGCTGAACAAGGGATGCAAAGCATGTGGATGTACATTATACCTGGAGCAAATATAGCAAAAGGACCTGTGGTGCCTGGGGTGACCTGTCAGCACCCTCAAACTGGACCAGCTCTCGTTAGCGCTCCCCTGAGCCTCACTGTTTTATTGCTGCTGCTGAGGCGTATTACAAAGCTATTTCACAGCCAACAGGATAGTAACATTCATGCGTGGCTGCCCGGAGGAACAGGACCCTCATGAATCCCAGCAAGTGCAGACATTCTGGCATAAGTCAGGGTAAGGCTAAAGCAAAATGAGTAAATGGAATAATGTTTATGTCTGTCTTTGTTTTTTTACCTTCCCTAAGAAACTTCTTTCTGCTCCTCAGCCCTGCCTGCCCAGAAGAGCTCCTTCCAAAGAAGACACCAGAAGGAGGGAGACATAATGATGAGGCTCAGCGCTGGCCTCGCTGCTGCTTGCCAGCTCAAGCACGAAAGGCATGTGGAAATGAAAGAGTTTTTTTACAAGGGCTCCATGGGAATGTGACCTGAAGAAATCCATGACTGCTGTAAGCAGAGGGCCTGGGGATGCGGGCTGTGTCCTGGCAAGCTACAGTGCAGCCAGGTATGTGTCAGAGGGGTGGCCGCACCGGAGCGATGCTAACGCCAGCCTGTGTCTGGGTACCATCAAGGTGGCAGCCCTGTGAGGTCTCCGTGAGGAAGGGGCAGTGGATCTTGGGTGGATGGGGTGTTCAGGAGCGTCTCTTTGCACTGCTCCTGCCTTTCATCCACCCTGCTTGAGACAGCAGGGGTGGCTGGTGTGCGGGCAGCGTGGAGCCTTTCCCACGCTGGGACCAGTGCGCAGGGCTTGTGCTCATGCTCGGGGACGTGAAGGGGTCTGGCCCTCCTGGGGATGAGGGTGAAGGAAGGCGAGGATAACATCACTCTTCCTTGAATCTGCCTTCCGGGCTGTGGTGGGGGCTGCGAAGACCATATCCTGTTATCTTCTGGAGCAGAAAAAATTGCCATTCCTTCCCTCCGCTGACCTGGAAATTGTTAACATGTTCCTGTGGCCCGTGGGTCAGCAGCAGCATTGCCTGGGTCGCCACGCTGCATTGTGCGGGGGGGAATTAGCCACCTGTTCCCCAGCCCTAATCCTGTGTGCAGGGCAAGGGCGTCTCCGCTCCGCTGGCCTCTCGCACCGCTGCTCCGCAGGCACAAAAAGGCCAGTTAACCTGGGAACCGCCTTGTTTGAAGAGCAAGGGGAAGGGGAGTCCCTTTGGGAGGGGGAGCTGGGCTGTGGGGAAGGGCACAGGAGTGGGGGAGAGGCGAGCATTGCCTCAGGCAGGAGAGCCAGACTAGTTCAGCAGCTCTGTTTCCAGCCAGGACTCACAAGCCCTTTGGCCACACGCGCCTGTGCTGTGGCTGGGGAGGTGCAGCGCCGGGTGCTAGAGCCTGCTCCTCAGCTCGCTTTATGCCCACCTTTTACACTGCCCAGGGCTGCAGAGGAGCTTTGTTTGTACCTACCAGCACAGACTGAGCATCGCCTGAAGCCAGCCTCTTCCAGGTGTGCTTTGTCACCGCTCAGTACCAGGCGGTCTGCGTGACAGGACCAGGGTGAGACCTCTCGGCTCCATCAGCACCGCTTGCAGCATGGGGGCAGCTGTCCTTGACCTTGTCCTTCCAGAGCAAATGGCTGGAGGAAATAGAGAAAGAGCAAAACAGTAAGTTGGAGAAGGAACCAGACGGCAAGCCCAGGCTGAGTGTGTCCCTCACCATCAGCTCTCCAGCCCTGCCCGTGGGGAGACAGCCTTTCCCTAGTGAACGGGCGGAGGGGTGGGCTCCCTTGGGGCTGCTCTCAAGAGTCCTCAAAGCTTTACCAGGTCTCTGGGAGCCCTTCTGCTCTGACACTCCCAACACAAGATATGGCCATGGTACGACTTCTGGAGGACTGTCTCCTGAGTTCTGAGCTTTGGACCCTGCATTTCCGTTTGGCTTTAGGCAGACAGAAGGGACAACATTCACACTCACACATTTCTGCCTAGGGGATTTCAGCGGAGGTGGATGGTGAGATCCCATCAGTGGGGCCAAATCCTTTGCCTATAACGAAGGGAGTGCTTGCACACTGGCTACAGGTTCCAGTGAAGACCTCTTTTATTTATCTGAGCTGCCTGCCTTCAGCCTGCTGCATGAGTTTCTGTTCCCTGCAGGTTGGCAGCCAGCTTGGCCACATGGCCACAGGGAAGGAGGCTTTAAGTGCCTTCTGAGCCGGAGTCCTGGCAGCCCAAAGGACAAAGTGCAAAGGAAGGCGGATGGTTAAGTGGAAAACAGGCAGCTCCTTTGTGTGATAAAATGGGCTGTGAATTCCCCATAGCCTCTGACACTGAGCACAGAGGCATGGAGAGCAAGCAGCCGTAGCCCTGCTCAGTAAGTCAAACAGTAGCACTGCCAGCTCTCTCTGTTTCTGGACTGCCCTCTGCTCCCTGGGGAGCTCTGGAGCCATTCATGTGGGGAGCATGTGCAATTTCCCATGCCATGTGCTCTGCCTATGTCTCAAGCACACGGAAGGAATGGTTCCAAAGCCAAGGTACCAAAACAAAAACAAACAACCCAAACCAAAAAACCTGTGTTGAAAAAGCTTTAATCAGACCTCGTACTTCCACACTTTGATGTGTTACTCAGCCTAACCTTGGGCTATTTGATGCAGGTGGCCTGAAGCTTTGAGGGGTCAGACTTAGAGTTTCTCAAAAACTTTATTGAATGGATAGCCAGATTCCCACTGTGGGCGGAAGATGTGAAGCAGGATGTCAGAGATATTTCAGTATCCCCATCCCAGTGCTCTGTGGCACCCTCAGCTGGAGATTCACAGGTGAGACAGAGACTGGCCATGAGCTATTGTGAGAAGTCACTGTGTTTTGGAGGCTTTTAGAAGCACCTGCTTGTTCCTTCCATGCTACTGCACAGGCCAGAAAGAACAGCCACCAGGATACACGGACAGTCAAGGAATACATGACAACATCTGTGTGCGAGGGGCTGCCTCAGCTGCTGCGGTGCCCGTGAAAGCGCCCCGTGGCTCCATCTGGTTTGGGGACAATCCCAGTTCTTATGGAAACACATGGCTGACATCTGGGGAAACAGGAAACGGCGGCAAGCGTTGCCCCAGCAACGGCGTGTCCCTCCGTCTGGTCCCCCACTGGGAGAGCCATGGGATCGGCAGCTCGGGGAATTCAAAGTACAAGACCAAGGCGACTGATTGATGGGTCGGGTTCAGTGGGGAGGGATATGATTAATAAGTGTTATGGCCCCATTGTTCCCGCTGTGTGGCTGTCAGTGCCGGTTAGCACTGATGGACGCTTTGATGACTCTATACCCAAGAACGAGCCACTGACTTGATGAATCTCAGCCAGCAGAATAATATTTGCTATGAACCCCTTCTGCCTCCCTTGGACAATAGCGGGGCTGGCTTGCATTGTGTGGGATGTGGGATCCGGGTTGGGCACTGAGGCCTGATTTTTTTCCAGCATGGTACTTTGGCAGCACTCGCCTCTTTCCATCACATCACCCCTGTTACAGGATCACGGTCCCCCATCCTAGTTGGCAGCTGGCTGTGCCACGGAAGGAGAGAAGGGTAAGAAATTGTGGCTTGCTTTTAGGCTTTTTTAGAAATGCGAACACAGGGGCTTTCAGGCTGGAATGTCACCATGGTCTGGAACCAACAGCAAAGTACTTCTTTGTGCCAAATATTTGTGTTTTGCAACCCAATGTGTTTTCTTTAGGCACTGTGCACCCTGGCAAGGGGTGGGCACATGCTATGACAATGTCTCGTGAGCTGGGCTTTAATGAGCTCTGCTGTTGGTTCACTCTGGATCTGCAGAACAGTTGTGTACCTGCCCCATGCCTTGACCACCCTCTAGTACTTGAGCTGCTCAGGGCACTCTCTGGGACAGGAGAATGAGAGGGTGTACGGGGTCTCCCCACTGATGACTGGTGCAACCTGGATCATCCTTGCCAAAGACAAGTGATAACTGCACCAGCAGGAACTGTCTTCCCAGAGAGCTGTCCTGCTGTTCAGGACAAAACGATTTCTGAATGCAGAGCTCAGCCACATTCTCCCTTTGCTCCGACCCCGACAAAGCAAGCAGGTCTGGGAGTGCAGAGGGAGGCGATGCTCAGCCAGAGCTGCCCCAGCGTGCTCTGTCCAGTATGGCTCATTGACTCCACTAGTCTGTGTCCTGCTGGTTATCTGTCCCTTCTGATGTTTCAATAAGGTTGCTGCTGCAGAGGGTGAGCTGCCGCTGGAGCTTCGTGTATGCAAAAGAGGACAAGGTTTATTTTAGAACTGCTTTTGTTCTGGGTGAGGGGAAAAATATGAACCCCAGCGGTGCGCGGTGGGTGTACCCCCCAGGTGTTCCTAGCGGGGTGTAGCAAGTCCGGCAAAGAGCAGCCCCAGCCTGGGCTGTAGCACCGCTCGGTCCCGCCCCGGCCGCTGCCCGCCGGCACCGCGGGCCGCTCATGCCCTCTGCCGGCCCCTTCCCGGTCCTGCCGGCGGGGCCTCGGGCTTGCAGAGCCCGCCCCGGGGGCTGCCCCGGCACCCCCAGCCCGCCCCGGTCTCCCCCAGCCCGCCCCGGTCTCCCCAGCCCCGGCCCGGGGATGCGGGACGCAGGGATGCGGCTCCGCAGAGCTCGGGGTGATCACCCTGCGTTTACTTGTAGCAGCTTGGTTTATTCGAAAAATACGTTTGGCTTAGCCCTGACTGTGCTCTGGTGTCCGGGGTGCTCTGTGGGAACCCGCAGAGAGAGCAGGCGAGCACTGAAGAGGTGATGGTGAAGAGCCCTGTGTCTGCTGGGAGGGCGGGAGCAGGTTCACACCAATCTCCCGCCGTGGGAAAGCCTTATCTGCCCGAGCGGGGCTGCCCGAGACTGTCCTTCCCCAGATCTCCTGCTGCTTCCCCTCTTGCCGAGCAGCCAGCCGGGGCGAGCCGCAGCTTGGTGCACACCACAGCGTGCCCAGGTTTCCCTGCTCAGGGCCCTCCCTGGGCACCGATGCCGGGACGTCTGTCCCATCCACTCCCGCCAGGGCAAGGTGTCAGCCCAGGGACTTCTGGACACCGCCGCACCGACCCCTGCTCCTGCGCGATGCAAAGGTGTCAGCTGCGCTCCGTGCAGCGCTGCTGGCCTGCAGTGCATCACAGCTTTCATCCACGAGAGGCCACTTTCCTCTAGCGTTTGCTGCTGCAGCAAAAAGCCTTCCCCAGGCAGGGAAACGCTGGGAACAAGGACATGCGCTCGCTTGGGCGAACGAGGAGAGGGCAGCCTGTCCCAGGCTTGGGGTTGGATGTCTTTTCCAGTATGTGGCTGGCTGTGCTTTTCTGCCTAAGCTCAGCTCCTCCCCAGCTTTTCTCCACTGCTTCGTGCAAGGAAGAGAGCAATTGGTAAGAACCTGCACTGGTGTTTTTGTTGGGACCGTACGTCCTGCCTGCCTTGCTTTGCTTAGCTAACATCTTAGGCCTGCCTTGCAGGATGCCTGAGAGAGCCAGGTGGGACCGGAGAAGCAGCAGCACAGAGCAGTCTTGGGGTTGCACCCCACCTCCGATATCTACTCTCACATCTGTACTGCCCAGGCAGCAGCAAGTCACACCTCCCACTGTGCCCTGAAGGGATAAACCCACAGGAGGGCAACTCCGTCATCTCACCACTTCAAGCCCATGAACAACGTGGCTTTGTACTTAGGAGGTGGCAAAGGGCAAAGAAGGGCTTTCAGCAGAAGACCAAAAGTTTGAGTGGGAGCACTCCAAAGCCTCGGGGCCGCCCATGGCCGTCGGCTGCCTGGCAGGCTGCAGGGTCAGCTCTTGGCAAGGAGACAGGCTGGTTAATTGGAAAGGCAGATGGCCCAGGGCCCCGAGAGCTTCAGCTCGCTCACAAAGGGATACTCTGCACTGTCTCTCTCTTCCAGCCATGCAGCTGGATGGCAGCCCAGAAAGGCTCACCCCAGCACAGGGCACTAGAGCTGGAAAAGCCACCTCCTGTCTGCGGGAAGGGAGCAGGACTGGGTGCTACGTGAAGGGCTGTGCCCTTCCCTCCTGGCAGCCAGAGGAACAAGGCAGTGCAACACCAGCGTTACTCTAACGTCTGGGTCTCGTCAGCCCAAAGCAAGACCAGGACAAGAACTGCTAAGCCTCCTCTGTGTACCCGGTCTCACCTGTCCCTGAGAACTCGTGCCTACGGTGCTGGAGAAAGATCTGAGCCACTCGTGCTTGCCATGGGCTTTGCTCTCAGGGAACAGGCTGAGACTCCTCAATGCCTTTCACTGTTGCGTGCTGCTCTGTGGTGACCCGTGGCGGGTTGTCTATTCAGGAAATCCTGCTTGGGAGCAGAAGAAGGTTGGGCTGGTGCTCACGCCGTGGTAGAGAGCAATGCTCCTGTCCTCCTGGCTCCTCCCTTCTCCTCTCCTGAATTTCCCCCTGTGCCAGCACGTTAATTACTTAGGACCTGATTACCTCTTTTCTGTCACTGAGGCGGCGTTGCAATAGCCAGGCAGTAACTCAATCAGTATGAGTAATATCTAAGTACTGCATCTTGGTGCTATTATTGTTCCCCACTTGGTAAAGGTTTATGGCATTTCATTTCATAGAAGCTTTCCTGCTGCCAAAGCCTCAAGCCAGCCTTTTACTTTAGCTGTATTAATTCTCCTGGGTCAGCCCTGCTTGCATTGTGTTTTTAACTGAACATTCTTTTCCTGTCTCACTTTTGCTAATTCAGCCTTGATTTTCTTCCAGTTTTGCAAGGAAGGAAAAGAATGAATATGGCATTGGCTCACCCAGGGGTAGCGCTTGGGAGAGGGACCCACCTTCGGTGGAACCAGCTCCCTGGCCAGGAGACGAATGAAGTGGAAGGTCCTGATGAAAAGCTAGTGGGAGAGAAGCGAGGAGGACTTCACTTGGAGAGAACTTTGCCTCCTCTGGTCCAGACAGAGGCAGACTCATGCCAAGGCCTCTGCCCTCAAATCCCAGCATGCTGGAATTACATCTGCTTTTTGTTACAGCAACCTGCCCTGCCTGGCCCCAGCAGGTAAGCAACACGTGTTCCTTCTGATCCCCAGTCCAGGACCAGCACTGGTTTCATTTTGAAGCATCTCCCAGCAGGGTTTGTCCCCACACTGGTGGGAGGTGAGGGGAGAGAGCTGTGGCTTCCAGACCCCATAGCTCTTTGTGTTCTTACCTGGAGTGGCTGACATCACCCAGACCACCCGAGCTGGGAGAAAAACACAGCTCAGGAGCCAAGATCGGCTTGGCCTCAAACCGGTTTTGACTGGAGTGGTGCTCTGGCTTGAGGTGAAGCAGGTCCTGTAATAACAGGACATCAGAGCAACGTGAGAGGATTTCTAAGGCTTGAGACTTGTGAGCCTGTTCCTGTACAGGGGCTAGCACCAGCAAGCCTGATTTGGCCATGCCTGCTATAATAAGCATAGGTACAATTAATAATAGTGCCTTACCAGGGAGAAGTGGATGGGTTATGCCTGCCTTTCTCAGACTGAGGTCAGCCCTGCTATTGCTTCTCTCGTAGCTATCAGCATCTATGAGGGAGACATCTCCTGCTTGCTCTAGAGATATCCAGGGCACCATCAGTTTCCAAAAGTGGATTTGACCGACTGAATTATAAAGCCAAAATAGAGGAAGTTGCTTGCAAAAAAATCCTGCTTGACTAGACTATAAGCAAGCCCTGGGCAAATCTCTGGTCCCAGGCCTGAACTTTGATTTGAACTGCTAAACCAAGAGCAGCAAGACCGATTAGCTTCCCTTACCTGCCCCCCACCAAAGCCTCTGGACTTAAAACTTCTCGCCCTGGTCCATTTCTACGCTATTTTGGTACGTTTGCTTTAGTTTTACCTTATTGACCATCCAATAAGTAAGACGGGGTCAGCCCCAGTTCTGACAGGTCTGCAACATGTCATCTTATTCCTGATGCTCTTTACAGCCCTGGAAGGGGACAAGGAAAGCCGCTAACTCTTCTTTTAGTGGGGGCAGAACTGTGTGGCTGCAGTCAGCTCGCCCAGCCCCAGACACAGAGCAGGTCTGTTTACCAGGGCCTCCTTCCTGCCCAGATCTCCACCCTTGCCAGCTCCCAGCGGGACCCAGCCATCCCCCCAGAGGCTTCCCCGCGGTGCTGGTGCCAGCTCAGGGGTGCCCCCAGCACCCGGCTGCTGCCAGGGACCTAACCGCTGCCCCGGGGTGTGAATGGACACGCTGTCCGGACTGCCTCCAGCCTGGCAGCTGGGAGCGTGGGCACATTGATACAGCCAGCACATGAGGAGCTGCTCAGTTTTAAGATCCCAGCACAGAGCTGTTCACCCTTGTAAATGGCCTGGCTCCTCAGCAAGGATTATGTGTCTGAACAAGCCCTCCGCTCAGGAGCAGCTGTTTTCCAGCTATTGCCTAACAAAGAAAACTTTTATAACTACAGGAAGAGAACAGGACTCGGCTTTTCTGTACCAGCCATCTGATTTGAGAGCGGCATGGCTTAGGAGCAACGCCTCCTCAGCCCAGCGAGGGGCTGAGTCGCTCCTCGTGTGGTCACTCGCACCCTCCCGCCAGCATCGGCCGGGACCTGCCGGCTCTGCACCACCCCACACCGGAGGAGCTGGCAGCACCCACAGAGGGGGGACCCACGCACGTGAATGCGCAATGCCTTCTGCTTTGGCGTCGTGTGCATTTGCCTCCCTGCCTGCCTTACCTGACTGAAAACATGGCCAGGTTTTCCCACTGAATTGAACATTGCACCAGTCTGCCACGAGCTGCCTCTGCTGTTAAAGAGGTAAAAGCACAGCTTGCCTTGGGCTGCAAGATTGGGTTTGTCATGGTGGGGTCATTTCTTTCCCCTTGCACAGACTTCGACCTTTCCTCTTCCTTTCTGCTTTTTTAAAGAAACCAATTTCCCAAATGAGGCGCAATGGGGAGCAGACAGCCTGCAAATGCCTGAGTCAGATGAGCCTAATGGATGAGGCGGCAATTCACCGAAGCACTTTGTTTAATTGAAAGGCTCTGCCTATTGCTGCCAAAGGGAGTCAGAATGTGGTTCCCCTGACAGGCCCTAAGTAGATGACACAATATATGGAGGCTCAGTCCCCAGCCCTGCTGTGTCGGGCTGCTTGGCTCGCCTCCTGCTCCCTGCAGCAAGCTGAGTCGCCTTGGCAGGAAGGTGGTACCTTGCCTGGAGCCTCTTACTGCAGTCGCTCCGTGGCCGTGCATCCGCCAGCGGGAGGGAGGTGGCTGCTCCGCCCCTGGGTGCAGCACCTTGTGCCATGGGAAGAGGACTGACCCGAGCCCGCTCTCCCTGCTGCGCCCCAGGCCACCGGCAGTGCTCTCCTCACCTCAGACCGGATTAGCAAAGGAGGTTGGAGGGGAAAGCATCTTTCTGGTTGATGCTGTGCCTCAGACTTCCTTTATCGTTTTGGGCCAGTCGCTTAGTGTTACCAGCGCTTCCTAGACCGACCAGAGTGCATACGACGGCGCGGGAGCAGTCGTGCTCCTCCCGGATCGGTTGTGAAGAGAAGGGTGTTAAAGAGAGTTCAGCTCTCAAATCCTGCAGTGTTATGGGAGCAGCAACTGCTTTGGTCAGGCTGGAATGCAGGGGTCTGCCAAAGCCCAGCTGGCAAGGGGTGCTGGGGAGAGGCAGGACCTCTGCTGGGAGTGCTGTGTCCATCTATCAGTCCTGCACCAACCTGGTACATCGCATGATGCTGACTCTCCCCTTGTGCTAGGGCTAATTTTTCTCTCCCTCTCTTGTCACTCTTCAGTGACACCAGGCCTTTTATTTGGATTCAGCTCCTTGCAGTGCATCCAGCAGACAGACTCAGGGAAAGGAGAATTCTGTAGGGTCCCTTAGGCGCCAGCTGGGCAGACGCATTTGGAGGGCAGGCTGCCGTCCTCTGCCCTGTTTGACTGCGTTGCTGGGTACGGCAGGACCCTCAGCTGGCAATTGCTCTGCCAATGCACTCCAGGTGCAGCTGGGCTTTCCCGGAGGACTCAAAGCCTGGGCTGCGACGTTACTGGGGAGGGATTCCTACCAGCAGCCTGCTCACCCCCTGGCCAGAGGCAGACAGCAGCTTGAGCTCCCCGGTCTCCTGCCCTCTCTCCCTGCATGACCCGAATTAAGTCAGAAGGTGTCAAGCTGGGCATGGGTTCCCATGGCACAGGGCCTGCCCCACCACGCTCAGCCCGTGTCCTGCGGACACAAATAAATATTTGATGGAGAGGTTGAAGTGATGTTCAGGATCTTGCTCAATTTGAAAGTCCGGTGCAATGTGGGCTGAAGCAGGACACCCCTGCTGTCAACCGCCTGCAGCGATGCGAGGGGCTGCTTGGCAGCTCTGCCTTCATGTCCCCCTGCCCTGCCCACGCCAGCCCGATGGGCCATCAAGGCTCACACAAAGCTGGGGCCTCTCCTTGATCCTCGCTGGGACAGGGTCCTCGATGTTATCTCCAATTCACACTGGGAAAGGTAAGACAAAGAAGGGCAGTGACTTGCCGAGGGACTGGGTGGCCCTGCTCTGTCTCAGCAGCACCCCTTCCCTTTGCCCTGGAAGAGCAGGCAGCAAGAGGTTAACTCAGCCTCAGTCCCTGCTCTGTGTGTGTGTGTGTGTGTGTGTGTGCGTGGAATAATGAATGCAGCGGAGAGCATTTGGGAGAATCAATGCGAGGCAGCATCGCCCCAGTGCTGGCTTCTCTCAGCTTGGCACCGAGAGGATGAAATATTTCCTGGTCATTCTATGTGTGTGCACTAAGAAATTGATTTTCAGATAGAGGAAGAAATCTTTTAAGAGCTGATAGTTTCAATGTCTTTTTTTCTCTCCCCCCCATTTTTGTTCCCCCCATGCTAATGGCAACAGCAGCAGCTGCATTAACTGTTTTGGATAAAATTCAACACAAAAGCCTCTATCTCCCTGAGAGTCTGATCCAATAAATCCTGCCTTTAACTATGAAATGGGTTGAGTGAGGGGAGTGTGAAACCACAAGCTGGGAGGGCTCGGTCCCTCCCTGCCGGCCTGCGCACAGGCTATTCCAGCCCGGCAGCCTCGCTGGGCACCACGCAGACCTTTTGTCAGAGGAGCCCAGCAGAGCGGAGCTGGGCAGCAGCTCTGGCCCACCAGCAGCTTTGCAGGGGTTGCCAAGGGCCCTCTAACTGAGTGCTAAAACCCTGGCTCCTTGCTCGTTGAAAAAAGGGGGGGGGGGAGAAAAAAGCCTGATCCCTGCATGCCCTGAATCTTAATCTCTTCTCTTTCAACTCGAGTCCTGTTTCCCAGCACCCTCAATGCTTTCCATTAAAGGAGGGTTCCCAAAAGCTGGGTGTTTTTGTGGCATCTGCCAGCTCCAGCGCCGGGGATGCTGGCTGGAGCCTGCAGCAGGGCACACGCGGGACGGCTGCTGCCGCCCCACCTCTCCTGCAGCCCTCGGCACCCGGGGTTTGCAGCTGGACCCGCTGGCACGCCGAGGGCAGCATATCGCACAGGCCAGGCGACGTGATGGGTCGGAACTGGGACTGCTCTGGCTGCGGGAGCTCCTGGGTTCTTGTTATTTTAAAGAGCTTGTTGCAGAAGGAAAATAGGGTATTTCAGACAAGACTCTCGGAAAGAATGGTGTTGGGTCATTAATGTTGTGCATCGTGTGTGTTCCTTGCAATAAAGGTTGGGCCAAATTTGACAGGGAAAAGGTCTGATCTCGAAGACACTAACATCCTTCCAGTCGCCTTGACATAAGGTGGCTGTTTGGGGGAAAGCAGGCCTTACTAGCTAGGAGATCTAAACCAAAAGAGCTGCCCCGGCTCCTGAGGACACACTGGGGCAAGCCAGGGAGCCCCGTGGTGGGAGGTGGGCAAGATGAGAGCAGCCACTGGCCGTGTCCAGTCTCAGCTGAGCAAAAACCCAGCCTCCCTTACATAAGAATATGTCTCAGGTGTCAAAAATTACTTGGTCTGTAATCCAGGAAAGGCTCTTTGTGTTTTACTCAGAATATTCTTCAGCCCCCCCCCATCGCTGTATGTGTGACCCCTGTACCAAAGCCTGCCCCACAGCTCCTGCCAACGCTGCTCCGGGCACCGTGCTGGTGTCGCGGGGCCACCACTGTCCCCGAGCCCCTCACAGGGGTGGCCGCTGTCTCTGTATCGGCACCTGAGTGTTGGAGAGCTGAAATTTTTGCTTTATGGTAATGAAAAAAATGCTTTGGTTGCACTTTCTCTCCAGCTAATCCAATTTGTCTCCTTACTGCTTTCAAATGCCTTTTAAAGATTCCTAGCAATGTATTACAGAAATCCATTTGCTGAGATGCAGCGAAGAGGGGCATTTTTATTTTACAGTTATTAGCGAGTGACAAGGTAAGTAACTCGGAGAAGATTGATCACCCAACTAAGCATTTTTACTTTCTCAATTAATCCTGGCATGATTGTAATAAATCCAGGAGTGGGAGTAATTAGATGTGAACGGACCTCACTTCCTTTTGCTGCTGCGTGTCAGGGGTAATGTATAGAGACATCTTTCTCTTGGAAGTGGCCTAGGGAGACGTCCAGTTAGATGGGATTTCTGGAAAGAAAGATAGATGTCAGGGGCCAGTGTTCACTTTTTCCTCAATGGGGAACAGATTTATGCTATCAATCCACATTAAGAAGACTTCATGGCTACATAGAAATCCAGCAAGAGTAATTCAATTAGCCCCATGCACTTTTTAAGATGGGATTTGATAATGGAGGATCATTTGCCCTGAAGTTCACGCTGAATTTTCTTTCTGCTTCTTTTTCTTTTTCTTTTTTCTTTTTTTTTTTTAATTAAAAGAGTCATTGTGGTTCACTGGATGCTTTTTCCTCCAAGCTGAGAGGTTGCTAGGTTAAGTCCTAAACCATGCTGGAGGTTCACGGCCACTGAAAACACAGCAAGATGACACCTGTGTGTGCGTGCGTGCTCTGGGCCGATACCCTGTCCCTCTCGCAATGCAAAACCCAGCCCATCTTTGCGAGACTGAAGCCGGCCCCTTGCATCGAGCGAGGGCACGGGCTCGCTGCTGACTCGGAGGGAAAAGTGCCCGTCTGCACGAGATGCAGGGCTGGATCCGGCGCGAGGGGAGAGTGCAGACAGTACTGTATATGGGCATGAAACAAGCACCTCCCTGGGCAACTGCAGCCCTTCATCTCATGTGGGTGTTGGATGTGTCCAGGCTGAATTCCTTGTAACCTGTTATTATACCACAGTGCTTGTAATATTCAGTGGTTTGGGTTTTTATACGCTGTCTCGTGGAGTCATGTGAATATGTGCAAATCTCTTTATACTTTCCTGCTTTAAAGTTGAAGGTTTAGGAACATGCTGCTGAGAAAAGCTTGGATCCCAGTAGCTCCTAAACCTTGGGGCAAAATGGAAAACCCCCGAAGACTAGCTCTGAATATTTAACTCGATACTAAGGCTGCCAACCAGATTTGGGGAGGAAGAGACTGACTTCCTGAGTCCATCTCTTGAATCTTACCTAGAGCACGTGACAGATCCCAGTCTGTTCCTCGTTTTCCCTCCACAACCAAGGGGAAAGGGCTGTGCAGGTCGCTCCCACGCACCTACGCTGCAGCCAGTGCCAGCCGCTGATGCGAGAGGCTCGTGTCCCCCACTACTGCACTGGGACGGCGCCTCTCTGTGACCCCCCTCGTCACACTGGGGTGCCCATCGTGGCCAGAGCGAACCTGTCAGGGGCTGCTGCGGCACGAAGCCCCTCTTGTGTGGGTCCTCTGACAGGGAGCTGCTCCCCAGCTCCCACCGGGACCTCATTAATAGATTTACTTATTTGAAAATCATTATATAGGCAGACAGCCTCATAGATGTAGGATCCCAGGGGCAACTTGTTAGCAGCTGCTCTGTAGCTACATCAAGAGATTTTCTGACAGTACACAAAAGCCATTTGACAATGTCAGAAACCACCGAGAGGGATTAACTTAAAAGAGAAAAGGGGAAAAAAACCCACATTAAAACATGTCTTGGAGCTTATCAGAGATGGAGAGCCTCAGAGCAGAAAAACCAGCCGGTGGGGCATGGAGGCAACCAGTGAAGAAATCAGGGGCCAGCCCAAGTGGGTATAGGGATACTTTCTCACCCCTGGGGACGTATTTCTGATTAAGATTGGGGCTCTGTTTTGTTTCGCCAGGATATTGACACAGATCTTTTATTTGCTTTGAAGGCTTGGCCTAAAATCTTGTGGGTTTCCTGCTATGAGGTGTGTGCCGTGCCAGTGTGAATGAAGAGCTCTGCTCTCTGTCCCTCACTGTACTGAGAGGTGAGCAGACGGAGGGATTTACCCTGTGGTTACTGATACTGTGGCTGCTGTGACTTTTGGATACCGAACTGATACACCTTAAAGGATCTGCTCTCGGCAAGCACCAAGCGTGTGCCCACAGACACCAAGGGAAGCAGCCGGAGAATGAAGGTATGACACTTGTGATAGCTTTGGCTGAGAGCTGTGATAACAAATATCTTGAAAGGGAAGTGCTTCGGGGTCAAACAGCAGAGAGATGCTGGCACGAAACTGCTGAGTGTAGCAGGAGTGTCTGTACAGTCATTCTGAGGAGGCAATAACTCACAATAAATGAGAGACCTTTACGAAGTTACTCAGCCCAACCTAAAAGAAGCTGATTTGCCTGTGCCATGAGTTGTTAAAATTGGAAAAATCTTCAAAGGACATAAAAATTACAGTCCTGTTGAAAATGTGACAGCTGCTGCTGCTGGAGGGAAAAGCCCTGATCAGGCAAAGCTTTACCCAGGTAGTTAACTTCAGATATGTCAGAAATGCTGCGGACATCGCTGAGGCTTGCTCAGGGCTAGGAGTTAAACAGGTGTCTAAAGGTAAGCATTGCTCAGCCATCCAGCGCTAGCAATGGCCTCACAACACCGGAGGGTCTTATGGAACCGCTGGGTGCTTTCACCCCCTGATGGGAAGTATTGCAGTCTCCTCTCCCTCTCCTCTCCTCTCCTCTCCTCTCCTCTCCTCTCCTCTCCTCTCCTCTCCTCTCCTCTCCTCTCCTCTCCTCTCCTCTCCTCTCCTCTCCTCTCCTCTCCTCTCCTCTCCTCTCCTCTCCTCTCCTCTCCTCTCCTCTCCTCTCCTCTCCTCTCCTCTCCTCTCCTCTCCTCTCCTCTCCTCTCCTCTCCTCTCCTCTCCTCTCCTCTCCTCTCCTCTCCTCTCCTCTCCTCTCCTCTCCTCTCCTCTCCTCTCCTCTCCTCTCCTCTCCTCTCCTCTCCTCTCCTCTCCTCTCCTCTCCTCTCCCTCTCCTCTCCTCTCCTCTCCTCTCCTCTCCTCTCCTCTCCTCTCCTCTCCTCTCCTCTCCTCTCCTCTCCTCTCCTCTCCTCTCCTCTCCTCTCCTCTCCTCTCCTCTCCTCTCCCTCTCCCTCAACATTTTAGGCCCCTCCTGCAATCCAAACGCCTGCAGAGGTGTCAGAAGGCAAACGCTACATAAATCCTTGTCGCTTTTCCAAGATCCCTTGATTTTTCAGGGGCTGACTGAGCTACTTCACTTGCAAGCTGAGCTCACGGAAGTTTTTGCAAGCCCCAGGTTTACAATAGCTGTCTTGTAAAAAGCTTGGACAAACCCCAGTGATTTATGTATTTTTGTCAGTTACACAGTTTATTTATTTTGCGCACTGATTCGCCAGATAGTTTGTTTCCGTTTTCCCGGAATACGATCATTTTCTTGGCCACTTTCTCCTCTTGTCAGCATGAGGCTTCAGCACGGCGGTGGCGGAGCAGAGCAATACCGTGCGGGAATGTGCGGCTCCGTGTTGCCCCTAAGAGGGGTTCTCAGAGTCCCTGCGCTCCTTCGCTCGTGTTTTGGTGCCGTCCTTTGAAAAAGCCGACTGCCTTCTCCTTATGAACTCTGTTAAACCTGCACGTGGACAGGAGAACCGAGATCCCAGGGGGGCTTGTGTGATACCTCCACCAGAAAGCCTACAAGGCGGAGTAAATCCACTAAAGGACTGACCGTATAGGAGCAAATACACGAGAAAAACTTGTGAAATTCATTCTTCTCTTCACAGCTTTGAAAGCAGATGGCGGGGTGGGGCTAGAAGGAGAGAACTAGCAAACAGAAAATAGTACAAACACGGCATAAATAATTCTTCCCCTCTCCTTCTTTGCAAAGTGTGGGAGCAGAATATTACAGCTGGTTTCTTCCACCTTGAACTGAAGTTGTTCCTGTGATTTACAGTTGAGCAGCGCTCGAGGAACACAATAAAAATTAATAATTAAAATAGCAAAAATAATCTGCCAGGCACTGTAATATTTTTAGCTGATTGCTTGAGTTTATAATAGCAGCAATGTAATAATGGAGTCCTTTGTGCTAAACCTCCGCTGTGTAACAGCGATGACTGCGGAGCCCGGACTCCGCGTTGCTCTTGGCTTATGACGGAGTCTTCCCACTGCGGCTGAACGCGGCTCCCTTGCCCCTCATCCACCACACATTTCAGTGAAGTTTTTTGGTTGGCACGGGCAGAAAACCTGACATCGTGTATCCTGCTTAGGGTCCCTTTGCCCTGCGGCACCTTCTTCTTGCCAGGGGAGAGCACAGGGACCCATTCCTCCGTGGCGTTTCTACAGGAGCGGAACAGAAGGCACGCAGGTTTAGAAGAGTTAAGCCCCACCAGGTGAAGCCCGGTTTCCTGCAGACCTGAGTCTTTTGTGGGCCACTTTCTTCTGAAAATTATCTCTCTGAAGTCCTCACTGAGGTGATTAAATACTGCATGCCTGCGAATAGGCGGCCTTCCTTCAGTGCTGAACTGGGAACTCAGTTTTATGGGACAGAAATTGAAGCTTTGAGCAGAAGGGGACCTGGAAGAGGGTGCGGGGTTTACAAGAACAGCTCCAGTGTTGAGACCAAAGCCACTGTGGAAGTGCCAAGCGTATGGTTTAAGACAGAATATGTACAGTATGCCTCTCCTGTAAAACACACAGCAGTTGTGATATCTCCAGACAGATTATGAGATCTCCGGTATTTTGTTCTCTTCAGGGTAGAATGTAGGCTTCGACAGCATTTTCAGCAGTCAGTAAGATTCATTTATTCCTATCTTGTAGTTAATTTCTGTTTATGTTCCAGGGGAGAGGAAAAAAGGACTGGCACATACACAATCGCGGGGGCAAACGGCGCAAACAGCAGAACCAACGCTGCTCAACGCTTAGAGGACAAACAGGATGGATGGTCACCTGCAGAGCCTCACAGTGCAGGATGCTGCTGCCTATCGAAACACGCGCATCGGAGAACGACACGGGGCACGTCACGTCCTCTACTGGCATCGTGGCGTTGGCGTGGTTAAACTTCACCTGGTGATGGGTCCCGCTTGGCCTTGGGTCATGAACACAGCTTGTTTAGGGCCATCAAGTAAAACAGCCTTGTAAAATGCCTCCAGGGGACGGCTAATTTATGGAGGGGAGAAACAATATCCCTCCCCTGGTGCCACTTAACTTTTCATTTTATATTTGCAGTAATTGCACATGACATCTGGAAAAACTGCCTGGAGAAAGCCAGGGCAGGAGGTCACAGTGCTCCAGGGGCAGACACAGGCCATTCCATGGGAGGGTGGCTTTGCCGTTCACGGGACAAGGTGTGGGAAGCCCTGAGCGCCTTCTCCCGCTGGTACTTGAGCAGGCGGTGATGGACCAGGCGTGGGTGACTCGGTTTGTCTGGGGATGGAGCGCTCACCTGCCTGCCCTGGCCTCAGTTTCCCCAGAGGGAAAACGGGAGCAGCCCCCCTTGCCCGGGACGATGCCAAGGGTGGGCGGGGGACGACAGGGGAAGCGCCGGGGCGCGACCCCCGCCCTCTCCCGGCTGCGGGTCCGGGCTGGGGGATCCCGGGGGAGGTGGGGGGGGTGGGTGGCCAGGCCGGGCGGCGGAGAGGCAGGCTGCAGCTCGGCAGCGGTCCCTACACCTTTAAAAGTCTCCTCACGTTGGCGCGCTGATTATCCATTAACCTGATGCGAGCTCCCTTTCCTGGGGGTGGCGTCCTCGGCTGCGCTGCAATAAGAGCCGGCAGCAGGGCTGGCTCTCCCCTACCCCCGCTCCTTCCTTATCAGCAATTCAGATTGCATGCAAATCTGCGGGCTTTCTTACAGGGGCAAGGCAAGGACCGAGCGCTTCTCCCGGGCCGCGGCTTCGGGAGAGAGATATCTCCTCCTCCTCCTCCTCCTCTTGGGATTTTCTTCCTTCTCCCCTCCCCTGCTCTCCCCTCCCCTCTCTCCCTCCCTCTCTTTCTTTCCTCCTTTTCACCTCCTCGAACAAAAGTAGCCCTTCTCTCTGCGCCAGCCCTGCCTGCGAGCGGGGTCGCTTTGTCTGCCCGCACCGTCGGGGGCACCGGGAGCGGCACCGGGAGCGGCACCGGGAGCGGCACCGGGAGCGGCACCGGGAGCGGCACCGGGAGCGGCACCGGGAGCGGCACCGGGCCGAGCCGCCGCGGCGGCCGGCGGGCCATGGCGGGGCGAGCGGCTGGAGCCCGGGTGCTGCTGGCGTTACTGGGGCTGGTACTGGGAGGCGGTGGGGCGACGTGCCCCGAACGGGAGCTGGAGCGGAGGGAGGAGGAGGCCAACGTGGTGCTCACGGGGACGGTGGAGGAGATCATGAACGTGGACCCCGTGCACCACACCTACTCCTGCAAGGTAAGGGGGACCCGCGGGGAAACTTTCGGCCCCGACCAGGCGCCTTCTCAGGCGCGAGCATGTGGTTTTTATTGTATGCGCTGGAGCTTTGGTGTGTAATTATGTATTTTTAGACTGCGGAGTCTTTCCCGGCTGAAGCTCCCACAGCTGTGTCGAGGGGAATCTCTCAAGGTTGCTTTTTATGGGCATTTCCCTCCTTTCCCTGATGCGGAGCTGACTCCCAACTTTCTCCTCTGGCAGGGTTGAGGCTGCCGGGGAAGGTGGTCGGAGCCGCTTGCTGGTTCTTCACGTAGCTCCCTGTTTACTTTAGCAGCATCCCGAGTTCCTCTAGCTCAAGCTATTGTTTAACTACGAATCTGGCCTCTGGCTATGTTTTTTTTGTTTTTTTTTCTTTTTTCCCCTCTGTCCCCCAGCCCCCCCACCCCCAAGCTGAGAGACGGTAAAGTACCGAGAAACCTGAAATACCATCCGCCTGGTTGTCGGAAAACGTGCTGGATGGCTTAACCCTTCCCGGGGCAGGAATCTCACTTGCGAGGACATGCTGCTACCTTGCCTTTTCTTCTTCTCCCCGTCCCCTCTTTTGCCCATCCTTTAAAAAAATAGTACTGCGGTTCCTACCTGCGGTTAGCGCTAAGCAGGGCCTGGGGTGATGTGCAGCAGCGCGTTGGTGAGAGAGGTCTGCTGGTGCAGGGGAAGGTTAACTTTATGCCATGGCATTGCCCTCTGTTCTGGAGCATCTCTCAGCCCCGTAAACTAGTTGAACAGCTTCTGTCTGTCCAGCTGGTGCCTGCTGCTTCACGCTTGCTCCCACTGCTCTGCCCCTTGCGATACCGCACGGTACAATCTGTACCCTGCTCTTGTAAATTAGATCACAGACCCTCCAGGCTAGTGCAGAGACCGTATGTTTGCAAAGTGTCTGGCACATCCTGGGTGCTATGTAGAAAACTAATAAGCTGCTGTGAGCAGCCGGTGTCCTGTGGCAGCTTGGGGCACATATGGCTGAATGGATGGGGGCCACCTGACGCTGGGGCGGGGGTTGCCACGCAAGTAGGCAGGAGGTGGGCTAGTGAGGCTAGTGATGAGGCAGAAATGCTTCTCTAAGCAAAGGAGTCTCTTTCCTCCCACTGTGGACATGCAGCAAGGTGTCTGGCTAATGTAAAATCCAGGCTTCATCTTCCTGCATCAGAGCAAGACTCTGGGCCAGGAAAACTGTTTTGCCCGTGCTCCTGTGATGGTAAACCTGCTTGCTCAGCAGCTCTGCCTTCCAAAGGATGCAATCCAGTCCAAGTAAGAGCAGCTAGGGAGCAATGTGTGGGGAGGAACCTGGTCTGCAGGTGGTGGCTTTATGTCAAATGCAGTTTGCGTTGCTCAGCTAGGGAAGAGGGTCTCTCACCTGCCTCTCCCAGAGCCATCCCAAGCAATGCTGTGGAGAAGGCTTGTGCTACTTTGGAGTTAACTGTGGGATTTTCCTTCTGCTGATTTACTAATGTCATAGCAGCACCTGAAGGCCAGAACCTGCCTCCAGGATACCTTTCCAGTCCTATAGTCCTGTAAAAGAAAGTGAAAGGAGAAAAACCTTCTCTCCTACCCTGGATGGAAGTGCCCATCCCATCTCATTGTGGCAGTGCTGCTGGCTCGCCCAGTTACGCTGTGACTTTCAGTAATTATCTTATAACAGTGGCTCTTCAATCCCTTTACCTACACATCAGCCTTTTCTATGTAATTTTTAATGGTATGTTCATATTGTGTTTGCAGGAAAAAAGCTTTGAAATGGGACTTGGGGTGTTTTAAGGACCTGAAAGCAGATAAATCTTTCCAAACTGTGACTTAGAAGGGTGTAGCGCTCATGACTTGTAAATGCGTAGCTTTGCAGCAGCTGTTGGCCTGTTTCACTCTCAAAGTATCGAAATTGCTGTGGATTCTGCTGATTCTGGGTTGCGGAGTGAGATGTACTTGCATTTAGGTTCCAAAAGGGCAGTTTAGGCATTAAACCTGACTGCTGGCTCCCGCTGCCTTTGCCCTGGTGCCCTGTGGAGCTGGAGCAAGCCCAGGTGCAGAAGGGATCTTGCCGGTTAGCTGGTGAGAAAACACGTCCACTTCCTCGCTGTCATACTCCACTAACTGTTCCTTAGGCCCTGGGGTTACCTCCAAATACCAGAGTTATCTCTTGTCAGGTTCCTCTTTATCTGAAGAGGAAAGGCAAGGGCCAAGTGTGCGGTAGGAGTTCCCTAGAGCCCACACCCAAAATAGTGAATGTTCTTGGCGCTGGGTGGTCTGCGAGGGAGCCGGCGTGTGAATATCTGCGAGTGCTGCATTAGTGTATTGTTCGTCCCAGTTAAACTCTAAACCCTCCCAGCTGAATGAAGCCTTTGATAGATGAAGATAAGCACATTACAACTCAGAAGAAATGTGTAGTTAATGTTAGATAAACACCCTTAAATAGCTAGCAGCCATTCATTTGCTACTAGAGGAGAGGAACAGGCTGACAGAACTCCTGAAATTGAAACTGGCTGATGTGCTGCTCTACTGAGGGATTTAACATAGGAACTGGGGTGCTGTGATTGCTCCTGACGGCAGCCCTGGGCTTGCTCTTCTCCCCAAGGTTGCGGTGGTGCTGCTGTTCACCCTATTTGCAGCCTGTGTGCTGGCAGTGCCCCTTCCTGCTTTTGAGTCCTCCGATGTGCCTCGTTCTGGTCTGACCCGATATTTATGAAGAGAGCTCCTATAGGAGCTATATAGGACAAATATAGGTTCTATACGTACTATAGGAAGTGTTGAAAAGGATGTGGATCCTGTTCCAAACAATAGAGCCTGTATTTTGGGGGATAACAGCGGCTGTTCTCCAGCCAGGGCTGGATGTAGAAGTTGCTGGGGGAGGTGGGCTCGGTGCTCTGCTAGCTCCTAGGGAAAGGGCAGCTGGCTTCTGCCGGGGAAGGGCACAGAGAGTGACAAGCAAGGGGAGAGGGACGACAGGCAGTCAGGAGCTGCGCGAGAAGCTGCAAGCAGAGCTGATGCTAGCCAGTACCCTTCATCTTCAAGAACTGCTGAAATCTAGTGGTGACTCTTCCCACTTCTGTCCAGAGTGACAGGTCTCTTCCCGAGGAGACTGCTCCAACTTCTCAGCGTTCTTTACGAGACCAAGGCTGGCATTTCTCTAAGCATCCTCCTGGCAGGAATCTGTGACCACCTCATGTGCATGCACAGGTGGTCCCATTCCCTACTGTGGGAGGGACCCCCATGGCGTATTGGAAAATCCTTTTACCTTCTGGTTTTGTGCTGCACTTAAAATATACCCTTGCAAGGATCTGCTTGAATAAAGTCTCTGCTGTTCTTACTCTGCCTCCCTGTAGCTGCCAGGAGCCTTGTAAAAGAGTCTTAATCCAGTGTTTTATGCGCTTCTGGCAAAAAAGCGAGTCTGCTATAGGGAAGGGACTTCTTAGAACTAGGTTCAAGCCTGATTCTCCCTCCCCCACCCCCCTTTTCTTCCCCATCCTTGAGGTAGCCAGTGAGTCACCAGTGACAAAGTCTTAATTGTGTGTGATGATGAATGGGATGCCCGACAGGTAATTGCTTGGTCTTTGGTGCCTTCACATCCATTCATTATAGAGGATAAGGGTGGGGAGAAAGCTGGTGGACTCTGATGTTGCCTGTGAATGCTGTGGTCTGGCTCTGAGGTGTATGACTAGAACAGCCATGCTAATTAACTCAAATTACCATCTGCTTCAGAAATGGGGGTAGGCTTTAGCCTTTCTTCCCCCTTAGACCTAGCTGTGAAAAAGCCTGACTGCTACCTCTCAGCACCAGCCTCAGGCTGGGCTCTCTGCCTGCCTGGCGTATTTTTTCCTTACTTTGTCTCCTTTGTGTTGCTGGGTTTTTGCCCTGGTAGCTTGTGCACCTCACCTCTTGCAGCGAGCGCCTGCCCTGCGGGCTGCAGGCTGCTGCCGAAGGAAGGGGAGGTGGGGCTGCAGGAAGGTGTCTTAACTTGACTGCGGGGAGAAGCGCAACCACAAGGAGTTGGAGAAACAGCTGGTCCCAGGTGAGGAAGCAGGAGGCTTGCGTTAGTGCAGGCTTGCACTAAAGCTGTGCAAGCTCTGCTCCTTAGCACCCTGCTTCCTCGGCTCACCTGAGATGCCGTGATCACAGGTGGCCCCAGACTGGCTCTTTGAAGGAGGATGCCTTGTGTGGCACCGCCTGCGTGTGGTGGAGCAGATGTCTCTGTGTCGATACTGGGATTCCTGCAAGATCAAGGGGAGGAAAGCTGCCTGTCACAGCTACCCTTCCTTGCCATCTGAAGCTCCCTCTGTTTGCTGGTTGACTGCCATCTCTCTCAAGAAAAGAGCTCACGCTGGCAGGGCTGCGTACAACCGAGCAGTCAGCTTTTCAAGCAGGCTGCTTCTTGGGCTGAAAGAGGCTGCGCAAAAGGCTTTGAAAGCATTGCTTTCTCAGCCCCTCTTCTTACTCCTGCCCAGCAGCTTGGATTTGGACTGCGTGGGGAGGGATGGTAGCCTGCGTATAAGTTATTGCTTGTCCTTTGGTTGCTGCGGTATTGCTTAGCACTGGCCGAAGGGGAGCTGGCTCCTCTTTGTGCTGCGAGACAAGTGAGTGTGAGGGCATGTGGGTACAACGTCTCTAGCCAACCTCCCCATATCTGGGGGCAGCTAAGGCATGTGCAGCTTCCAAAGAGGAGTTGTCACAGTGGTGTTTATACCTGGGATGGCTTTTGATGTCAGGTATTCAGGAAAACAGGGCTCATCTCAGTAGTACACAGCGGCTGCTGTTTGGATCACAGGACCTGCTGGGCTGGGAGGGAGCTGAGACCCATCAAGTCCAAAGTATTTCTCCAAGGTGGGCAAATATTACACCTTCAGGAGAAGGTGTGAGAAGTAGAAGGATCTGAGAATAAAATACACTCCTAAACTTTGTTCTTAACCTGCGGTGGCACCTGTAGAGTACAGCGACACTAAATTAATTCCCTCTTTCTGCTTGACAGGTGAATTTTGTGCTGAGCAGGAAGGTCTCACCCCAGCCTGCTTGCTCCTGTGGTGGTGGGAATGGCCCTGTTCCCTTGCCGCAGCACCCGTAGCTGCCCGCTCCTAGTTGTGGCAGGGACAGCGTGTGGGAGTTTGGCTCAGGACCATTGCAGACCTTGAAACCTCTTGATCAAGGCTGAGATAGTGCTGAGCTCACAGCCCTGAAATTCTGGAGTTATGGCTTCAAAAAATTACAAGATTGATGAAAAGTCATGAGACTTGCATTTCCTCTAGCCCCCAACGTATTTTTACCCTCCTATTTGGACGTTGCAGTGTGAAATCTTTGTGTGTGTCTTCTGTAGTCACTGAGTAATGGGATAGAGATATTTGGCAAAGAGTAAGAGTCTGTCTGGACGGTCTCAAAGAGCCTGTAGGGGAACACAGTGTACTTGAAGGGCCCTGCAGGGCAGAGGCCAGTGAGCTGCCGTTGCAGATAACTATAAAAATGGTTCATTCTAGAGTGGAATAACGTCTGCTCTGTGCTTCCCTCCTCATCTGTAGCAAGTCCCCTCACCACAACACCTATATCGAGCATAGAAGCTGTAGTGGGAACAACTGTCTGCATCCCTGCCACCCCTGGTGTCCTCCAAGGACAGGAGACACCTGCCTGCCCACGTGCATGTGAGCATCCCTTCTCTGCCCCTTGTGCTACCTTCAGAGCTGCTCTCCTAAAATGTATGCGTGCATGCCTGTTTCAGAGGGCGGGTCAAGAGCCCCCTTATCTCTGAGCCACCACCTCCCCGACTGCTTTGGTGCTTGGCACAGCGTGCTGAAGTGCTCTTCAGGTGGTGAAGACAGCTGGAGAATGCAGGTGACCGGGCACTCAGGCTGCGGTAGGAGGAGAGATGCTGGCAGAGACCGTGATAAAGCACGCTCTGAGCATGCCAGGTCAGGGATGCCTGCGGTCACAGTAATACCCATGCACTTCAGCAGCCACCCTTGCTCCAAGCCGAAACCTCAGGCAGCTCTCTGATGAGCTGTTCCTATTACATGCAACTCGCTGACTCTGCTCTGTGTCATGTTTCTCCTGCACTGGGATTGCAGCAGCAGCGGGAGCATTTCTAACCTATCGGGAGTGGATGGGGACATGTCTCTGGTGTCCCATGTGCGCTGAAGATTAATTTTAGGGCTGGTGCTTCTCTCCTGTGTGGATGTTTCTTTTGGGCAGTTTGCTGTGGAGAGGGTGGCACTGGAGAGAGGTTGGCTTGCGGTTTTTTGCAGACCACACCTCTTTTTGGGCAGGGGGCTGAGCCAGCAGTGAGGTCCAGGGAGACTGCTCTAGAGCTGCTGGCAGTGGAAGGGGGAGAGCAGGGCTAACTCTTGTGGCCAGGACTTATTTTTCTTCCTGAAGTTTGGATAAGTAAAGGGAAATGGGCTCCTACTGCCAAATCCTCCATGTATTTTAGCAGATCCAGCCGGCTAACACAAAGGTTTTCTTTAGTTGTCAAAGGCAACTTACATTCCTATAAACATTTCTACGTGGAGTGTTATCTGCTCTGCCTTTTGTCTTCCCAAGGTACCAGTGCCTTGCCAGAGCCAGAAGACTCACTCCTTTCGTTCACCCAACCCACCTGCCTCCTCCTGCCCCTGTTTTAAGGCTTCTGTGCCACTCTTCAGAGCCTCCCCCGTGGATGCACAGTGTCCTCTTCAGCTGTGCAGCCTTCCCAGCTGGGGGCTTCCAGCCATTTAATGTTCCCTTCAAAGCTTTTTTTTTATTCAGAAGTGTTTTCTTCTCCCTTGATACTTTTCACCACTGAGATTTTCGTTGCGAGTCAGGATATCTCTGGGAAAACTGTACCAGCTGGAGTCTATCGCCTTGAATGGTGCTGCCTGGGAGCAGAAGAGGGGTCCCTCTGGCAAGGCTGAGACTTGCATGCTGTCCTTGATAGGGCTTGAATCATGTCCCTGACCCTGCGGTCTGTGTCTGCAGAGGCCAGGCTTCCAGCTCATATGTGTGGAAAGGGTCAGTGGCAGGCGTGGTGGATGTCACTTCTGGCCAAGCATCCAGACCAGGAGTAGATCTCCTGCAATGAATTCGAATTCTTTATTAGTAATGGGCAGGACCAGGTCAGTTCTGATTTTTTTTTTTTAATTATTTTCCTGGTTGAGGCTCTGCAAGCTTCCCCTGGCTAAGTGCGGTGTCCCTTGCCATAGCCAGTCATGTGGCAACTGAAATGGCTATTGTGCACGTAAAGGTTAGAACAGTATCGGAGGGAAAAGGTTAATTAGCTCATCCTCTAGCTTACTGGTCACGTACAGCAGAGGCAAAACAGCAGCAGAGGCTTCTCCTTCTGCCAGGGAAGCTCTTGAGCAGCCTTCCTGGTCCGAGCTGAGCTGTGCCGCAGGGGCTGCCAGGGTCTGCTCGCCCCTTCTCGCACCCCACCTCTGCCTGGCTGCTTGTGCTCCCCTGTCCTGAGGGAGCCCAGCCCTGCCGGACCCTCCAGCATCGTGTGGGAGGCTGGTCTCTGGAGAGCAGCGGTGCCTGCTGGTGGCCCTCAAGTGTTTGCTGAGACGCGGCAGCTTATCTGGAGCCATTGTTCTTGCCTGAACAAAGGAAAGGGGCATTGCTACCCTCTGCCAGCCCTGGGATCCTTTGTGCCGGGGCTTGCTGGGTGTTTGCACTCAGGGTGGGGAAGGCAAAAGCCCTCTGTGTTGGCGATGAGAGTATGGAGAGGGCTGGTTTTGGGTTTGCGTGCCCCTGGGGGCAGAGAGGGTCTATGGGGAGGTGAGTCAGGGTGGCTTGAGGTAGGGTTTGATGTGGGGCAGCTCTTCATCAGGCTGTTTGGAGCCTCTAACAGTGGTAACTGGGCTGGCAGCACACTTGGTAACAGGCTTTGGACCCAGCCCAAGGCAAATCCTGGGTCTTGATGCCAAGGGCAGTGTGTCCCAGTGCAAAGGGGAGAGATGCACACTAGGGGATGAGGGGTCTCTGTCCCTCGCTGGAGAACCCGCATGGCTGAGGGGCCACTCGTGTGACATGAGGCCTGTCCCCTTAGCTCCCCACGAGGCTCGTGGGGAAGGGGCCGGGGGTGCCAAGTACCTGGCCTGGAGAGTTGGGTGCAGCTTGGGCAGAAAGAGTACTATGTGCTTTAGTTGTTATTGCCCACACATTTTGTGCTTTTAGAGGGATCGGTAATGAAATTAGCTCTGCTGGAAGGCTTTGCCAGCCTGAGACACTCCTGTGCATCTTGTGACAGCATGGTAAAAATTAACTGGGCTAGAAGGTGCCAATTGTTCATGGCTGTGAAATGGTCTCATGTGCTCTTTCTCCCTCTCGTTCAAGGTGAGAGTCTGGCGTTATCTGAAAGGCAAAGACATCGTCACTCATGAGATTCTCTTGGATGGTGGGAACAAGGTGGTTATCGGTGGCTTCGGGGACCCGTTAATCTGCGACAACCAAGTCTCGACTGGGGACACGCGGATTTTCTTCGTCAACCCTGCCCCACAGTACATGTGGCCAGCGCATCGCAATGAGCTGATGCTGAACTCCAGCCTCATGCGGATAACGCTGCGCAACCTGGAGGAGGTGGAGCACTGTGTGGAAGGTGAGGCTGGAGCACGGGTGCCTGGCTTTCCCCGGGGTGCTCTGAGCATGCAGATGCAGCAGCGGAGTGGCCAAGTCCTGCCTCTGTTGGCCATCATATGTTCTTAGATTGTAAATGATTGGCAAATGATCCCGCTGGTGATGAGGTGGATCAGTCCTGTTCTACATGTGTCTGGGGTAGAGTCAGACTGCTCTGTGGACTCGCTTGTCATGGGGACATTGACCTTGCTGTCAAAGGCAGTGGTTGCAACCAAGGTACAGCCAAGCCAAGCTATTTTGTTATTTTTGCTCCAGATTTAATGCAAGCTCTCAGTCCCCTCTGTAATGAGTCCCATGGGGTTAGGAGCATCCCCACTGCAAGTCCTGTCCTGACACAAGTGTGTGGCAGGCACTTACCAGGGACTTCAGACTCCTCACACCTGAGTTAGATTTTCCTGTAGGTTTAGAGCTATTAACTTAATGGGTTAATGCTGTGGTGAAGGCTTGTCCTTCATGGTAGTCACCCCAGCTTCCTCTGTCTCGGAATTCCCTCGCTTGGTAAGTCAGCCTTGCAGACTCCTGTAGGGATCCAAGAAGCCAGTCGAGTTCTGGGTGTGAAGCTTGCTTCTCCAAGGTATAACTAAGTCAGAGCCAGGCTGAGCAGCTAAGTGATTTTGGGGGTTATGACTTGTCACGGTGAAGTCCTGTATCCCTTGCACATTAACCTGTCTGGGTCCTTTGTGTCTGCTCCCAGAAGAGCTCAGATGAGGAAGGTTGTAATGTTGTGCTGTGCTCTTGGAGTGCATGTGCATAAGGGACCATGGGCTGACTTGTAGCTGTCTGTGGGACAACACGAGGTGTTACTGGGGCTGCTGTGGGTGTAACAACATAGTTATTGGATAGAGCTGAGGGGGAGACAGCCCATATGTGCTCTTTAATAGGGTCTTAGACCTCCAGGTGTGTGGGGATCAGCCTCTATGGAGAGCAGGTCTGGAGAGGATTGATCTTCCTTCTACTTGTTGCCCAACCACCTTGAAAACATACTTCTGTAACAACCCATTTTCTGGCTTCTCTCTTTCCCCTTTACGCTTGTCCTGTGTCCCAGCTCCGAGCTGGTGGGGCAATGTGGTGCCCCAAAAGCTCTTTGCTGGGGTCTGAGTCTGTCCTGAGAGCAGATGAGTAAACAGGGGAAGGAATGCAGGAATTCTGCACAGACAAGAAATAAACATGCAGATTGGCTCCCTCCTCCCTCTTGGATGTGCAGAGGGGAGGCCATAACCCCTTTTTCCAGCTGTGAATGCTGACAGAGGTAAATGACCAGACTCTTGGCCTGGGAGGCTGAGAGCGAGCTAGTTCAGCAAAGTGGCTCACAAGAGGCACCCACCTCGAGTGGTTTCTGTAAGAGGGAGGGCCGCTGAAGGTTTTCTGCCTGTATAAATGTATTCCATCTTACACTTGAAAGGTATCAGCCCTGCTGCTTTCTTGCACCTAGTGGAGAGGGAGGGAGGAGAAATAAATGTGTGTGTGTGATGTTGTTTTTGTTAAACCTGAGCAAACGTTTGGGAGAATTCTGTCTTCACCTAGTTTGCCGTGGTTTTTTGGCATGCTTGTTTTGCACACGCTGGATGTGAGCTGGGGTGGCTGCGCTGGGTGGTTCCTGTTTGTGGTGAAGGATGTTGTCCCTCAAGGCCCCTGGGAGATGATGAGAGATCATGTTTTCCTCCTAATACTGTAGATTCCATGTAGAATTTATCACTGGGACCCGTTCCTGCCTTTGCCTTTAGTGGGGGAAGGTTCAAGACTGTGTTGCATTGCTGAAGTGCTTGTTACAGTCCCTGGTGTGTCGGGGCTGGCTGTGTTTGAGCTGGGCTGGGACCTGCTGCAGCCGGGGACACATCCTAGCCATGGACAGCTTTCCCTGCAGAGCACTGGAGTGGTGACGGGACTGTCGTTCCCGGCGTGCTGTACCTTGCAGCGGTACCGGTGTCCTGGTCCCAGGAGGGGTGAGGTGTGACGTGCCTGCGTGTGCCAGGCTGTAAGTGGATGTGTTTGTCTATAAACATGCAGTACCAAGAGGAAGGATTTGCTTGGTGTTGCTCTCATGTTGTTGTGCAAAGGAGTTGGAGGTGCCAAAGCTGGGCATGTCTAAACTCCCTGTCTCCTTCCTGAGTGCTTAAATTGCAGGTCCACGCAGTTATAGATGCATTTATCTTTCCTCCCTGCTATATTAACCTTTCCTGATGCCAGGGAGCAGATGATTCTTTCTGGGACTCCCCTCTTGATCTCTGAAGATCATTTGCTTCGTAGCTTGCTTCCTTTAACTAATTAGGCCCCTCTTCCCAGTGGCTCACCAGGATGCTGTGGGCATGCAGAGATAGGGTCAGCCTGCCTGGCTGGTGGCTCAGGGCCAGCAGGCTGGTGTGGGGCGAGCGGGGACTGGAGAGGGCTGGAAAACAGCCTGCAGGCAACTCACCATGTGTGGTGCACCTGATTTCTCCAAATTGATGGAGACCTGTCATTTCTCAGCAACACAGTCTGGACAAAAACAAGGCAACCTTGAGTTACTAATATCTCAGGTCAAAAAGCATTGCTTGTGGGAGGTGCAGTGATTCTTATTTTGGCATCCGGCTGACTTAGCAGCTGTTTCACTTGCCTTGATAAACTCACCTTTCTTGTTATATCCAGTGGACTTGCTATCCTTCTTCCCACATCTTGGAAGCCTGGTTGTTGCGTGAGCATCCTATAAGCTGGGTGCTAGCAGGTTTGCTGTAGAGAGCGGGGAACAAACTGACCCACCAAACCCTTGGTTTCCCTTGAGTCCTACCCAAAGCTCAGGCCCCTCCTGAGGTCTGTGAAGGGCCCTTTCAGCTTGCCCGGTGCAGCTGCCTTGCTGGCTTCTGGGAGGCCATGCAAAACCAGGCATGAGAACCTGCTCCTGCCACCCTGGGAACAATTTCTGAGCTCCGAGTCTGAGAATTTAGCTCCGGGACTTGTTTCCCATCAGCTCCCCACAGGAGGGTTCAAAGCAAAGCTGCCCAGAACACTGCTCTCTGCTGCACTCTGAGTTTAAAAACAAAGCTGTGAGTGCTTTTGCAGAAAGAATTGGAAGAATGGTGGCAGCTGAGTGGAAAAACATGAATGTTTTGAGTATCTTCATCTCCTGTTGTTCCAGCTTGGAAAAATCCTAGACATCAAAATCTTTCCTGTTTAAGAGGGGAGTTCAAACAAGGGCATCTCTGTGAAACAGCTCAGGTTAGATTAAAACCAGTGTGTTTTGATTACACTTAATTGGGGTAAAAATGCTTTGACCAGCTGTAGTGAAAACGCAAGACTTCAGCTAAGCTCTGCAAACTGGCTTCATCTCTGAGGGTGCCTGGAGGGAAGCTTCTTGGTGCAGAACAGCAGCGGAGCAGCTCTGGGGCTCGGGCAGGAGGCTGGGACAGAGGCTTGGACTGGGCCTTTGTGTGAAGGAGGGTGTTTGCCCTGGTGCCTCCGTGGGGGAATGCATGGGCAGGAGCCGGCCCTGAGCAGCATGCAGTGCTGTGTAGCACCGGGGGTGGATTTCCTCTTGCTCCTCAGGATGCCTGGATGAGGTTTCACAGGGAAAGAATTAGCCTGATAAGCCACAGCCTTGCTGTGCCTTGAGTGCTGGTACTGCATGAAGAGGGCTGGAGGCACTGTGCAGGTGTTAGAGCCTCCCAAGGCATACCACCAGCAGGCTCCATGCTAGGTGCCGTGCTTTCCTCTCCTTGCTCTCCCCTGACAATGCCATCAAGCACGCTCTTCTGGAGGTCAACAGCTGACTAATCCCTGAGAGATCTTTCCCCTGTGTGCGTGTCTCATATTTCACTTTGATCGCAACTGCACTTGAAGAAAATCAAGTTTTTTGTGTGTGGTGTGGGAGGGGCTGCGTGTTGACTCCATACTGGGCTGTCTGGGTGGAAGGAAGTTCAGATTAAACCTTTGTTATGGCCTTGGTTAATGAGAAGCCAGAGCTCCTCTTAAATAGCGCCTTGCTCGTGGCATGATTTGTGTTAATGCTGGTGCAGTTGCCCCAGCTGAGACTGCTTTGCTAGCTTTGGGGACGTGTGTGGACTTTGAACCTCCTGGGAAAAGCCACGCACGTCGGCTTTACAAATACAGCACGGAGTGAAACCTGGTGGCGCTGGGCACAGTGAGCACATGCTGTTACAACAGAAGGTCCTGCTGGTGGCTTGAGACCCTCGTCCCAGAGCAGCATGTCCAACATACCTTCAAGAAATTCTTGCGTTGTGCCTTAATTAGTGTGGTGTCACATCAGTTTCTCAGGTGACATGAAAATAGGGCCAAGTGGGGGGTTTTTAGGCCTTTTGGTAAGGATAAATATGCTGGTTTTGGGATACTGTGCCTCCCTGGTGGGAGTGATTCCAGCAGTGAGAGCAAGGCTGAGGACTGACCCCGATGTGCACATGTAGCAGCCATCCCAAACCCCGCACTGGACTACCCGCTAGCTTCCCAGGCCGCCGGGAGTGGCGCGGCCGTGGGCCTGGGGCTGCTCCCTCTGGGCGGGCAGCGAGGCAGACGTGTGTTGTGCTGGGGTGGTCACCTTTGGGTGCTGTACGGCACCCAGCCTCGGAGCTGGAGGGGGCTAACGTGCTGTCTCGGGGCGCTGCTGTGAGGCTAGCGTGCAGGTCTTTGAAGCTCTTTTCCATGTAGATGCCCATAATAGAGCTGGATACTCTGGCTTGTGTTCAACGTGCGCTGTGCTGCAGATGTTCCATATGTTTAAAAATGTCACTTAGCTTTTACTGAAATTCTGATTTTAGCCAGTCCAGAACTCTCCCCTGACTTTTCATCTCTGTGGCAACCCTATTAATTGCTCCAGTGGAAGAATTGCATCCAGTTCTGCAGCCTCAGTTCTCCCATGACTACTTGGGAGTGGGACTGCTTTGAAAGTGTCCCCCTTGAAGTTATACTGTCCATTCTGTTTTGTCTTCTGCCTGTGCACTTTTATTCTGTCCTCTCTTTCTTTTTAGGTCTCTGCCTCCATAGAACTGAGACGTTTTGTTCTTGTAAACCAGCCCATGCAAAATTCTCTTTTCAGGCTCCTTACAGGGACTGTAAGGCTCGCACAGTAGGCTCCCCTCGGCAAGGAAATCGCTGGCATGGGTTTGTGTTAGGTGATTTGGGCTGTGGTCGCTTCCCATGCTCTGGTCTCTCTGCAGCCCTTCACCACCCCTGCAACTATTTCTCTTTAATCCAACCCTGGCATTTCATTGTGCTTCAGAACAGGCAAAGGAGGGGTCTGGAAGAGGGTTGGGGTGTGGGTTTCTTCTTTAAGAAGGTTGTTGGGTTTTTTTTTCCCCCTCTTTTCCCATCCCTCCTCCTCTTGGCTCTGTTTTGAATTGAGGATAATGAGAACAGCATCAACACCTCTGTCTCGGGAGGGTTGAGAGAGTTAGCCAGCAGATGTAAAATGTAGTAAACGGAGAGGAAAGACTCCACCACCAAACGCTCCTGGGGGCCCCTTCCTGCCTCCCCGTCCCTGGGCTGGGGCAGCACGGGCACCGCAGGCAGCTCAGCGGGCTGCTTCTTGGGGCTGCCGCATCAGAGACCGGCACAGAGGAGAGCGGGGACTGACTTGTGGGCGAGGTGCAGGCGCTTCGGGGACGAATGGAGCCAGGTACTATGGCTGCTGCAGAAGCCAGCCCGGCCCTGCTGCGATGGGCAGAGCAGTGGTTGCAGGAGGTAGCGTGGGGGCCCGGTCCGTGGGCCAAGCGTAAGGGTCTGTTTCCTCCCTCCCTTGTGTGGTAGTAATGCAAAACATCCCATGGGTTTACAGCAGTAGCTAAGAGTCGATTTGTTTAGCAAATTCCTATGGAATTTTAATCTGGTGTGGGAGGCTACTGGTCTGGGAAGGCTCCTTTGGCCCCGCTTCCCACTCTGGCACATCCTGCCGCGTTTCTCTGCGGGATCAGCTAGGGCTTCTGGGTCAGCAGCACAGACGGCGTATCTCTTGGCGGTGCCGGCTGTGCGGTTACAAGTGCTGGGCCTTGGCCATGTGCTCTTGGTTCTGGTTTTCCTTTGTTTGCTCCTCTAATAACTTGGAGGGGACCGTGGCTTGCTGTCGGCTGTGCTGCAGCGGGGAGCTGCTGCTGCAGGCTCTGGCAAGCTCTGCACGTCCGTCTGCCGTGTGTTTCCCTGTTGAACTGCTGGGTACTGGTTGGTGCTGGTCCAGGGCTAGTACATCACCTCCTGGCTGGTGGGAATGCACAGGGAAGCAGCGCTCTCCCTTTTTCATCCTTTTTGTACAGATGTGAGGTATAAGAGATGGGTGGAGAGGGGAAGGGATGTGGGAGTGGGGAAAGGTATTGTGAGTTCCCACAGGGGACCAGTCTGAAATGTGTCTGTGTCCCACTCAGTCCCTGCCGCCTCCTTTTGGTGCTTACCACTGCAGGATGCTTGCACAGCATCAGCCTTGCTCAGGGGACTTGGCAAGAGCTCTGTTGCAGTCCTCCCAGGCAGGGGGTTGCTGCAGGGAGCTCCTCGATGGGCATGTGAAGCCTTTGGTGGTGGTGCTGGGGGCTGCGTGCATGGGAGGGAATCCCTCTGCGGGGGCCGCAGGAGCGGCTGCTCCCCTGGGGTGGCAGGGGGTGGGTGCAAGTGGAGCGACACTTCCTACTGGCAGGCGTCACTGTTCCTGCTGGCAGGGCTGGCTCTGAATCTCTCCCTCTGAGCATCTCCTAAACTGAATGCCTGCAGATTTGGGACCTTGGCATCTCCTTCATCCTCTTTTCATCCCCTGGCCTTGCAGAACTGTTGTTCGGACACCTTGATAACCTGTTGCAAGGTGGGACTCGGGTGCAGCTTTTCTGTCTTGCTGGCTCTTCCTGACACCCCCTGCCCCCATCCTGCAGCCAGTATATAAAATGGGGAGCTGTGTGTGTCCTTCCCTCCGTCCTCCAGCTGGATGAGAGGTTGGGAGACTGTCCTACCCCTGCGCCCACGCTGCTTTAGCTCGTGCTGGAGGTCAGCCCTGCTGATGCTGCAAGCTGCGGGGCCGAGCTTTGCAGATACTTGTGCCGTGTGAGCCTTTGCACACTGACTGTTGCTGTTGGTTGGTGTCATCAGGCCACAGATCTCTAACCTTAACTAAAGGTGTTGCCATGCTGTAACTGCTTATGTCCAAACCTTCCCTGTCACTTGTTTCCCTGTCTGCTTGGTATCTCTTCGCCCGGCATCAAACATGGGAGGGAGCCATCAGCCCTGCCACACTGTGTGTGCTGGAGGTGTAAATTAAATATACGGGCAGGGCTGCTTGCAGAATGCAGCCAGTCAGTTGCATGTATCAGTCTAGATTGTTTTAATGCTGTAACCAGTTTGCAGCCATCGAGGGCTGAGAGGCTCTGCCTTTCTGGCAGGGACAGGACTCAGCTCCGTTTCCTCTCTGCAAATTGCAGGCTCCTCCTGCAGGTGCTCCTCTCCCTTTGCCCAAGGCTTATGCTGCTTGTCTCGGACGCTTGCTGGCTGGGAGCTGTGGCGTGTGGGCACGCAGGCCAGCCCGGGTATCCACAGACGCTGTCCCAGCAGAAGGGACGTGAGGGAAATAGCTCGGTGCTCACCTGGTTTCCAAACAAAGCCCAGGAGCCCGGCCCTGCTGGCAGGGAGGACAGAGCTGACCTGGCCCAGCCTTTGGGCTGTCTGGTGGGGTGGTGGGCAGCACCGGGTGGGCCAGCCTTTGCCCGTGAGCCCCACGGGGCCCTGCCTGTCGGAGCTGCCAGGCGCCTGCGGGAACTGCCGGCGCCCGCCTGGGCTTGCTCGGTGCTAATCCTTACCCAGAGTGGGACTTCAGTCTGTTTATCTTATTAAACACTCTTGCGAAGATCCTGCATTCCTCTGGGATGACTTCCAGGGGCAGGAGAGCTCTTTGATGTGCTCAGTGGCCTGGCTGGGGTGTGGACAGAGCGGGCCCTGCGCCCCAGGATGGGATGGATAGCCTCCTCTCCCCGATGGGCTGTGGGCAGCTAAGCTGGGAGGAGGGACTGGAGGTGGTCAGCGGTGCTCTGCACGCTGCTCCCTCCTTACAGAAGCTATTCTAGCAGTGCCTTTTTCTTTTTGCCTTGACAAACTGCTTCTCTTCCTGCATTTTCAGCTCCCTGGAATAGTTTTCTTTGATTAGCAAAGGAAATGGGACTCTAGTGCTTTCAATAATTCATACCCAATTTGGCTAATTTCAGTCTGGCTGCAGCACAGGCTACAAAGTGAATAAGAATGTGTGAGGTTTCGAACCACTTTTTCTTATTCACTTCTAATTTTTACTCCCCTGGCTCTTCCTGTGTCCAGCAGACACGTCAGCCTCTTAGTTTTATTAAACTGTGGCAAGCTGAACAGCGTGGCTGGGTGTGCACAGCGGCACAGGCTGGCCTCTGGTCCCTAGTCCTGCCTCAGGCCCATGTGAATCTTGGTCTTCCTAAGATTACACTCTCCAGCCCAGCATCTCACCCATTTTCTCTGGTTGCTTCACAAATGACCTCCATCAGCGTTGCAGCGGAGGCCTTGAGCTGACCAATACCTCTGTGTGGGCTCTTGTGCCTTGGCCGGATCCCAGCCCTGTTAATTCCCCTTGCCTCCTTAGGTCCCTCTTGCAGCATCCCATGGAAGCCCCTCTCCCTGGCTGGTAAATGCGCTGCCTGTGTTGCCTTGCACTGGCGCGGCTGCTTTGTCCCGTCCCAGAGATAGTGCCGGGCAGCAGGGATCTTGTGGATCCCGCAGAAGCCTGCTGGTACAAGGTCTTTTGCAACACAAAATGCTGTTAATGGTGTCTGTTACCCCTGTCTGTAAGTAGCTGGCAGAGTAGGAGCTGTGGCTGGTGTTCGCCTGGCATGCTGCGGAGGGGAGCCTCTGGGTGTCGTTCTTACAGTAACTAGGCAGTGGTTTTTCTCCCCAAGCTGAGGCCACTTGGATTTAGGTGGATTTCTTGGATTTAGTGGATTCCTGCCCTGAAAGAGGATTGGCACTGCTACTCACTGTTGAGAGAGTAGTGGTGCTCTTTCACAGCTGAGCTTTGCTTGTAGTCCCACTCTGTAGCTTGCTTATTCCCATATCTCATCTCGGGCTGCCCTTCTGGGAGAAGGGAAGCAGGTTAAAATGTCTCTACTGCCCCTTTCCAGATTCAGGAGACAAACCTTAACATCTTCTGTGACCAACTGCCTCTTCCTATCCCATTTTATTTTTCCCTGTGTAGTAGTGGATGTTGGAAGAGAACTGTACGCTCCCAGAGGACGTTGTGCCATCTTGATGGGCTGTAAGTGCATCTTCTATCTAATATTAGACCACTGTGCTCTCTCTGTCTTGCAGGGATGCTAATTAGCTTAAGTGAACTGGAGGACTGGCTGTGCCAAATCTTTGATTTGTGGGTGATACTCAATTAAAACAAAGGGAACAGAGAAAGGCTGAGGGAGCTTTTGCTGATCTCTGCACTTTTAAGTGCATTTGCCTCCCTTTGAGTTTTAGTCCTCAGTTCTGTGTTTCAAGTGAGTAGGGCCAGACCGGTGGAGGCCAGCTCGCAACTCTCTTCAGACACACAGGAGTGCTTTGGGTTGGGTTTTGTCTCATCCAAACTGCTCCTCCTGGCCTGGGGAGAGAGGGAAGTGTGGAGGCTCAGAATCTGCTGGAGAACAGAGTGAAGTGGTTATCTTTCCTTTAAGGGCTTTAAAGCAATTTGCCCATGTTAACAAGCCATTTAACTCCCCTTGGTGCTGTCTGCGTTTCTGCAGGCTGAGACAGGTATGCTAAATAAGCAGCAATATGGTCCCAGTTTGCAGAGCAAGTCTGTGATCAAGCAGGGAATGGGACCCAGGAGCTCTAACTCAGAGGGCTGCTCACAGCTGCCAGCAGTAGAAGGGGAAAACCTCAGGATACCTGTGATTACCCACCTGCATCCTGAGTCTGAACGGATGGGGCAGACACTGGCTGCTGCAGCCAGGGTACCAGAGCTTTACAGAGAGGTAGCCAGGCTGTTGGTACCTAAAATGGGAGAAGAGCTGATGGCAGCAGAGGCCTCCCTTGAGGGGCTGGTCAGGACCCTCACTGCCATAGCACTGAGTCGCTCTAGACTCTTTCCTGTTGTTTGTGGATTCCCTGGGACCCTCCCTGCTATGGCACTCCCCTGGATGCACTGGCAATGTTGAAGTGCTATGAGTTTTCTCCTGCTGGCTTTTCCTTCAGCCTTCCAGGCTGCCCACAATGCCTTATCAGGCTGTTCCTGACTCCATCTACGGCGACAGGAGCACAGGGCTGCTGTGAGTGCCGCACACTGATTGTGCATGCGCGGTGCCGAGGTGGTCTGCCAAACATGCTCTTGGACAGTATACCTTGGCTTATACTTTTCTTTGCCTGCGTAAAATTCTAGCATCCCTGCTGGTCTGCAGGAGTACGCAAATAGAAGAGGCATTGACACTGGGCTTCCTCAGCTCTTTAGCTAAAGAGAAGCATGCATGGCTAGAGCTAGTTCCTGTCTTCCTTCTAGCATAAATGCCACCCATGCAGTTTATCCATTCCTCTGAAATACAGCTGCAGAACTGCAAGGCCAGGAGGGATGCTCAGGACTTTATTCATAACCACTTGCCACTGCTGTGTGGTGTTGAACTAAAGCCTCCATGTGAGGCTACATTCATGCTCTGAAAACTAGTCTTCAGACTTCTTTGGAGCCTCTTGTGCTGTGGCAACGTTTGCTGCAGGTGAAGGATTGTAGTGAAAGCCTTGAGCTTGGCTGGGTGTGTGTTAACCCTTACCAGAACAGAAACTGCCAGGTGCTCAGCTTTGATTACCAAAGGGTGGAGTAAGTTGTGGCCTTCCAGCACTTGCAGTACTTCTGAACCCCCAAGCTGCAGAAGAGGAGTCACTGGAGGGCAGGGGGAGAAAAATCAGCCAATACACCGCTTGCCAACTTAAATTCAGCTGCCAAATTGTGATTGTCTTGGCTCTGAAGCTCTTCTCCTTGGCCAAGAAGCACTGTCTCTCACTGTTTCTGGGAATAAACTAACGCTCTGGGGCCTTAGGTCAGTCAGTTCAGACCTTAAAGTACTTCTGTAAAATCAAGGAATAACTGCATTAAAAAGAAGCATCACCCTCAAAGAAATGGTGGTGAAAGTGTACAAGTGATCTGAATGAATCTGACTGCATAAGGCAAGCAAGATCCTGGCTTCCCACCTCGGGCAGGGTGGCCCCAGACAAACTTTCCCGATTTGCATGGCTCGGGAAGCAGCTGGCAGTGATGGGTACGGACACAGAAAACAAAATTGGCCAGTTGGAGCTGTAAGGTGTGTTTCCAGCTCTGTGTTCTCTGTCAATGTGGTGAGAGTCCTGCTTCCTGTGCAAGGCAAAAATCATCCGAGCTTGGGAAGAAAGGAGAGGAGCAAAAAAGAGGTTAGAGCGTGTTCTGGGGGCCCCAGTACCTGGGTCTCCCTTTATCAGTACCATGGGCTGGCTCCTCTCTTGCCTTTTCCATGGAGCTGAGACCCCCGCTCCCAGTGCCTGCAGGGCTCTGCCCGGGGGTCTGTAAGTGCCCCTGAGGGTCAGGGCAGGCTGGGGCTCGCCCTGGCCTCATCGCTCGGGCAGCGTTTCCCACGGGTAGCCGCAGAGGCTGAGCGAGAATCCTCCGGGGAGGGAATGAAGTGCCTGGGTGAGGTATGTGTCTCGCACCCCTGAGAGCAGAGGCCGACGGTGGGCAGGGGTGGTTTTGGACCCCTTTGCAGGGTTTCTCTGTCCGGAGCCCATTTCCCTGTCCCTCTGCGCAGCCAGGCCAGGAGAGAGGTGCTTGGCTGGGCTCTGTGTGCTGGCAGTACCAGCTCTCTCCCTTGCACCTTTCTGCCGATAAACCTTAATCCGCTCCTGCGCTAACGGGCAGCGGCCGGGCCGGCAGCCAGGGGCGGCATTCCAGTCATAGCTCAGCCAGGTAGGCTGGCAGGAGAAGCCCTGCTTGATGGTATCTGCAGAGCGAGGTGTAGGAGGAGCAGCCTGCCTGCAGGAACGGGGTGGTGTGGGGAGCAAGGTGTTCCCAGCTGTGCTGGGGCGATGGTGCAGCAGCAGTGGTGGCACTGACCACCCAGGGGTGCAGACGGGGGTGGCATCCTTCCCCGATGTGGGAGGGTGGTGTCTTGTGGCCGATCCTCTCCTCTCTGGGGACCTGCTCCTGTGATGCTAAGCAGCGCTGCCTTCTGTCTCTTGGTGGCTGTCCTGGTAGAAGAGAACTTACACTGATTGTTTTAAGATGCTAGTACAGAGATTGCTGGGGAAAACCCAGTGCCTGCCATTATGCAGCAGACCAGAAAGGTCCTTGCTTTGAATTTAGGAAGGATCCTGTAACTCCTGGATGGCTGCTTTTGAAACGGGCACCCAGCGGGAGAGGAGACGCGGAGGGCTGGCTGTGTGCCCCTGCCTAGCTGTGCTGCAGGGTGCTGCAGTCCAGTTATGGACCAGGGCAAGTGTTTGGGGGGGGTGTCCGCTATTTCCCGCGTGCCTTCCCGGAGGGAATGGCTCCTTCACTGTCACGTTTTCTATAATTGGGATATTATTCAGTGTTTTCAGTGATATTTTTATCATGGTGGCCAAAGAGCATTTTTCCTCTACAGGAGGTGCAGAATTGTACTGTGGTTCTATCTCTTCTGCAGAGATATTTTGCCAGGGGATTTGTTTGGGCTGAATCCTTTGTCTGCCACTTACTGCTCATTCTCCTCCTATGAAGAAAGGCTGAGAGAGTTGGGGTTGTTCAGCCTGGAGAAGACAAAGCTGTGGGGAGACCTTCTTGTGGCCTTCCAGTACTTAAAGGGGGACTATAGGAAAGACGGGGACAAGCTTTTTAGCAAGGCCTGTTGGGACAGGACAAGGGGTGATGGTTTTAAACTAAAGGACGGTAGATTTAGACTGGATTTAAGGAAAAAAATTTTTACTGTGAGGGTGGTGAAACACTGGCACAGGTTGCCCCGAGAGGTGGTCGATGCCCCAGCCCTAGAAACACTGAAGGTCAGGTTGGACGCAACCTGATCTAGTTGATGTCCCTGCTCGCTGCAGGGGGTTGGACTGGATGGCCTCTAAAGGTCCCTCCCAACACAAACCCTTCTATGAGTCTGTTGGTACCTGAAAACTTGACTAATGAATGGATCTATCAAGGCTATGGGGTCAGAATGGAGTGTTCTTCCTCAGTTAACTACCCAGGCAAATCCTTCTGGCTGGGCTGTGAGAGCGTTCCTGTGGCTTGGGATTGGTGAGAGCTTGGCCTGGAGTAGGCTGGGCTGTAGCTTCATTTGAGACAGTTGTGCTCTTGGAGTCAGCCTTTGAGAAAACAGGTTCTTTGTCTGTTTTATTTGTCCATCTCCTGCTTACAGCCAGTTTCTCTCTCGGCTTTCCCTGTTACACTGGGCTGTCCGTTTATGTAGTGATAAAATCCCTGAGCAAATTGTTTTAACTGATGCTGTTTATCTAAGAGATAAACTAGGATCAGTGGAAGCTCCTGGCAGTTGTGTGGGGAAACTCTGTCATGAGGAACCATTTGAGCTCTGTCTAGGTGAGCGCTCCTGCTTCTTTCAGCATGGTTGCTTTCCTAACAAACTTGTCCCAGACTGAGCACAGAAACCGAGACTTGCAGAAATCCGCTATCTCTTGCTGCCTTTGCCTTGTGGTTGGAATACCAGTGCTGCAGAGAGGCATGCTGATGGGTGCAGGGCCTCGGGAGAGAGGCTGTGCTGGGCTGGACTCTGCCTTGGCTGGTGCTTGGGGGCGCAGTGAGCGTGGGCTGCATGTCTCAAGTGGCCTGCAGCCCTACACCCACCCCACAGCCTGCTGCTCCCTCTCCCTTGCCCCATCCCTGCTTCTCTGCAGGGAACACTGGTCCTCAGCGCGAGTTTTAATGTGCCATGAAAGCCTGGGGGCTGCCTTCATCAGTGGTGCCAAGTAAGCCATAAAACAAAGCTCAGGTGGTTCTTACACGGCATCTCTGCGGGAAGCAGAGCATCAGCTTAGTATCCAAAAGTCTCAGGGTGTATAACTAAGTGGTTTGGATAAAAGGTGGGTTTAGGTGTGGGGGAGCTTCAGGCCTAGGACGTGTGTGGATACGGCTCCTGCATCTGTGCATGCTTTGTGTGGCCTGGTGCTCTGATCGTGGGGTCCTGCAGCCACACCTGGGTACTGGAGCCGCTGTTGTCCAGCAGCTCTCTACTCCGGCGCGGATGGATAAGTTTCCTCAGATAAGTAGGCAGGTCACTTGTGGCTTTGTTTAATAGATGCACTGAGGAGCGAGCTCTTCTGTGCAGGAAGCATTTCCCACCCTCGGCACGTCTCCCTGCCCCCACGGGCTGCTGCATTCCTGGGCAGTGAGGTTGCCTGCAAACAATGGCAGAGATGCATGTCCCTATACGGTGACGGGTGACGTAACCCTGGCGAGGGAGAGACCCCTTCTCCATGGGTTGCCCTTTGTCCCGGGTAGCTCCCTGGGGCATGTTTCCCTTGCCTTTGGTTACGTCTTCCTCTTGGGTGCCAAATTTCTGGATCCCCACAAGCTTGGGAAGGGAAATCTCTGGTCACTCAGCATGGCTTCTTGCCGCTGCGCCTGGGGACACCCAGGGCACAGTCCCCTGTGCCTGCTGCTATGGGCAAGGGGAGGAGGGAGCCGTGGGGCTGGAGCTGGGCCGCCGGCTCTGCCGTGTCACTGGCAGGTCCCAGGTTTGGCGGCTTTGGGCACAAAAGCGCATGGCAGGGAGAGGAAGGATCCTGACAGAGGCTGCCCACTGCAGCGGCTTCCAGCCCTGCCCTCAGAGTAACGTCCCCGTCTCCTAAACACGGCGCATCTCCCCGGCCTCCGCGCGCTGCTGCCGACACATCTTGGCAGGACCGGGCAGCCCGCAGCTCTGCCCATGCAGGCGGTGGGGCCTCTTGGCTTGGGGCAGCCTTTCACTTAGGAAGGTTGGTGTAAAGGGGTGTGATGCACGTCAGCACATAGGAGGTGAATTTTCCCCTGTTAAAGACTGGAGGTGTGGAGGGATTAGGCAGCAGGCTCAAAGGGAGGCGACTCTTATGCGGAAACAAGTTAAACTAAGGAATTTGTTGCCAATGGATGGTGTAAGAGCCAGAAATATTAAGGGGCTGAAAAAGGATTAGGCAAAAGCATGATGAGTAAGTGGGTCAATCAGTTATTTGGCAATTGTGCAAGTTATGCTAGTTCTGGCTGAGGAAGTCCTGAAGAGCTGATTTCCAGACCATGGGATGGTATAACAGGGTATAAGTGAGGGCTGAGCAAGCTGGCCTGGCTCTGGTGCTCCTGTTAAACATCTGCTACCAGCAGCTGTCGGCGGGATATGAACCAGAGGGACCGCTGGTCCTGCCACAGTGGTCTCTCTCGTTCTGGCCTCTCCAGAGTTGCCACCGTAAGGCTTGGAAGAAGGTGAGCTGCAGCGTGGGAGCAGCGGCTGTCACACGCTGCCTGCTTACTGTCCCCAGGCACAGAGAGGGGGATGCAAAGCCAGGCTCTCACGCAGGAGTTGCCAAGGCTTCAGTCCCCCCAGTGCTGTAACCCCAGTCCCCTCCCAGTGCTCCTTTCTGGGATGGCCTGGTGTGCCCCAGCCTTCACGCCTGCCTGTATGTGCACGCTTGGGTGCTCTCTGTTTGCAGGGCGGGCGCGTGGCTTCCTCAGCGCAAGGCTGGGCAGGCCCTCGTGCTGCAAAAACCTGCCGAAGAAGCTGCCTCTTCTTCTCCAGTCCCCTCCTGGCCTGCTTTCCCTCCGGTTGTGCCCGTCCTCCCCTGCGGTGCCGGCCCGGCAGGCTGCGGGTTTCGGTGCGGGCGATCTCTCGGCCGTGCGGGCCATGGGTAGTGCTCCGTCTGCAGCGTGCCTCTCCCTGCGCGGCTCCACGCTTCGGGTCGGGTGGGAGGAAGGGGGATGCAGCAGCATCCCAGTGAGCCCTCTTTGAGCACGTGTGCTGGTTTGGGGTTGCAGGGCCCAGAGAAGGGTGGCAATGCTGGCAGAAGAGCCCTGCTCCGGTCCTGCCTCTGGGGGAACTGGGGCAAGATGAGGAGATGGGGTTGAATCTCTGTCCTTTCGGTATGCTGCAGAGGGAGAAAGGAAACTCCTGTCATACTGACTTGCTGGTGGTGGGCTGGAAGGGTCAGAGCGCTCTGCACTGCAGCTGGAAGGATTTGGCTTGAGGACCCTTAAATGCATACCAAGATACAGCTCCTTCTTCAGCCTTTTTTTTCCCCCTTTTCCTGCCCAAGACTGCTCTCCCTCACGCGTGCGTGTGCTCTGTTTGTGTAACCTGTTCTGGCATGTGCCCTGGTCAGGTGGATTATGTGGGGCAGAGCTCTGCCAGCCTGGAATGCCAGCTATGCATCCCCTGGATGCAGAGGCAGACACCCGCCTGTAACACGCCAGTAGCTTTCCTGCAGCACTGGTGCCTCTCGGAGAGAATGTGGGCAATGCCGGAGCTTGTCAAAAGATGCGGGAGGGGAAGGCTTGGGAGGCAGCACCTCTGCTGGGCGGGGGAAGGCGCCCAGCTGAAGAGCAGTGCTGGTGCAAAGCTGGGTCTGGTGGTTAGGGTGTGAGGCTGCTGGAAAGCAGCTGGCATCCCTGCCTTGCCCGGGGCTTCTTGTGTGAACTTGCTCGGGTGCTGCAAGGCTGGAAGCTATTCCTCTCCTTCCACAGGAGGCGTGGGAGGCTGTGGGGTGGGGGGCTAGAGCAGAGCTGGAGTTGCAGAGTGCCTGTGGAGCTCCAGCAAGGAAAGGGAGCGCTGCCCTGGAACGGCTGGGGAAACTCAGGGCAGTCCCTGCTGGGGTAGAGCTGGGCTTTGCCTTCCCAAGGCGGCTGCTGCTGGCTTAGCAGCTCATCCCTGAAGAGTAGAAGCGTGACGTCCTGTGTGCACGTGCTTCCCCTTCCCTCCCTCATCAGTTGTTCATGTAAAAAGGTTTTAATCTCTTTGTGGAGAGAACTGCTGGTTCTTTTCCACCGACACCCAGGCAGGATTGTGCCAGGCACAGCTCTGCACTGTTCTCTGCAGGAAGCTGAGGGTGAAACTTCTAATCCTGTAGAAAAAGCAATTTTCCATTTGAGGCAATGCTGAACTAAGCTGAAAATCCATGTTCTTTCAGTGCCTGCCCCAGAGCAGCGGGTTCCTGGCTCCTGCGTGGTACCAGGGGTGCAGTGGGCAGGAGGGAGCTAATTCCTGTGATGTTCTCATAGGCAGTGCAGTTATTCTTAGAGGGCTGGGCAAATCCTACTGTATTATCAGGGTTCCTGCAGTCCTGTTGCCAGGGTTTGTCAGTAACCCCTAGGGACAGATGCATATATTTAGCTCTCAGAATAAGCCTTGTTTTTTCGCTTGGTGGAATAGTATGGCTGGAGATAGTATCCTTGGAGGATGTCAAACGAGTACCCTGCGCCCTTAGAGGTACTTCTCATGAAAAGCAGAATGCTGCTCTACTTGGCCAGGTCTCCTGCCTGTTGGCTGGGACTGTGCTCCAATGCTTGGACCAAATCTTTCGGGTTAGGTGGTTCCAGTACTCATCTTTGCCTCTGGACTGTGGCGTCGCTCAATGCAGAAGAATTGCAAGGTCCAAATCAGCTGGCGATCTTAAGCTGAACTCAGGTGGTCGCTTGTTCCCAGGCTTGCCCCTGTTGGCCCACAAAAGCCAAACTTGTGAGGTTGTTCATAGGTGCTCGGCATGGCATGTGAGCGGAGAGCTGGGATGTAGAGGGGTGCCAATGGTAGAGGTCCTGCTGCTTCTGGTAGTGGAGGCTTCTGTCTCTTCATAACACTTGTGAGAACCGTTGCCTTACACTGGACAGGCGCTGCAAGGCTGAGCCCCCGGGGCGTTTTGCGTGGCCAGATGCAGCCCCAGGGGACACGGTGCTCCTTGGAGCAGTAATGTGGAATGCTGGCTGCGTGCAGCCTTCTCTTGCCAGGTGAACTAGAGCAGTGAATCGCTGCCGCGTGGGGCGAAGGGGTCCGTGTGCTTCCCGGGCGAGCCCTGATGTTCACGGCGACATGCTGTGCCAGCTGGTCCTTCTCTTGTATCTCAGTTGAACGGAACCCTGGGCCTACCATGGCAAGGCTGGCAGCAGTTTGCCCAAAGCTCCTGCATCGAGCCTTGCCACGTGACAGCCATTCTTTCAGCTTTGTAAAAACTTCCTTTTTGTGCCAGTTTTATGTGTTTTAATTATTGCATAGACGTGGTGGCAGAGGGCTCTCGGGTTGCAGCTTAGATAGTAGAGGTGGCACTGCCAGACTGCAAATGAGGCTTGTCATTCATTATTCCTTTCTTCCCTCCCTGCTGCCGTAAGCTGGGCTTTGCAGCAGCAAAGCCCCATGTGCTGGGCTCATCTGTGTCACTATTGAGCTCTGGGGCTCTTTTCAGGGGGAAGAGGATGGTGAGAGGAAGTGGAGAGGGGGCGGCCGTGGGCCTGCTGGAGCTGGGAAGAAAAGCAGCTTTGTGAAGCTGCCCCGCCAACCCAGCAAATGCCTGGCTGGAGCATGGTGTTGATGCAAGCGCCTTCCTCTTAGCTGTGCTGCCTGGGAGGGTGTCATGGTCTGGGCTGCTGAAATATGGAGCCAAACTTCATATTCCCAATGCTCTGGCTAGGAAGAGTCATTAAAGGTGGGGTAATGGCTGCAGAAATATGATGGAAATGAGCCTTCTGGGGTGGCCTGTCTGAATTAATGGCAGTAGCTTGCACAAAGCATCTTACCTGTCCACCCTGATACGGAGAGCAGCCTGCTCCCTTTTCTGCTTAGAAGCTGCTTACGTACTTGAAAGCAGTTGATCACCTCTCCCCTCCGATGCCATTCCTCCAGGTTGAGCAGCCACGGCTCTTTTGCTCTGTGCTAATCGGTCCTTGCTTCTGGTTTCTAGGACCGAAATCCACATTAGCAATGGATTGCTACTGTTTTTCAAATTGCATTTTTTAACCTGTTTACTTGTGTCTGCCTATTGTGCTGACCGTGTGAAAGATGGGCTGGATAACGTCCAGCTGCAGGTACCTGGGAGAGTCTCTTGCTCTCTGGGCGGGCTGAGATTAGGCTGTGGGGAAGCTGCCTGGCCCAGAACCGCTACCTGCTGAGCACTCGTGCAGGGGAGCAGCTTTGTCGGGCTGGCTATTCCTGGAGCAGGTTTGGGGCAGTCTGTACCACCCAGTCTGTGTTCTGCTGGTGCCATGTCTGTGAAAGGCAGCGGTGTGTGCTGGGAGTGGAAAACAGCTGCCATTTGGTTATTCCATGGACCACATGCAGTCTGCCTTCCATGGAAATGAAATTCTTTCCCACTTTATCTACCGGATATATCCTGTTGTGAAGTTTGTTTTGTGTTTTTATCTCCTGTAGTCCATCTTTGTTTTGGAGCCGCTCAGTGGAACATCAAAGGCTGGATTTTCCCACCCACTTATTCGGGGAAGTACGCAGCTGGCTGAGCCTAGGGGCAGTGCCGCTCTATGGCAGAGCGAGAGCCTCCATCGGAGCAAGTGCCCGCTTCACTTCTACATGTGCTGAGGGATCTTGGGCAATAACCCAGGCCAGCCTGAAAGGCACTGCCAGAGTCCTGGGCACACCTTCAAACCTGGGAATGTGAGAGAGAGAAGCTTCTTCTTCCAGAAGTGGCTGTAGCAAACAGAAAAAAGGATGTCTGAGTTTAGACCCCATATCAAAGGGATCTGATAACCTAATATCTGATAACCTAAATCTGATTAACTAAAGGAGGGTAGATTTAGACTGGATTTAAGGAAAAAAAAATTTACTGTGAGGGTGCTGAAACACTGGCACAGGCTGCCCAGAGAGGTGGTCGATGCCCCAGCCCTGGAAACACTGAAGGCCAGGTTGGACGGGGCTCTGAGCAACGTGATCTAGTTGAAGATGTCCCTGCTCGCTGCAGGGGGTTGGACTGGATGACCTCTAAAGGTCCCCTCCAACCCAAACCCTTCTATGATTCTGTGATGCTTTTACTAGTTTGTGAAAGCTGAGCCCTTGGACTGTCCTGAGGAACTCTTGGCTCCCCGATCAAATTGCACGTCCTGATGTCAGATGGCACACGGACCCCGGTGGGGCAAAGGGGTGGGAGCTGCGGGTGCCGGGGCACCCCTCGGGATTTGAAGCCGCTTTTACCTGCCCGCCTGGGGAACGACTGGAGCAGGTTCCTTGGGCCCAGGGCCGCAGGGGCTGGCACCGCCGAGCCTGCAAGGGCCACTCGCCAGCACGGGGGGAAGCTGGAGCTGGCCCCAGCAGTTGCGCAGCGCTGGGCTTGAGAGCCTGCACGTGGCAGAATCCTGCTTCTCATGGCTTCTGAGGTGCCGCTTGGATTACAAGGGACTGATGGCAAGACATGAGAGGGTCTTACAGTGAGTCCCAGGTTGATCTGTCGGCTGGCCTCACCCCAGCTGTAGGCAGCAGCTTTCCCATTGCTGGAGAGAAGACGGGGCTCTGGTTGGGCTGAGCTGCTTGGAGCCAGGAGGCTCTGGGGTGGTGAATCGCGGCTGGCAGTGCAGATGGGCTGACGGGCTTGGATCCCTGCCTTCTCCACGTCACCTGCGGGGAGGCATTCTTGTTGCATCTGCTCATCGAGCCCTGCACTGGCTAAGGTTCACCTGCCACCTTCTTGGTCTTTTTCCCAGGCAGGGATGAGGTGTGCTCCCTGTGGCCGCCCAGGCTGACTCCGCAGCTGCGCTCGTGGTGTCCTCCCCCAGTTTGCTTCCCTGCTCCAGCTGCCCGTGCCAGGCTGCTGCTGCAGGCAGGGATCGGCCAGGCTGCGCCCCATTTCCAGCGGCTGTTAGCTGCAGCCCTCTGAGCTGGGGGGCGAACCACAAGGCTTTCCAGCTAGCTGATGTTGATATTGCTGTTGTTACAAGTGATTCTAGTTAAAAACCAAACACCCTGCTACTAATGGCTTCCTCGCAGAAGCCTAGAAGGGTGCTCTGTAGGAGCTGGCTGTCTGATGTGGTGCAGGGTAAACATGTACTTCCCAATCTCACACCGTGTGGTTTTTCTTTTCAGATGAACTTGAGTTTTTTTTTCTCTCCCCAAGTATGCTGAATTCTCATCCCCTGGGAACAGAGCTGTCTTGCTTCCTCATCCTTCCCTGCAGGGTCCTGCCACAAGTTCTGCTCTTGCTGGGGCTTTGACAGCTCCCTGTTTTTCAGGGTGTTTCTCTCCTCGGCAGGGTAGTTCCCAGGCCAGCTCTTGTTCCTGGCTTTATTTGCTAACAAACTGCAGGAGACATTTCTGAGCTGCCTTGCTGGGATGAAGGGTATAGCTATACAACTTGAGCTAGCCTGTTATTTTAAAGCTGCCCTTCCTTTTGCCAGTCTCATCACAACGAGTCTGCCCAGGGCATTCTTGAAGAGGTGGTGTGCTGCAGGCAGGCCCGGGAACCTGCTCTGCCTTCTGCAGGGTAACACCTTGTTTGCTCAGCAAAGGGGAGAGAAACAGCAGCTTTCTTGGTGCTTGGTTGTGCTGCGGCACTTGCTGCTTTGCTTGCCATAGAGGGCTGCATCGGAATGGCAAATATGCAGACCTCAAGTGATCTTCGGGGTAAAGCACTAAGAGTCTGTTTTCAGTGGGGTTTCGTAGCAGCGTGGGTAAATTGGTTTGGACAGAACACAACCCTTCCATTTGCGGCCAAAAGCGAAGCTGGTGGTAGATAGAAATAGCTTGGAGATTTGTCAGTGGATGAAACTCTGGTTGCCTGGGAGCATGTCTCCTTTGGATGAAAGCTAGGGGGGCATATCTGCTGAATTCCTCCTAAACTCTGCCTTCATCCCAAGTTTCCTACTGACACCAGCTGATCTACTTCATACTCTTCTGGCTCATGAGAACCCTTGCTTGCTGAGCTCAGAGGTGCTGGCTGGGACCCAGTTCCCAGGCACTGAAGCAGGAGGGAATCTAAAGAAACCCAGGCTGGAATTGTTTTTCTAGACTGATAATTTCTCCCAGACAGCTCTCGGTTAGACTCCTAGCCAGCTGGACTTGCACTTTCTTTGCCCAAGGGAGTCTCTTCTAGACTCTGCAAAGGCCTTGTGGAAGGGCAGCCTGGCTCCCTTGAGGCTGCGAGCGATGCTTTCAGCAGCGTCCTGTCACACAGCTCTGCTCGTGGCATCTGGATTTAAATGCCATGGAGGCAGAAAGGAGCGTGGCAGGACTGGTGGGAGAACCTGGCTGTGATTCGAGGGTGCGTGGATGGTGATGCGTAGCTTTACAAAATCTGGAAGCATCCTCTGCTCAGGGTTAGTTCTGGGAGCAGCCTTGCCAGTGGGAGTGTAGGGTGTGCGGTGTTGCCTTCTGCATTAGTGTGTAGCTACACTGAACTCATCTTACCTTGACATCATGCCCACCCATGTGCTACTGTTGTGCAGAGTCTAGTGTGGGAACTGCAGCTCCATCTGGATTTAGCCAGCCTTCCCCACATGTTTATTTTCTGTGGAGTATTGCCTGTGTGCTTCAGGCTGGGCTTTTACCAACCCCACCTACAAGAGATTGACCAGAAGAGTGGAGGAAACAAAAGGAAAGAGGTGCTTTAAGATGGCAGCTGGACCAGTCCTGCAGGTGGTGCAGGCCCATGGGCAAACTGCTTCTGAAGGCAGGAGGCTGTGTTTGTCCCACTCCTGCCCCGCCGTTCAAGGCTGTGCTGCCCGTCCTCCCACCCAGAGGGGCAGCGGCTGCGCCTGAATCGGTGGGCATTGCCTTGGCAAGCATGTCGGCGTTCCTGTGCTCCTGCAGAGCCTGGCCCTGCTCCCTGCGAGCATCACGCTTGGCAGGGACGGCTGGCAGTGGCACTGGGAGTACTGGGGGCTCTCGCGTGCCCAAAGGGAGCTGCCCGCTCCCTGCCTGCCAGCGGCTGCATGTGCTGGGTTACGCTGCCTCTGCAGAAAGAGGAGCGTGTGCGAAGTACTTCTTCCCTGGAGCGAGGATGTTGGACATCCCACCCCCTCCGCCCAGCTGAAGCGTGGGAACCCTTTGGTGAAGTGCTGCCCCCGGATATTGGTCCCCCGAGCGGGTTGGTGTTTTTCTGCCAGAGGATGAAGGGAAGCAGCAGTGTGGGCTGGAGCCCCTGCCCTGTGAACCCTGCCAGTGATCTTCCAGTCACTAGGGACCCTCTGGCCATTGCATCTGTCACAATAAGGGAAAATAGTGCTCCAGGGCTTCTGTTTCCCTAGCAGAGTCTGGTGGCTGGCTGGCTCCTTCACACATATTCTGTGCCTTTTGCTCGGCTTTCCAGTGGGGGCTTTTCCTCCCCCACTGCAGAGGTTCTGCACTCTGACCCTGCGCACGCAGATCTGCAAGGACTCCGCTGCAGAGGACGAGCGCTTCCTGCACCACCGTGGGTTAGTCTGTCTGCACAGAGCAGTGCCTCTTGCTGCAGAGGGCTCCTGGGATGTGGGTCTGGCCACCTCTGCCCTGGCGAGGCAGTGGCTCCTGTCGCAGGGGAGGGAGGGGGATGGTGCCAGGCTTTATGCAGGAGACCCCACTTGCCTCTTGCAGCTCCAGGTGCAGGAAGGGGAGGTTTGGGAGCTCCCTGCTGGGACTGTGCACTGGGGGAGGAGGAAAGCATGCTGTGGAAGGGCACCGGGGACATGCACAGCATTAGTGGGACCTGCAGTGCTGTGCCTGGACAGGAGGGGTGCACGGCTTGCCCTTGCTGCAGGGGGACACCCTGCAGAGGGGCCTCGGGCACGGCCTTGCACAGTTGGAGCTTTGTATAGGGAACACCAACTTGTCAGAGGGAGTTTCTTAGTTTCTCTTCTTCCTCCCAGCCCTCTGGCTTCTGTGTCCCGTTATATGGGGTGTAATGGGACTTACATGTGGTGGTACTCGGGGGCTCTAGCCCTGCTGTGCTAGGCAGGCTGGTCTCCATGTGGCACATCGCTCACAGAGCAGCCGTGGTTCACACGAACGTGTGGCCCAGAGTCCTTGGCAGAAGTGGCTTTACTGTGCCTGGCCCACGTGCAGCTCGTGATGGCGCATGCCTGCCTCTCCATGCGCCGCGGTGCCTATGGCACGGGACATGAGATAGCCTTACATCTGAGCATATGTACATGCTGCCCTTCCAACTCCAGCCTGTAGGGTCAGCAGCCTTGCAGCAAGCCGTTGGTGGGGCTGGGAATCTGCACTGCCATGTCTTGTAAGCGCTACCCTCGCTGCCATGCTCCTCCTGAGTGACAGCTGGTCCACTAGCAGCACGTATGAGGATAGAGTTGAAAGGAGCTGGCACTTGCTTGAAGCCTGCCTCAGATTAAAGGCTTTCCCTTCACAGTAAATCTTGCATGTCTTACATCTTAACGTGTTACATTCTTTGCCCTGGAGCAGGGCTGGAAACAGGCCACTGGAACGCTGACCTGTTACAGGAATCACGCCTGTGTACGACGTGGGAGATCCGGGTGTTGTGCTGGATGTTGCTCCCGAGTGGGTTGGGAATGGATTGGCTTCGCTCTGTGGGAGTCTTGGTCAACGGGACGGGCAAAGGCACGGCGCGGGCTGTGGAAGCTGCGTGGTGAGGATGTGAGGTCTGCGTGGCACTTAATGGCTGTAGGGGACAGATAATTGGCTCTGCTGGTTCATTTCAACTGCATCTTGACTTGTATGTGTATTTTGGGCGTTCGGTGGTTGTTTCAAACTAATCCTAGTGCTAGCTCTGCATCTGCAGCTAATGGCAGTTTAACACCGGTTAACAGCCTTGCAGTTCAGACAGATGGTCTGACTACGCTATGGGGGTGTCAAAATACAGGAATAATTGTTTACAGGCAGAAAACTGCCTACATGGGAATTGACACCCAAAACTTGTTGGAATTTGTTCAGAAGGAGCCCATGGCCTCAATCAATACAGGATGTGTGCAGCAGGATCCCTCCCCCAGAGAGGGGCTGTCAGAGCAGCTTAAAGACGGGAGAGTCATGGGGCTGTCGCCTGGTGTCATGAGGCAAACAGCGTGACCTGGCCGGGCTGGTGGGCACTGTCCTCTGGCTCCCGAGCGCCGAACTCCTGGGAAGCAAGTGCCTAGAAGGCAAGATGCTTTATGGTCACCGCCTGCTCCTTCTGGCCTGCCCTGGCTCGCTGCCTAACGGCACGATGGAGCGTGTCCCCGCGCTTCTGTGTACCGCGGGGATGGTCCCAGGCTAGGTGGCAGGTGAAGAGCAGCGATGTGGCTGCGGGAGCAGAGTCTCTCCTGCCCTGGCAGAGAGAAGCAGGGCACATTCCTCTGCCCTGACTTCAAAGGTTGTTGCTGCATATACAGAGCCCAGCAGCCTTGGCAACCCTTGCTGGCCCGAGCATTGGCAGCAGCTGTTTGCTGCTGTTCCCCGGCTCTGCTGGGCTCTCGCTGCCCTTTTGGCCTTACCGCTTTGGGAGAGGTGCCCGTCCCCTCACCACGGGAGCCAGGGTATGTGCTGTGGGTACGTGACTCGGCTTTCCCCGCTCTGCTGTTCCGCAGCCCCTTTCAGGCAGTTTACGTTGGTGTTGTTTCTACCTGCTCTCTGAATCTGTATTGTCCACCGTGGTGACTTTGAGGGAATTTTGGAGTGTCTCTAACCTGCATTTCAGTCTGGGCACCTTCTTGGAGGGGTATCTCCTCATTCGCCGAGGAGGGAAGCTGCAAGAATGGTGCTTAAAACCTTAAGTTAAAATGGAGTGACATCGACCCAGTCCCAAGGCTGATCCTGCCGGTAGGATGGGACATGGCTCCTGATCTAGAGCATCTTTATGCTGCACCACAGCCCAGAGGGACTGGCTGGGTGAGGGGTTGGGCTGGTCCCTGGGACAGAGCACTGTCCCGCAGTTGGGATGCGGCACCAGCCAGCTCCCGGCTGCAGCACGGCGTGCTGGGCTCCACGCCTGGGCAGTCAGAGCTGCAAGGAGAGAACAGCCAGGCCACCCTGTGGCTTGGCCCCTCAGTTAAACACAGGAGATCATCTACTGGTGTCTTGCTTCTGGGCTGTTCGGGATCCTAGCTCTTGCCTTTCTCCAGAGGACGGTTAATCTGGGTCTGTCCTTCTGCAGGGAAGGTGATCTGCCCGTCTGCAGGCATCTTCTCAGCCGAGCAAAGTAGGGACACGCCGCATCTTTATGGGAAGAGTGGATGAATAAGTGGTGACCTGAACGAGATAGCACGGGGACTTATTAGGGCTTGTAACTACTCTATCAGGGCTGGGGCAGGATCAGAAAGTGCAGGCCCAAGTCGTCCTCCGTTGTCACTTCTCTGTGCAGTTAACACAAGAACTGAATTTGTTCCTTTGGCTTTCTACGCCGGCGCTGTGTGGGGAGGGGGTATTGCACATCCACAGTAAGCTGCTCCCCTCAATCAGGAGCACACCTTTCTCGTGCCTACCATTTACATCCTTGGGTTGCGCCAGCCGAGCACCTGTTGTCCCGTGGTTTCTCCCCTGATTTAAGCAGAGCACTATCGCCCAGGGGAGGGTGAGTGAGAGGGCTGGGTTGTCTGGAGTGCGGGTGGAGGTGTTGGAGCTTTTCCAGCCCTGGCTTACTGCCCAGCTTTTTCTGAGACATCCAGGTGACTTCAGCCGCATAACCCTGTCCCTGTGTTGGGCTGCAGTAATGTTCCCAATTAGGAGATGCATTTCCTAATAGCAGGTTTTAGGCTGCGGTATGGGCCAGCAGTAGGCTCTTGCTTTCAGCTCCTCCAGCTGATTGTGGTTCACTGGCTCCCTCGAACCTCCTGAGCTTTGCCCATCTGATCCCAGCCCTCCGTGGGGACTTCAGAGTAAGACTCCTGTAGTTGTGCGTTCCCCCCACGGAGCATTTCAGGTATATCCCTTGTGGCAGAGGAGAAACATGGAACAGACGTTGTGGGCAGGTTGTAGAGGAAGAGGTGGTAGTGGAATTGCCAGCAACGGCCTTCGGAGGTCCTGCTAGCCTCTGCTGCGTGAGCTAGGTGTCTGGTGCATGTGGTGACATGGGGCAGGTGGACCTGGGAACTCCGGGGTGGGAGAGTCTGCTCACGTGCTTGCCTCTGCCTCTTTTCTCTGCCAAGATCCCATGGAATACCCTGGCTGCTACAGAGCAGAGTGCGTGCCTTCGGCACAGAGAGCTCTGAGGCTTTGTGGAAGTCTGGTGTGGAGGGGAGTTGCCAGAAGGGAAATAAACTTGGTTTCTGCTTTCTTCCTCCCCATCCTCACTGTGTGTGTGTCCTTTGACTGTTCCGTGTCCTGGGCTGTACCCTTGGCAATGCCCCTCCATCCTGGCAGGCCTCCTGGCCGATTCACTCGGGTGTTTCTTTGGCAGATGGATCTTTTTCCCTTGAGGTGTGTGGCCCATTTCATGCTGCACTAACTGATGTTACCCAGCTGTGCTCCACACCATCATGCCTCTTCCCTGCCACCAAATACATGTTTTGCATGGGTTTTAGTAGGCATATCCTTCCTTACCTGGTTGGCTCAAGCACTGCTCAGCCACCTCCCCTTCCTGGGGAAAGGCAAGTGCTCTTCTGCCGCTTAATCTGTCTGTTTTCCCCCTTATTGGGTTAACTTTTGCTGTAGTGCGCAGAAGAGGACGCGTGGGTAAGCTGCTGCCCCTGGGACTCAGGGTGCTGCACAGCCTCATGGTGCGGGGAGTCAGGCGTGCCCCCCAAGCCACTTGTCAGCAGCCGGGCAGGAACCAGAGACTCCGCTGTCCTCTGTGCCACTGATAAGGCTTATCTGCCTTCTGCTGGAGTCCCTGCAGATCTGCAGGGGTCAGCGTTTCTCCCTTGCTTTTATCTAGGCTCTTCTTCATATGGCTTTGATCTGTACCGTTTCTCCGGCTTGGAGTCGGGGTGGGCGAGGGATGATGCTTTGCAGGTCTGCTGAGCAGTTGGCTGCTCTTGGGGGGCTGCAGGCTTCTGGGGGTGAGTGAGAGTGGGGTGGGGAACCTCTTGTGCAGGGGACGAGGAGTCAGATCCGGGGGCTGGCTGAGCACCGTGATGACCCCTGCTTCTCCCCGACTCGGCGAGCTTTTCTCCCTGGCCAGCAGAACCAGCCTGCGCTGCCCAGGGAGGAGTGGGGCAGAGCGGCTCTGCTTGGCAAGTCTGTGGGCAGAGTTTACTCTGGTCTGACCAACTGTTTTTGCTCTGTTTTTTTTTGCATGTGCTGTCCTCTCCCATGTGGATTCTGGATTATTCATTACTAGGTAAGAACAGCATTTATCTCCTTTCTTGGACTGAAAGTGGGGCAGGGGAGGCTGGGACGCATTTGGTCTTGACACACAAGGACGCCTTGTGTGATGGGAACTTACAGCTTCAAGGGAACGGAGTATGTGTGCGTGGGAGGCTGATTACTTGGATCAGCCTGTTCTGGGCAGTTGCTAGCTCAGCCAGTAGTGTGGCTGCCTGGAGGGCTTTTCGGCAAGGAGGGAGCTCTCCTGTGCAGGTGGCAGAGGTGAGCAGAGCACACAGGGAGAGGGGATGGAAAGAGGTTGCTCCATTTGCCCACTGCCATAAAAGAAACCGCCCCTGCCCCTCTCTGGCTGTTGTTAGGGGAGCGTGAATAAAACTTCCATTTTGCAGAAGTGAGATGGGCTGTGTCTGAGTATCGACTGGTTGACTAGGCATCGGTGGCTGGGGAGGGATGATGGAGATGAGGATACCTGGAATGCTTTAAAGTGGGGGCTTTCTCCTGCGTTACGCACCGGCAGCCAGAGTTGGTAGTGATGCTTTCCATCCTAGGAGAGGTGACAGAGCTGGCTTCTCTTGACGTTCCCACATTCCCACTGCATGACTGGGACCTGCACCAGGCATCCTTTGTGGATGGATTGAACCTTTCTTCTCTGTTCAGTTTTAAATCTTCTATTAAAAAAAGTGTAAAAATCCTGGCCATCTCAGCTTCCTGCTAGGACCAGTAATGCTCTGGGTTCCCAGAACCCAGAAGAGACCCCAGCTTGTCTTCCTGGCCCTCCTGCAGGTAGAAATGTTGCAGAGCCTTTTGCATTCTGCAAAAGAGCGTGTTAGGGGCAGGCAAGAAGAAAAGCTGAGAGTTGCAGGACTCTGAAGCAGAAGGGAGCTATTGCAAAAGCCTGACGGTATTCGACAGCTTTGTACCACTGGCAGCGTGGTGGCTTGGAGAAGTAAAGGGAGGCAGTTTTTAATGAGATTTATTTTGGTTTTCTCCTAAGCCTCTGGAGTGGGCAGCTACAGGTCCTTCACTGAACCTCACTGCCAGCCCAAAACTTGTTTGCTTGGGGTGACTGGCTGCTGCCTCTCTAATCCTGCTTTACCTGTCTGGGCTCCTGTGCCATGCTATTTCCTTTGGTGCTAATGATCCTTTATAATAGCCCTGTTCACTCACAGCACTTCGCAGCTAGAGACTGTTCTGCATCCTGGCACCTGTTTCCTGGATTTTGCGGCACCCTTAAATACATCATGTACCCAGGAAGGTCTAGAAATCTCTCATGATTTGCCACTTCTGGTCCAGAAGATCTTATGGTAGTGGAAGATGTCCTGTTTGGGTGCTCTTCTCCCAATTGCTTGTGTGCTGGACTTGCCCTGTCTTGGTGGATCAGGAGGAAATGCCCTGGGGAGTGCTGCATCCTTGCCCTGTGTTCTGTCTTTTGCCTGGTCTCCCAAGCCTGGACTCATGCCGTAGTCCTCAGCCTTGGCACTAACCACCGGGCACAGCAGCTGTATTCTGGTCCTCATTACGTCCTCTTGGAACAGGGAATGTACTAGCCCTGCTGTGAGAAAAGAGCCCCTGGAGCAGAGGCAGCTCCACCCTGGCTCTCCTTGCACCTGGAGAGGCAGTGGTTCCCCATGTAACGGTAACACAAGCATGTGGAAAAGTGAACACTCAGTGCTAGTGTTGCTGCTGGGAGCTCTTTGGAGCACTCGTCTGTTCTGAAGTGCCAGCTTGTTCCTTTACCAAGAGGAGAGAAGGGTCAACTTACGCTTAAAAGGCAAGTGTGAGGTTAACGGTCAGTGCAAGTACAACATTTTCACTCCCTGATAACTTCCCTTCTGGAAACAAAACCCACATGGGTTTGACTTCAGTAAAGATCAATAGGATTTATAGAGGCTGTTCAAAATCTTCAGGGTCAGTTGGTCAAGTGGGGTAAATTGGGAGAGCTTTGCCAAAGGTTATAACACTTAATTGGTAGCAGTGCCTCCAGTCTGGTGCTGTGATTTAATAGGAAACCTGACCCTCCCTGCACAGCCTCTGGAGCCCAGCTCTGCTGGGAGAGCAGCGGGCTGGGAGCGGCCGGCAGCTGCCGAGGGTGCTGCTAAACAGTTCTCACAGAAATGCCCGATTGAGTTTGGTGGCCTTGGCATCACTTTAAGAGCGCTAACACCAGCTCTAGCATCTAATTTTTTTGTCTGGTCTGTTTTCCTTCTGTGTGTTAGCTGGACTTGATGATCCCTGCAAGTCCCTTCTAACTCGGGGCATTCTATGATTCTAGTTTACCTGATGGCCTAACCAAGGGCCACCCCTCCTGCATTGCAGATGCACCGGGGAAGCACATTTTGGCCTTCTAAAGACAAGTGGGAGTCTTGCAATTTAAAAATACATATTTCTAAAAACACTGGCATCTGTCTTAGGTTTCCTTGGCTAGGGTTGCTTTCTTCATGAGAAACTTAATTGGATGCAGCAGTTCACTTTGAGGACGGAGGTGGGCAGCTGAGGCTAGCAGCGGGAGCAGGCCATGTCCCTCACTGCCGCTCTGGGAATGGAGCGCTTGCTGGGTGCAGGACACCCCCTCTGTAGTGCCCTGTGAACCCCCTTTCCCCGGTGGCCATGCCAAGCTGCGTTCCCCTGCCCGCTGCTCCCGGGGCTGGCTTTGCGCGGGTGCACCCGCGGTGCTGCAGTCATGCCTCCGCACCACGGCTTCCCGCAGCACACCCAGAAGGACCATGGCCACCAGATTCGGGCATCCTGGAAGGGGCTGGCGTAGTTGTGCTGCCCTCGAGGCATGTGTCTGCCTGCTGCCCGCTGCTAGAGGCTGCCTAGAGCCTGGCTAGAGCCTGGCTTTTGCTGGAGAGTTTATTTGGACCCCTCCTGCTGGGAGATGCAGATTCAGCTATGAGGCGCTGTGCCCACCGGTGAATATGTGATGCAAAGCAGAGGTAGATGGGGAGGGAGGACACGGCCTAACTAGTATGAGGAAGGGGTCAAGGGGGCTGCCTTGCTGGCTCCTGTGCAGGAGCCCGTTATCATGCTGTGCTCCTGCTGTGGGCTGCTGGGACAAGAGGAGAGGTAGAAAAATGGTGGAGCTTAATGGGTTGAAGGAGGAAAGGGTAAATGCAGGATTGTGCTGGAATGAGGTGGGAGTGGAATTAGTAGGCTGATGATGGGCAGCAGTGAAGGATGTTATTTCAGGGTCTCCATTAAACAATTAAGAGGGAATTTTCTTTAGCCAGAGAGAAGAGAGTTAAATGCTGTGAACGGAGGCAGCTGCTTGTGCTGTCTGCCCTACATGGGACTCTGGCAATGACAATTCTCCAAAGGGAAAGAGAATGAATTTTAATGAAATCTTGAAAGACTTTAAATTTTCATGTTAACTTCAATTATTCAGAATAGTCGAAAAGCAACTTTAAAGCTTTATAAAGAGAAAGGAAAAGAGGCCAGTTTGATTTTTTCTTTTTTTTTTTCTTAGATTAATTGATTTGCATTTTGTTCCACTGCAGTGAAACATGGACATCTTAAAGACACTGGTGTTGGTTATTGCATCTGACAGCAGTGCTGAGGAGGGAGGATATCAGGAAAAGACTTATGTACTGCCTGGGGCATAGTAGAGGTACCAAAAGAGCCCAGTGGGGCAAAAGGCTGTGCTGTCAAGGACATGGGGACAGTATCTATACGGGGTACCTCATGGGGTTGCAGGCTGACCCTGGCACTGGCTGCTCAACCCCGAAAATTGCCTGCGTGGGGAGGGCCCGTGTGCTTTTGGCCTCTCTGGTTCCATGTGATGCCTCTGTTAGCGGCAGGTGGGACGGCTGCTCTCAGTGCTGGATTGCCAGCTTGGAGGCAGGGGATGCAGTCTGGCCTGAGAGATGTATTCCCACTGTCTGACCTAGGAAGGGCAGGTATGAGCCAAGCCACGGCTTGTACTGAGCGTGATGCCAGCCCGTGGCTCTGCCCCTGCTGACCCTGGGCCCTTCCACAAAGGGCAGCAGTGAGGCGGGGGGTGCCTCTGTTGTGGAAGGCTTTCCACCCTGCTGCACTCTCAGCAGCTCAGGCTGAGCCTGTGGAAGTGGCTGGGATGGCGAAGAGGATAAGTGTGCAGTTTCATCACCTCCCAGCCAGCTACGCATGGGGTGTGCCAGCGTTGGAGCTGTGTTCAGGCTCTTGGATGGGTCTGGTGTGCCTCTGCCAGGGCTTGGGTACCACTGGGACACCCATGGGCCCTGTGGGGTGAGACCCTCTGCCTCTCCAGGGACTTCTAGGGGAAGCAAAGGGAGCCTTCTGTTATCCAGCCTGTGGTACAGGTGTTCAGAGTGCCATGCTGCGGAGAAGGAGATCCCCTGGGACTGTGTGCTCAGGCTTGGCAGCAGTGGGCGTGAAGAAATGACTGGCAAAACACAGGGCTGCCTGCCTCCTGAGCCCGCTCCCCGCTGTGGGGTGGAGGGAGCTCTGCTGCAGCAGAGATGCCTGTTGTTCGTGCTCAGGTGGGACACGCAGCTTGCTCTTGCTGGGGACTGCGCCTGTGCTCTGCCGTGACCCTGCCTCCTGCTCTGAGTGGCCTTGGTGTTCAGAGCATCCTCAATTCCCACCGATTTCAGCAGCCTGATGCGCTGCAGCCTTGGCTGTCTTAGCTCTTGGCGGGGAGAATGCCGTGCATCTGCCTGTGCCCAAGGGCCTGCCTTGCTGCTGGTTGCACAGCTCGCTTCCTTGAAAAAGGCGCTTGCTTCTATCTTGGTCCTGTGGTCTTTCTCACTCCCCTCTCACTAAGCCCGGGGCATCTGTCTGCATTTCTGTTTCGGATCCCCAGTAGGCTGATGCCTTGCCTCCCTCTGAGGGTGCCCCACTGGTGCAGAGGGGCTCCGTAGCACAAACACATCTTTTATTCCCTGCTGCTGAGAGCTGCCAGGCCTGGCTCTCTTCCCAGAAAGCAGCGCTAGTTTAGAACATAAGCAGCTATTGTCTTAGCCCTGGAGACTGTGATCTGAGCTCTGCTGGCGGTGGTGGTGGGGGGAGAGGGGATACAGCATGCTAAAGGGACTTGAGAAAGGAGCCCAAGGAATATAGGAGATTTTCAGGCTCTAAATTATGCTCGTCTCACCAAAAATAATGCGGGTGCCTACTTCTCCTTTGACATTCGAATAGCTCTTCCACCCTGTCCCTGGGGGTGGCTGTTACAGTTAGTTTATGTCTAGCAAAGACTGGGTCCTTTGTCTTGCACAGGCTGGGGAAGGAAATGGAGGGGTGGGAAGAGGGGTCCTACAGTAAGGGTCTCCTCCTGGGAGTATATCCCAGCTGGATCTGGGATCCCTCATGCTACCCTGCTTGTAGAGACTGGCACTTGGGACAGGGAAGCTGCTTAGGGCTGGACTCATCCATCTCTCTCTAGTGAGGTGACAAAGCCACCGGTGAACATCGTGTTGGGGGCAGCAGGTGACATCCTTTCCCGTTCAGCTTTGTATCCTTGTAGCTTGTTCCCCTTGCTGAGGGATGCGTCAGGACGGATTTTGGTGTGGGCTTAGAGCATGAAGTGCTGCTTCCCAGGGTTTTCTGTCCTGGGATAATAAACCACGGTTCCCTGCAGCAGAGTCTGTGGGCCAGCTGAGCCCCTGGTAGGGGATGAGACCGGCTGTGGAGGACAGCGGTATGGCCCAGCTAGGTGTGCTGGCTGCTTAACTACTGTCTGCTTCCCTCTGCGGTGTGACCAAAGCTAGTGCTGCGTGGGGTACAGGAAGGCAGGATTATGAAAAATAGCTTGCTATAAATCAGAGATTCTGCCTGTGCTTTTATTTGAAGAAGTTGAAATCCAGCACAAGAGCAGAGGGATGATTTAGTAAAATGAATAGGTGGTAAGTTGTCACCTGATAGGGGGGAAACTTGTCCAGCACAGGGAAAATAATGGCTTTTGATGCCACAGTGACTCAGAGGGGCCGAGGGCTGAGCACAGGAGGGTCTCAGGTCTTGTCCAGGTCCTGAGGCGGCTCATGGCTATCCTGCCTCATTTTGGGTCTCCCTATTCCAGGGAACAGAAACAGCTCTGCTGCTCTGCGGAAGGACCTGACTGACCTGTTCTTATTTGTGTCTTTGGCTTTGATTTGTTCTGGCTTCAGCCCTGTAATCCAAGGAAAATCACTTCACAGGTAAAATTACAAGTGAGGATGGTTGGGTAAGGGAAGTGTAGAGTCCCTGCCAGACCCTCTAATCAGCCTTGAGCTGTGGGGAAGGAGGTGAGTTCCTGGAGCGTCTTGTGCCTGTTTTCCCCTTCATGAAAGCAAGGAGGGTGCAAGGGAGCTAATCATGAGGCTATTTCACAAATCATTTGGCTGTGATGAGCTGCACTCAAGAAAGAGGGTTTGAGATGCTGAGTTTTTTCAGCTTAGTCTGCTGGAGTGGTGATTCTCTGCCATTCGGCAGGCTGATGCCTGCAGCCAGCGTGGTCTGAGTAAACTTTCCCTGGCTTCAATAAAAATGTTAGTGTAGTAGCGACTCTGCCCTGTGGGTTTTTTCCTCCCCCCCCCCCCCCCCCCCCCCGTGCATCCCGGTACCCAACCCACGGCAGCTTCTTAAAAGTGTGTTTGGTGGCGGCACAGAGGGGAAACCTCAAATCCTTGCAAAGCAATTACTGCTAATGAGACACTTCCTACACATCTGGTTTCAATTCTGGCTGTGTTTTGGGGACTGCTCTTCAGAGCTTGGGAATGGAGGAAGGTGGGAAAACCCCTACCTCCTCTTCCTTCTGCAGCACCCTCCGTCCAAGGTGGCAGTTGGGCTGCTCATTAGCTCCCATCTTGCCTGCCAAGCCTAAACAATTAACGCAGAAAATTGCACCTCTCCAGGGAGATTCAGTTTCAGCAGCAACGATCATTGGATGCTGATCGCATGCCAATTGATTGATATGTTTTTGAGAGCGAGTGTAATGTGTTTAATTAGTGTGTAATTTACAAGAGCAGGGAGGACTGGATGCCCCAGACTTAAGAAAACTCCTGAATTAATTGCCAACTGCAAAGAAAATGGAGAAATCTTCTCTTTTTAGTGTGTGATTGCTTGGGTATCATAGACTCATGAAGGATGGAAAAGACCTCTAAGATCATCAAGTCCAAATGTCAACCCAACACTACCATGTCTCCTAAACCAGGCCCTGAACTGCTGCATCTGCGCATTTTTCTTTGAACACCCCAGGGATGGTGACTCTCCCACCTCTCCTGTTCCAATGTCTGACCACTCTTGCAGTAAAGACATTTTTGCTAATATCCAACCTAAACCTCCCCTGATGCAGCTTGGGGCTGTTTCCTCTCGTCCTGTCACTGGTGACTTGGGAGCAGAGGCCAGCCCCCCCCTCACTCCAGCCCCTCTCAGGCAGCTGCAGAGAGCGAGAAGGGCTCCCCTCAGCCCCCCCTTCTCCAGGCTAAACCCCCCCAGCCCCCTCAGCCGCCCCCCAGCACACTTGTGCTCCAGACCCTGCCCCAGGCCCGCTGCCCTTCTCTGGACACGCTCCAGCCCCTCCAGGGCCTTCTTGTCCCGAGGGGCCCAAACCTGAGCCCAGCATTCGAGGTGGGGCCTCCCCAGGGCCGAGCACAGGGGCCCCATCCCTGCCCGGCCCCTGCTGGCCACACCAGCGCTGACACAAGCCCGGGGGCTGGTGGCCTCCTTGGCCACCCGGGCACTGCTGGCTCATGCCCAGCCGGCTGTCAGCCAGCACCCCCAGGGCCTTCTCCGCCGGGCACTTCCCAGCCCCTCTGCCCCAGGCCTGGGGCATTGGATGGGATCGGTGTGACCCAAGGGCAGGACCCGGCCCTTGGCCTTGTTGAACCTCACACACTTGGTCTCAGCCCATCGATCCAGCCTGTCCAAGTGCCCCTGCAGAGCCTTCCTATTTTTGAGCTGATAGACGTTCTCGCCCAACTTGGTGTCATCTTCAGACTTAGTGAGGGTGTGTTTGATCATCCAGATCATTGATGAAGATATGAAACAAGACTGGCCCCAACACTGAGCCCTGGGGAGCCCCGCTCGTGACTGGCTGCCAACTGGATTTAGCCCCATTCACCACAACTCTCTGGGCTCGGCCACCCAGCCAGATTTTGACCCAGTGAAGAGTCCACCCATCCAAGCCATGAGCCTCCAGCTTCTCTAGGAGGCTGCTGTGGGAGACAGTGTCAAAGGCTTTACTGAAGTCTAGGTAGGTAACATCCATAGCCTTTCCCTCACCCACTAGGTGGGTCACCTGGCTGTAGAAGGAAGTCAGGTTGGTCAGGCATGACCTCCCTTTCACTTCTTTGTGTGGGGATTTAATGTTAAATTGATGGAACCTGGCTATTCCAGCTTTCCCCAGCCCCTTGTCTCAGTCACTGGATGCAGGAGGTGTAGCAGAGCTGCCTGTTCCTGCGGGGTTGAGCTGTCAGCCTGCCCGACTGCTGGCTCCCAGCACTGCCTGCCCACTGCAGCTGGGAGGTGGGTGCCTTTGTGCCCCTGGCTTTCAGTGGCATCTTGGTCCTGGTCCCCGACCTCTTCCAGAGAGCCCACCCTGGCCTTACGTGGATTAGGTAAGCCTGAGCCACAGGGCTTCAGCTCCAGCTTCTGACCATTCACATCAGGTCTTTGTTTGCATGCAGATTTGCATGGATCCTGGGCCCCGCTGGCTGCTGGTTTTGGCAGCCAAGTGCCTTGTTATCTCAGTACAGAGCATGGCCTTGGAGCAGGATGCAGAGAAACAGTAGGGAGGGTCATGGAGAGAGGGATTTCAGGAAGTCTGTGTTGCTTTTGTGCACTGAGCAGCGGGAAGGTGGCGTGGGAACCCTTGGCTTGTTTCCTTGGGAATGAGACTGCCCGACCTGGATCTCACTGGTAGGCTTATCGGGGATGTTAGTGTGAGGGCAAAGAAAACACCGTGGTCTCAGGTTCCTGGGATCCTTCAGGCATCCCTCCTGGCCCCTCAGCCCAGCTGTTCTGGTTCTGCAGGTGGTCCAGCTTCCTCCCTTGGGTGCACTGTTGTCTGACTGAGAGGAGGGGTGCAGGTGGACAGTATCCACCCCCAGTGCCCCTCACTGGCGTTCGGCAGGTCCCTGCTTCAAAGGAGGTCTTGCAGATGAAACCCCCTGCCCTGCGCAGTGCCCCGGGGTTGTGCCCTTGTTTGGTTAGCAGTTGTCTTTCTGTATGGCCAACGTGTAGGGCCTCTGCTTCAGGCTGGGATCTCCAAGCGGTGTTTTCCCCGAGGACACCTTGCCTTGGTGAGTTCTTCCGACCTGAGCGGCAGGGAAATGGTCTGAGATATGTGTTGGCCAAGTATCTCAGGAACTGAGCTGTTAGGCAGGAGATGGTTCTGGCCTTGCAACAGCTGTGTGGGGTGACTTGTCCAAGTCACATGTGATTTCTCAGAAGTACTAGTTTTTGTGATGGGGTGGCTCAGCCTCTGGCAGGAGTAAGTCAAAAAGCATGTACTGGGTGCGTTAGAGAGGTAGGTCTACTTTGTTCCAGCCTTGGCTGCATGCCTGGCCTGCACTCCCCAGGCATGGAATGGCACGGCACGAGCACCAGCTTCCTGTTATGCATTGCTTCTCCGCAAATCTCGGGTGTATTCTCCTGCTCCGAGTGTATTTCTGTTCAGGAAAACTTTCCGTAGTCAAGTGCCTGACCTTGGAACAGAACCTCCTCCTCTCCTTTCTTTTTTTGTTTTATTTAATATATAGTAAAATAAACTTACTTTCCCCTTCTTGATGTTAACAGCTGCTTCATTGAGCCGCAGCACGGTGAAGGGAAAATCAAAGCACGGTGATATTTGCTGGAGTTGAAAGGCAGGTCAGGCTCTGGGGCTACTCGTCTCAATTGCACTTTTGTTCTAAAAATGAGAGGGAGAATGCGTGCACCCTGCCGGGCTGGTGTGATCTCCCGAGCCTTAGGATGAAGAAGCAGGAGCTGCGGGGTGGAAGCTCTGCAGGTCAGCGTGTGGGAAGGTGCTGGGGTGTCTGGGACTGGATCCGGCGGTGCTGGCGGTGGAGCAGCACTGTGTGGGTGGGTGGCTGTTGCTGAGCAGAAGAGCGATCCGGGCTGCCTTTGGCTCAGAGGCCTCCATGAGTCACAGGCGGCTTCTGGCTCCGCGGGGTCAAGTGTTCAGTCTTGCTGTGACAACGCCAGCCCAAGTGGGTGCATCTCAAGTCCCTTAACCCTTCTCGGATTCTGCTCCCCATCCATAAACTAGAGCTAGCAGCACTCACAGGGGACACTGACCCTTTTCTCCACCCAGCCCTCATCCCTTGTGCTCTTGCCTGTTGTTCTGCAGCCAAGGCAGCCAGGTGGGATTTGGGCCTGGCGCAGCACTCATGTCTCTTGCCCTGGTGCTACAAAGCTGCAACTCCCATTTCCTGAGGGCTGCAGCGCTGACGTTGGCAGCTCTGTGGTGGTCTTGGCTAGGCAACTTCATCTTCTCTTCGTCACAGTCTTGTTCTTTCTGATTTTCCCCTGACTCTGGAAAGCAGCTGCTGTTACAGTCCCAGTGAACATCAGGTTTTGCTATCTACATGTGAAAGCTTCAGTCACTATCGAGTGGGCAGGCAGTGACACTTCCGTACCCAGTACAAAGCCCCAGCTGGACTTGAGGGTCTCCATGCCCCAGTTGCACCTACTTGTGGGGGCCACAGGGTATCTTAAGAATAAAAAAGAAATGCTGCTTTGGGAATGCTGTGCTTTTGCACATGGGAAATGACATCTTCTGTTTCCAGCTTGTTTCTGTGTGTGCTCCATACCTCTGCTGCAGTTTCTCACTCCGCGGCCTCGGGCATGTCACTTGTCCTGTGCGCCTTCGGCGACGTGGTCTGGACCGCCTCGCAGGAGCACGGTGGAGTGGCGCGGCGCCCTGCCGGGGGGCACTCCCTGGGGTGCCAGGGCTGTGCCAGCGGCCGAGGGACCAGCCCGCTGTGAAGCAGCGGGGTGAGAAGCGCTGTGTGCGCAGTAAATGATGTGTGACTGAGCGTTGTGCGGTGGCTGCTGCCAGGCAGCCGCTGGCTCTCTGCCGCGGGGCCTGAAGTGACCAGGCTGAGCTGGGTGAGCTGCCGTACACCCGCACAGCAAAGGTGGGGGACCTGAGACTTCCCCTGCTCAGTGGGAATGTCCCCCAAAATATGCAACATCCGATGACTGCCTGTGCTCCGTTCCCTGCAGTGACTGCCTCTCTCCCACCCCGGCATTCGCGTCCTTTCCCTTGGCAAGGAATAGCGATTGAGTCAAATCCCGTGAAACCCGGTGGGCAGACAGCTTTGTAGGAACCCCAACCTAGCGCGCCTTGCCTCCGGGGCTTCTGTACCTGAACGTCCCAGGAAAAGCCCCTGACCCCTCCCTGCACGCTGGCAAAATCAAGTCTATCCTGCTGTCCTAAACATGTTGCTGCTGCTCTTGTGCCTTCCTTTTGCCTTGACAACAGGGCCCTTCAGAGGTGCTGCCTTGGCAAGAAGGGGCTCTCCTGCTGCTCCCCCAGAGCAGCAGAGTAAGAGGAGGTGGGCCCTGTTCCCTTTGGCAATCCCAGACCGTGCTGTCCAGGGGACCAGAAGAGCCATCTCTTCTGCCAGGTGACAAAAGGATATGATGGGGATAGTGCAATCCACATAATTTTAATTTACAGGCATCAGAGCGCAGGAAGGGAGGGAGTGCTGCAGTCCTGCAGCCAGGCACTAATATTTCATCTGCACCAGCGCTGGCCATGGGGTCTTGGCTTTCATTTCTGTTTTTCTTCCTCTTTTTATAAATTAAAATCCCAAAATAACTGTGCTGCTCTGGGATATTTTTAAGCTGTTTTTCCCCTCTTCCTTTCTTCCCTGCATCTCCCAACAGCTTATAGCTCAGAGGGCTCCCAGTTGCCAATGGAGAAGGCTGCACATCACTTCCTTGCATGGGGCCGTCTCCAGCCCTCAATGCTCACTTTGTTTTTCCCCTAATAGTCTCAGTG